>NC_031976.2:25952945-26320445 GCF_001858045.2 Oreochromis niloticus | reverse complement strand
GTGTTTGTAACGATTTAAACCTCAGTTTTAACCACTGGTGTGTCCTAATTGTTGTTTAATATAAAGCTGCGTTTTGGAGATTAACTACTTGTCTCCTTTTAAATTATAACCTGTCCTGGAATATGATTCCCAGTGGTTTGGGCAAAGAAAGAATGCAGACCGATGGTCGCACATAATAGATGGATGATAACTCACTCCCCAAAAAATGAATAAAAGAAAACGGGATTAATGCCTATCAAAACAACCCCGTAAAATTAATGGATTGGTTTTCCTTTGCCAGCAGTCTGCGGTATGCGTGACTATTTAATCATATAGTCACACCATGGGAATTTTAGAGAGGGGTTTCCCATGTTGTGTTAGTCAGTCTATGGGATTTATCCTCAAAACTGCACCACACCTTCCCCTTTCCTTCATCTCTCTTTCCTTTCTTTGGGAGTCCAAAGTGTTTCTGTAAGGACACTAGTATCCAGAAGATGATCCTATTCAAAGGTCACTTCAGGTGAACCCAGTATCAGTGAAAATACAGTGGATAAAGTGACTGATTAAGCCAAGAACTCGTAAGATCAAAATCATCATTATTTCTCCAAAACAATGAAAAAAAATATTCAAGTACCGATATGAAAGAGAGCTATCAATCATTTAGGCATTCCCGAAACTTTTATCTTCCACCTCTTTCTGCCAAGCAACTATTCATGGAATGTCACCCTGACCCCCAACCTCACAGAGAAGCTTCTCCCCACCCCCAACTCGAACACCAACCCCTGCATCCTGCAGTTTAGGGTTAGTGGTGGTGGTCAGTGTGTTAGAAGAGCTTTGTGATGTGGGTGGGAAGAGGGATCAGGGTGGGGGCAGCAGTGTGGAATTTCTTTTAAAGGGGGGGATGGGTTGAAGGTTATCCCCACCAGGTTTACCACTCAGACAACACCAAATAGACAATGCAGCATTAGGGAAACAGTGCTTTGAATTGCAAATCGGTGTGTGCATACTGCTGAGTAGAGTGGGAACAGCAAGCTTTGTGGTGCTTGTTTGCTCATCATCAGGTGAGGCCTGGTGATCACCTTAAAATACTAAATGCCTGATAAGCGCAGTTGGCCTCTGATGATATCACACAGTGAGGAATGAGTGGGGGTTGATCTCAAGGGTCAAAGTCTCCACAGGCTCAACGTGGAGGTGATTTGGTGTGATATTAGCAGTTGTAAAACATCCAATTATCACTCTATATATCATACAAGATATCTACATGTGATGGAGAAGAAAACAAAATATTTATCAAACAGCGCTCTCCCCATGTTGTAAATGCTTTATACGCTTGAATGGCCAGAAAACTCAAACTCATGAAACAGTTACGCTCATGATGAAAAATCTCCCTATGTTCCCTTTTCAGAGTAAGTTGCACATGGAAGGCTTCCGCAGCCTGAAGGAGGGCGAGGCGGTCGAGTTTACCTTCAAAAAGTCATCCAAAGGTCTGGAGTCACAGAGAGTGACCGGACCAGGTGGCATCCACTGCGTGGGCAGCGAGCGGAGACCCAAAGGCAAGAAGGTCCAAAAGCGGCGTTCAAAGGGGGACAGGTACGGATGGATGAAGTGGGAAACAACAAGAGAAATATCTTTAATTTCTTAGATGTCTTTTAATTCCATCTTCAATTATTTGAAACATCTTGGTGTCAGATTAAAAAGTAAAATTAGTGAAATATTTCTATGCTACACTACATGCAAACTGTATTAATAACAACAGAAAAAACATCACTAACCCAATATAAAATAGCTCTAAAGCTAATTAAAATTAGCAGTAAAACTTCAACACTCATAAACTTTACACAGTAACACAGGAATAAAATATTTCAGTTGTACTCTTTACTTCTTTAAAAACAGCAAAAACATAAATTAAAAAAAAAAATCCTGCACTTGTTTTGTTGAGTTTGGAGCAGATACACAATGATGTTGTAGTTTCTCTCTATTTTGCTTCCTCTCTCTTGACCCCAACCCCCACCCCTAGCCCTAGTAAGGGTCACATCAGCAGGCTTGACGTGTGACCTGGATCAATAACTGTTTAAATCTGCTGGCCCCTGGTGAATTCAAACCAACCCACCCTCCGTCTCCTCCAAAACCTCCTCTACCAACCTCATTTGATAAAAGCATTGACTTCAAAATAACATCATGAATAACTTTAAACTCCTGTTTTAAAAATCAAGGTGCCAGTTTAATGTTATCAAAATAAAAACATGCAGATTTTTTTAAAAAGGCATTTCTAAAAAAAATTTGAAGAAGTAATAAATTTAATATGTCAGTACTAATGATTAATATGTTATAAACGGGGAAAACATAGCTTCTGTTCAGAAGGGGAAAAAAATTCTCATGAAGATCAAAAGGCAAAGGCAACAATACCCCTCCCAGCAGAAGAAAAAAGAACTAAGGGGGCCTTGATACTCGGGTTGGTCTTTGAATATTCATTTAATGCAGGGTTAGAGGTGTATCAACTTTACCCCCTCTGTCAGTTGTGATTACAGCCAGAGAGTAGTGAGTGTGAAAACAGATCATTACTGCCTCAAAGAGTCCTGGGAGGGCTGCTGTGTTCAATACCTCTCCCTAGACTGTGCTGATCCAAAGAAATCATTCCCCTTCAGTGTATTTCATTATGCAACACTGGATTGGGTTTCATGGATGTATGCATGTGATTAATTGATCATATTTATTACCAATATTTAGATAATTATATCAGTTTTCGCTTCACCAGAGTGAAGCGCACCACCTTTTTGAGGGTGTGTGTACATATACATCTATATATTTATATGACTGAAACAAGGGGGAAAAAAACCCTCCTGTCCATTTAATTGATAACAGATGTAAGAGCCCTGCCAAGGGGGTGAAGGGTCACTGTTGTCATGGCAATGGTGTATGAGTAAAAGCAAGAGAGCTGGGGGGCTGGGATGAGATTGGGGAGGGGTTGGGGGTCAGAGTTCAGAGGTCATTACTGCAGCTTTTTTAGACAAAGGGACCACTTCCCCTTCCTTCCACTTGCCTTCTGATGGATGCTGATGTAGGGAGCTTCTGTGATGTGATGGTATAGACCTTGACACCACCCCCAACGACCACAGCTACAAAGCCACACTGACCCTTTGGCAACCGCCCTTATCCAACCTTATCTGGTGCTACAAAGGTAGCAGAGGGTCCAAAGAGCCACATACTGACCGCCCAACGCCCACCACCCACCACCCATCTGTCTTCTGCTCCTGTACGCGTGGCCATGCTATAGATTACAAACGGTGGACGATGGAACACCTTATGGGCCTACCTTTGATACAAAAGCGTCTCAAGCGGTTCACAAAACTTAAAGATCCATGGTAATAACATCCACATAAAAATACCAGATTCGCCACCCAATTTATGTCTTGTAAAAACCCTCCTAATCAAAACAGATGCTACTGAGATTTAATGGTATTTTTGGTCAAATAGAAAACTTTTAAAAACGTTTACTTCTACTGTTTTCCTAAAGACTTACAGTATGACCAAATGCAAACTCATTCATTTTAGGTGGCATGTTGCCATCTAGTGGTAACTTAAAAGCTTTAAGTTGAGGGCTTTACGTTGTAACTTACTGCAGCTTGAAAACCTCAACATGCAAAAATGCCTCTTAGTTGTCACATTAGTTACTACTTTTTGGTTGGTATAGACTTTGATATGACGCTGGAACATTTTCTGACCTTAAAATGTGGTTTTCAGATGTTTAATCACAACATAACATAACATAATATCCACATAAAAGGTTGCTTCATCTCTTCTGGATATGGAAGCTATATCCAAATACGGAGATACAGGTATGTTTTGTGCTTGTTTTCTTGAGGCCACTGTAGGTTCAACAGACGTCTTTCTATTCTTTCAGATGCTACAACTGCGGAGGCTTAGACCACCATGCCAAAGAGTGTAAGTTACCTCCCCAGCCAAAGAAGTGCCACTTCTGCCAAAGCATTGACCACATGGTTGCCAGCTGCCCAATCAAAGCACAACAGTCTTCACCGGGTTCTCAGGGAAAACTGTTCTCCTCCAAAGGAGACGAGGAGGAGCACAGCCAGCAGGCACCACCTACCGAGACCTCTGATTAAACACAGGATCCGACGCTGGGGAAGCACAGAGGCCAATCAAACTGCTTTGATGGAGAGGAGGGAGACTCAATCCCCTTCCACCTGTTGAAGCTGCTTTTGGAACTACCTCAGGTTAAAAATACTCATGAAGAATGTTGCTGAAGTCTTTTTTTTTAATTTGGTTTTTATTTGGTGTAACACTCAGGAATACTGCTGTACTATTGCACTCAGGATGCTTGCTTAATGTATGAATCACTGGTATTGGGGATTGGGGATTGTAGTGAGCAATGCTATGTAATGGATGATCTTCAGGAGTTACGTAGATTTCTGTTATGTAATAATGTGCCTCTGCTGTGGGCATTATACCTCTTCTTCTTTGAGTAATACTCAGCGTGTTTAGTATAGCTACACTTTTGCTGCCTTACCATTTTGTCTCCTTCCTGACTGTTACACCTCACTATCCGGCAGGGCGTAGATGTAACAGTTAGTACATCTGTAATGAATGTTAGAGTTTGCATATCATACGGGGATGGGGGAGGGGTTTGTGAAATAACACTGGGTGGGTTTAAGGGTATATTAGCAATGTATTGGCAGCTGCCAATATTGCAATTGACCATCCAGTTTTCCTGGGGCCAAATGAATGTTAGACCAGAGGTGCTTTCCAGCTTTTGGTCAGTTTTTGTTTCTCTTAAATTTGTTTTTTTTCCATTTCATTTTTTGGTTATCCAGTATTTGGCTGGCTATCTAAAAGTACATGGTCTACCTCACTGGTCCATGTTTGGTCTGCTAGTAAATCTATCATCCTAAAAGCCGATGACAAACCAACTATTCTCAGAATACAGCTTCAGAGATTGTGATTTGAACTGGGGTTAAGTCAAATCCTCTTTGCACTACAGTATTTACACCAGCCCGCCATACTTCCTTAAAGAGTAACTCAACAGTTCCTTGAATTTACTGACCTCTAGCGGATTGACTTGTCACTTCACACATCGATGGATAGGTTTACCCAAACACTTTGTGAAATCAGTCTTTGGTGAGAATACATCAGACCACATCCAAGCCAGGCTCTCAAGCCTTTCATATGGTCTCACAATGGGAGGAGTTTGTGGGGTTATCTTCAGTTGAGGTTGGCGATTATGTCAGGGCTGTAACACATGAAAACATGTGAAAACAGCTTATGAAACTGAAAGCAAACTCTGGGGAGGGTGTTAGAGAAGTGAAGTTAACAGATCTCTGCAGTCTGTTTACCATATATGCTTGAGGCTGAGAGCTCGGTCTAATGTGCCAACCATAACCTAGTGTGTCTTTCTGAAAAACTGGTATAGGGTTTCGGTAAGAAACAGGAAGAAAGAGGTTGGGGGAAGTCTTCTGGACCTTTGGAAACACATACTACACCATACAAGCTGTCATCTTTATCTTGTGATAAAACATAGAGCAATCAAAATATTGACCCAAAGGGGGCAGCAAAATCTTAAGTTTCTCTTCATTTTAAGTTGTTTTCATGGGAGTTTGAACCATTGTCAACTTTCCATGTGAAGTATCTTCTCACTGCAGTGGCTGCTGTGTATAAGAGTGCTGTTTTATAATCACCTCAATTTGGATTTCAAAGAATTTAAACCAATGCGACACAAACCCCATTACATCTGCGTCACTTCTGATAAGATATTTGATCTGGACTTAAGTTAGTAAAGGGTCTGGCTAGCTCTCCTCTTACTTGAGTAAAACTGAGGCAGAATCAGACATGATGTTGCCAGTGGGAAGCCTGGTGTTTTTGTTTATATCCACTAGTAGGTAGTTATTTAAGACATTACCTCCCTATAACCCTTAGTAGGGTAGTAGTTCAGGAACACCAAGCCTGCACGGAGGAGCATGTAGGTCTAGCTAGCTAATCAGCATTTTACTCCCGTTTTACAGGAGAAGCTGACTGAGTCTTTTACACCCAATTAATATATATGTAAAATTATTCTAAAGCTTTTTTAAAACTATCATACTTATTTATTTTCATCCAAAAGTGCTGCAGCTTCTCCTTCCGCTCCGATTGAAGCCTTGCAGCACTGAATGTTCTAGTAGACAGCAGAAAATTGGCAAATATCATTAAAAGCTACATATGACTTGAGAATACATTGGGGTAATACATTTTTAACATCAAGGTACTCATAATACTTTGTACATATGTGCTTGATAATTCATTGTCATTTAATTTAATATGGATGCAATGCAACAGAAATATATTGCAACCAAAAGCGAGCAATATACAGTGCATACTGTACAGGTACACAATATAGGAACCGATGTGAACTGTGAGGGTTTTTTTTTTTTTTAAATTTACTCTTCCTTGTATAATTTTTTTTTCTTTGGTGCACAATTTGCCTTTTCAGAGGAGAAACCCGTTGTTGTTAATGCCAAAACCAATGCAATATTACTCTGCACTAATCGTAAAATGCATTAATATTTGTTCTATTCAGTTTAATCATTTTTGAATATATGTTTCCTATTTGATATATATTTTGAATTTTCACAAACTACACACAGTTGGTTTCTGGTTGGGAAAAAAATACCTCCGCTCTTTAGGCTCATCTCAGGAATTACCAATCTGAAATCTCAGGGAATGCTTCAGATTGATTGGAAGGAGTCATGGGGTGTTAGTTCAAGAAAAAGCAGGGATTAAATGCTCATTCGCATGATGTGAGGCGTGTGACGAGAAAGCCAAAGTGAATGTCTTGGTGCAACAGTTTCAGTTTTTTACTATAATACAGTTTTGATTATGAAAACAATGACTACATGATGATGATGTGAAATGATTGTTGCTTTTTGACTCTTTCATCTTTCCATGCACCCAGTGTGATGATGTTCTTTATATTTTTTCCTCTTTCACATAACTTGCCAATGATATATGATATGAAGAAAATGTTCCACTATTATTGTATTTTTTTTCCTCTATAATCGTTGTAGATGGGTATATAGTAGAATATTGTAAAGGGACTGGGGTTAGTAGTGTTTAATCCGGTGTTGTCTCATCTCAACACATCGATCTTTGGTGTTTCAGACTATCAATGCTCATGACAAAAAGAATGTGTGTCACGGATTGCTTCATACTCTGCTGTTAGTCTTCAAAGTTTGACGGTTGCAAAATTGTTTTGATAAACATTTTTTAAAAGGATGGAAAAGGTGGCGTGCTGAGAGTTTATTTTTCTGCACACTTTGATTTTTGAATTTACCACAACTGCAGCGCCATCAAAGTGTCACACTGTAATCACTCACACTCTAACTGGTTTACAGGAATTTCAACACCAACCAGTAAGGGTAACTGAAAGTATTTCTTTTCAAAATATCACTTGGAAACTAAGGAAGGTCATTTCAGACTTCTGATTGTAACAAACCTCTTTGGCCCCTCAGTGGTGTGCTGTTGTGATTTTATTGTCAGGTGTTGGGTTAGATAGGCTTTAAAATCCAAGGACCCGTGAAGACTGTGTGCTCAGAGTAACTTTTGAAGCTCATCAAGGCATCCTGTAAAACAGTAGTGTTAACTTGTGCTTTTAATGGTACATCTTACTTGTGACCGTCAGCCATTTAATTTGTGGTGCTGTATTTTATCAGGTAATGGCTACAGCTACTTTTAGAAAGTGATGAATGTATCAGTGTTTGTTTCCATAGAACTACACTTAACTTGATCTCAGGCAATTTAATGACAAGTCTGTCAACGATGAGCAGCATGTAGGATTTTCAAAGTATTACTGTGATTATGTTTTCTACATTATATGTAAAGATCTGCTCCGTTTCCTAATAAATATGTTAATATTCATGATTTTTTTAAATGCCTTCTTACTCCATTCACCCAGTCACAAGACTTATCACACTCACCAAAGTATTAACAAAACTTAGAAAAAGTACCAGAAGCACAGTGTAAAGGTTTTCCAATACATGAAAGAGTTTTCCATTTATAAAATTAAATTATTTGGTACTTAAATATCACCTTCCTACTCAGAGCGCTTAAAGTGCTTTCTACAACAAGTCTTATTCTCACATTTATGCAGTTTTATCTATGCCCAAGTGTTTGCTCAAATTCACACACACTTGCCTGATGAATGTAACTCATGTTCAGGAACTTTCCCAAGGATGCTTCAGCACTGGAGGAATCCACAATATTCTGATTGGTAGATGGTCCACAGATGCTCATCGGTAGTGGGGTAAAAAAGCACGTACTAGAAGATGCAATGCTGAACGCTGAAGCAACCTTAAGCATTCATTAATTGCACCTTGCAATACAAGGTTGGACCCCCTATTTCCTTCAGAACTGCCTTAATTCTTTGTGGCACTGATTCAACAAGGTGCTGAAAACATTCCTCAGATATTTTACAGACATCACAATGACATCATAGCACCACACAGATATTGCACATCCATGATTCAAAATTTCCATTCAACCAAATCCCAAAAGTGCTTTATGGAACTGAAACCTTGTGAGTGTGGAGGACAAGTGGAGGAAAGCAGTCTGAGATGATTTGAGCTTTATCACATGGTACATTATCTTGCCTGAAGCAGCAATCAGAAGATGGGTGGATGTTCCTAAGGGAAAAGAGAGTCAAACTCAGTGCTAGCAAAGTGTACCTAATAGAGGGCCCAGTAAATATATTTAAGTAGGCTAAGAAATTCTGTGGAACTTGAGCATGTTACATCGCAGTATTGCTGTAACCCCCCCATGTCTCGTGATGTTTTTCTGTATGACTCAGTAAAGGAAAATAAAAAAAAGAGAAAACTGAGTAATCCGTTCCAAGTATCTATTTTCGACATTTCCCTTCCCTGAAGTGAAATACTGAAAAAACCCAACCAGTTCCTCATTTATTTCATCCAAAAACAGGACCTTCTGACGTGTGGAGAAATGCGGAGTTCATCTCTCATCCAGCAGGGGGCAGCTCTGTGTTTACATTTTCAATGACACAACCTGACGACTACAGTCCAATATGGCCGTAGTATGAAGAGTGCAAGCTCAAGTCTGGCTTTAAACTACAAATATTATTAAATAGTCGGGTTGTTTTAATACTTTCCAGCTTCGTCCCGGGTAGAGATGTGGGTGTCACTCCACGCAGTCTGTCTAAGAAGCCAGAGAGTTTGCAGACGGAGCGTCGCTGCGGCTGTTTCACAGTGTTTCAGGCACAGAGACGCTAGCGTTTCCCACTTCAGCCTTTTAGCCGGACTCTCCGCACAAACATGCAAGGCACTTGTGTACAGAACCCATGGAGACCCTTCCCGAGTCGTTCAGTAAGAATATCCGGCTAAACCATATGCGTGCGTATGTTTCTGTGACTGTGGGAGTGAAACGGTTAAAATGTGACTAGCCTCGCTCAGGACATGCTCCCACAGTTCCGGTGTAAAGCTCAGGTGTTTTGTCTCATAAAAGATATACAGCCTATTATTGTAAACCCCAATCTCACCTTTGTGAGCCCTCGCCTCCTCTTCTTCTTTTTTGAGATTTGTGGCGGGAAGCAAACAACGAGTCGCTGCGTTACCGCCGCTCACCGGTATGGAGTGACAAAAACAGGAGGAAAACATTTATGTCACTATATAAAGATGTTAAACGTGGCTCGATAGCAATGCATTCCTGATTTCACTTCTAGAATATCTAGAGCCTCATTTTCCCTTTTCTTCTCCTGAGGATTTTTAATCATCTGTCTTTCCAACACTTTTGACTTGGCAGAAAAATGTAGAACTCTTGGGTTTCACAGTCTTTAAGAAGTCCATCTTCCTGTGCAGTGCCTGCTCACTCCTATCTCCAAACTTTATGATCCAGCTGTCTATTTTATATAATCTATACATGGCTCTATGTGGTGTGCTTATTGTTTGTTTCTTTTTCATGGTGTTTGTTTCTATATTAATGCAAGCACGTAGCCTTACACTTCCTCCCAGGCTGGAGTGGCACTCCCAATCTCGTTGTATCATAATTAAAAATGTAATAAAGGCTTCCTATGGCTATTCTATCCATTGAGCAAAGGCCCAGTTTTGGTGATTTTGTTACTGTTGACTAATTAACTAATTTATTATGGACACCAGTAAAGATGAAATGTGTCTTGGGCTTTTAGTCTATCTCTATTTATAAAGCTTGCCACCTAACATAAGACAACATGTCATGCAAGCGTACATGAATAGTGACTGATGGTGCAAAATGTATTTTTTGCAGGTTGGAGGGTGTAGCGCTTCCTTCCTTAGGTGCAAAGGATGTCTTGGTTAAAGTGCTGGCTGCCCCAATCAACCCATCAGACATAAACATGATTCAAGGTACTTGTAAGCAGGTAGTAACAGTCAGTCATCAGGCCAGTTTAATGTGTGGCATCATGATCACTTCATAATCTGATGGGGTGTTTTTTTCAGGTACTTATGCTATCCTGCCTGATCTCCCAGCTGTTGGTGGCAATGAAGGTGTGGCCCAGGTCGTAGAGGTGGGCAGCCAGGTGAAGTCCCTCAAGGCAGGAGACTGGGTGATCCCGAAAGATGCTAGTTTAGGTAAGGACTCCACAGTTCTCAGAATGAAATCATCAGAGTGCCACTTTAGCTCCCAGCTGAAGGTGGACCTCCGGCACCTTGCATGGTGTGTGAATTGGAAAATGAAAAACATTTTAAAGTTCTTTGTAGACTGTTTCCTTCCTGTGATCAGGCACGTGGAGGACACAGGCAGTGCTACCTGAGGATGATGTTATCTCTGTACCAAATGACATTCCCCTGGTGTCTGCTGCCACACTCGGGGTGAATCCCTGCACCGCTTTCAGGATGCTCTCCGACTTTGAAGACCTCAATCCAGGTACCAAATCCACTCACAGTGGATTATTTCCTTCTCACCGAATTTCAAATCTTGGATTATTCATAGCGGTGTAGACGTACTATATTCCCACATCTTAAATTATTTTTGCTTTTACAGCAAGACAGATGAACCAATTTTAGAAATAAAAAATAAATAAGATTAGAGGGTGCATTACTCCAGTCTAAGTATTTGTGGCCAGCATGTGTCCAACCATTTCTGTTGTCCTTTTAGGTGATTCTGTGATCCAGAACGCTGCCAACAGCGGAGTTGGACAGGCTGTCATACAGATTGCTGCTGCAAGGGGAATAAACACTATTAATGTTATAAGAGACAGGTGAACTCAATTCTTTCATGTTAATGCTTTTTTTTAAAAAATATCAATTTTCTTTTTTTGAAGACTGGGGGAAATTTCTTGAACACTATGGGGATTTTCCATCTTTGTAATAAAATTCTTCAATGCGCCTTCACTTTCAGGCCAGAGTTCACAGAGCTCAGTGATAAGCTCAAGGCTATTGGAGCTAGTCATGTGATCAAAGAAGAGGCCTTGAGGAAGCATGAGATTAAAGAACTCTTTAAGGTCTGTAGAGATATGATCTTGTAGTTTTTCCCTGCTGGTGAATGAACTTATCCAATTTATGAATATATTTTAAAGACTTGTCCGAAGCCCAAACTAGCATTAAATGGAGTTGGAGGCAAGAGTGCAACAGAACTTCTTCGCCATCTACAGTGAGCATACTTAATAATCTCTATTAGTATTATACAATAGTTGCACTGCAGAGAGCAGGGAAAAAACCCAACTCCATGTATTTGCCATATTTCTTTCATTTATTTCAGAATCGGAGGGTCAATGGTGACATATGGGGGAATGTCCAAACAGCCAGTTACTGTTCCTGTGGTAAGAGGAAAACTGCATTTGCCATTTTTACAAAGTTTCACACTAGACAGAAGAGGTGCATGCAGCATAAGTGTGAGGGTGGTACTGACACTTTTCAACCACCTCTTAGATACAGCTAAGAGGTTCCCAAATATCATGAACAATCACTTTAAAGTTCCATTTAAAAAATGTTTTTCTTTTCTTTTATGTTGTATGTTTATATGTGTTTTTTGCTGTTACTGCTCTTTCTAGAGTGCTCTTATTTTCAAAGATGTGAAGGTTCGAGGATTTTGGGTAACACAGTGGAAGAGAGTTCACTCTCATGGTACGTAGGCATGGAGTTTCTGATTGTATGAAATTAATCTAAAAAAGATAAACATTTCCCTAATTTACAGGGATATTGTTTTTCCTAGATGGAAGGGCATTTAGAGCCATGCTGGATG
Source organism: Oreochromis niloticus (assembly GCF_001858045.2). NCBI lineage: Eukaryota > Metazoa > Chordata > Actinopteri > Cichliformes > Cichlidae > Oreochromis > Oreochromis niloticus. The sequence continues at coordinate 26,308,256 of NC_031976.2, read as the reverse complement.
AACTGTGCTCCCTCATCAAGCAGGGAAAGCTGACAGCTCCCGCCTGCACTGAGGTGGGTCTGCAGCAGTATCACGCAGCTCTGGATGCTGCTATGCAGCCTTTCTCATCAACTAAACAGGTTTTGGTCATGTGAACTAGCTGATACTATCAACTAACCACCGGATATTCAAGAACACTGCATGTATATTTGGGTGAAACCCGAGAGCTGTCACATTCTTGCTGATATGTCAAAGAAATCCACATTCTCAATAAAAGTGTCTTCACATAAGACTCAAAGTTCAGCGTCCGTCATGTTCTGTAGTGACACTTTACAGTGTTTACAGGCAGCTGTCAAAAGATTATGAAGTCATTATAAGAAGATATGAAATGCCAGGAGTTATCACAGAACACAGATAATACAACTTTATCTTGTAATTTTTTTAAAACTGATTGCTTTGCTTTGAAGTTGCATGGACAATGGAAGTAATGTTAAGACATTTGTTATGAAATCCTGATATAATCAATTTTTTCAGCTAATGTGCATGAAATTCATAAGATTGAGTTTTGGATTCATAACAAGCTACAGTAGAGTTTACACAAATAAAACGATGGTAGCTGGCCTTTAGAGGCACAAGAATACTGTGTAGTTTTGAAACAAAGTATTCAGCCAGTACCCATAAATCAAGGTCAAGGGGCACACCAAAGATTACTGAAGACAAAGGTTGCATTTTTCCATAGTTTAATTATACACTGGAGCATGACTCATTTCATTTATAGATGTAATATAACTGAAAGTATGAAAATGCATTATTATAGTGCTACATGTTAAATAGTGACATTTAAAACAAATACCTGCTACTTGATGTTTCTCTGGATTTATCATTTAAACAATGAAATTCATTACAAATGTTGAGACCAGAAAGCTATTCTCAGATTCCTCTGCTAAAAGTGTGCAGTTTTTAAGGTGGAACGTCATACAGCTGCTGATGAAGCCAGTCGGAAAGTCAGAGGGGGAGTTTGCATTGCTCAGTGGGTCAGTGATACATGTGTGAACATGACTTTTATACTTTTGAAACAAAAGATTATTGCATAATTTTAAATTCTGAGGGAGAAAGCTTATATGTTGGTGTAGGGAAACAATGAACCTATACTAAGTTCAGAGTTAGTTATAGTTCAAAGTAGTATTGAATTAATTACTCACTGGCCACCACCAGACTTAAAGCCACGGAGATGAGTGGCAACAGGCCACCATAGATGAAAACTGCCCCCTCTTTAACGAGGCAGTGTTCATACCTGTCAAAGTCTACCTCTCGTGCTGCGCACACGTGGTCAACGCGGCAGTCGCTGTCACAATCCCTCAGGTCATAGTTCACAGAGTTGAAATCATAGTACTTCTGCAGGTAGCGGGGGTCATCAGCTACACGCTTCAGAACCTCGTGCATGGAGGCTGGAGAGGCATCTGGTACTCTGAAACTCTCTGTGAGGCGATACTCTTTCTCCCAGCGTCCTGTGGCTACATTAGCATGAGTAAGGTTCAGGTAATAGGTCACCACATCCTGCGTGAGAGAAAGCATATGGTTTAAACACAGAAAGCAGAACATTAGAAGCATTACAAGATATTTCTGAAGGTTTTATAATTTTTTAAAATACAAATATATATTTATATAAGTTGCGTAAGAGCCTAATAATACTATTGCTACTTTTGACTGCCCCGTTGCCACGAGGAGCGTTTCACGTTTGATTTAGCAGTTGATGATTTGAGTTTTACACCGGATGGTCTTTCTGGAGCTAGAGTAAAAGGGGATTTTTGTATCTGGGTGATAATGAACTAGCAACCGTTCCCTTGTGTTAACCACTACACCACTAGAGGAACATAAATGTCTAATGAAAATTGTAAAGGCCAAAACTTGCCTTGACTACCAGTGTTTCTGTGTCATATTCAAAGACACGAATCCCAGGATTGTTCGCTCCATCCTTAACTCCAGGAAGTGTTGTTTCCCACGGTGTGACACCAGGGCTGAGGAACATGGTACTAATGGGAGAACCTGTAGAAACGGACAAGATATCAGCTCTATCAGTATTAGTGTGTGTTAATGTTAACGCTGGATATTGGAGACGCATTCCAGCTAAGTGATAAACAGGTAATACAAATACAAGGTGAAATGAGTACTATTACTGCAGTGTGGCTTACCCTCTGTGTTGTAGAACATACGGAAGCTATCAGTGTGATGATGGCCAAAGAACTGCCCTTTTATTACAGAATGATGCTTCTCAATTAAATCCAAATATCGCCGGTTGAACTTTGGTGTAAACCATGGCTTACTTCTTTTCTTCTCGAAGAAACCTGGAGGAACGTGGCCAATGATGTAAACCTGATAAACCAAACAATACAGAGTTAACTAAAATCCAATCAGGACCAAGTCTCTTTTTTGGAGGGGCAATTGCTTATACAGGATTGTATTCATTACAAACTACATCTTTTATTGAGCTCTAGTCCCTAACATCCAAACATCCATGAACAAGATGAGATGCTTTGCCTTCTCTTTGTTGTTGGCCGCCTCTGTAAGAATCTGATCTGACCAACTAAACTGGTCCGCTGGGTCATCCATGTTCTTGGTCAGCTTGTTCTGATCATAGTAGAGATTGGTGTTAAGGACCAGCATCCTGAAACCAGTCTGATTCATGAGCTTTTCTGTGTAGTATCCACCTGTGCAAGAGGAACATTGCAGAAAATGTCTGTTCAAAATTTTCCTGTGCATCATAAACTGATGTATTCATTCTTTGGAAAGTCATTACACATATATTTGTAACTATTAGAGAAAGCCATCTTCACCTTTTTTAAATGTTTCTTTTGACTTTGGATCCAACCAGCCCTGCCACATTTCTGCTATTCGGTCATACATGGAGTTTGGGGCTGCAGGAAGCTGACTCTTTGGGTGGTAATCATGGTTCCCCAGGGCTGAGTACACTTTAGTGTCTAAACAAGACAATAATGTATAAAAGACATTATTTATTAGAAGTAGCCAACACTTATACACTGTCGTATGCGTTGACCTTGCATGTTTCCACCCGATTTTGTACTTACTTGGAAAAACTTGATTTATGATGTCAGTGAGGTTGCCGATAATGCTGAGCACTGCCTCTTCTCCCAGATCTTTATCATCAACATGTGGAGTGTCATCACTGAGAAGTAACACAGCAGATTGTTTCAGGATTAATTGCAGTCAAACATTATGTCGATACCAAATACCAATCTGAAAATATCATGACTGTAAAGGCAGACAAGCATTTCTTTCCCCAGATATAGTCTTGAGACTAGCACTGTCCTGCAAAATTCATTTAAAAAAAAAGTAACATACCCAGTCCATACGATGAAGTCCGGGTTTGGTAGAATATTCTTCATTGCATAAACAGAAGAGTTGATCAGGTGCCATGGCGAGTCACAAACATAGTGTCCAAATTTACCAGCATTGGCTGCAGGTCGTTTGCCACTGGATGCGCACACCAGTGCAGGATTGTTGTTGCTCAGTTCGTACGTTGGGTCCCAGTGGAGATCCGTGATGTGCCAAAAGTTCCCTGTGTAAGAACGATGCGTAATAGCACCTAGTAAGTTACCCCGAGATTAAGATATATACTTGATTTATCTGGTGCTTACCTGAGAGCGCAAAAGCCTCTTTAAAAAGAAAGCAAGACAGAAGCAGCCTTACTGCCGACATGTCGAAGCCTTTGAGAGGAAGAAACATCCGACAAAAATCAAGACCTGATTTAAAAGGTATGCCGTAAGTCTATAAAGGCGAAATCACGATAAGATACGGCTGGTCATGACGCGTCTGAGGCTTGAAGGTGTTTGGATCCCTATGTGCAGGTGATACTTCGCTATCAGTAATGAAGTTCAACCGTCACCCTGTGATGCAAGACTACGTTTTAGCCTGCATACAATAAAATAAAATAAAATAAATAAAAATAAGTTTCAGAATAAATTTAAAGACAATAAAAAGCTTCAGCTGAGAAAACCTCTATACACACATCTGTGAAGCTATTTAGGAGTCGAATTCCTGCTTGTAGACTACGCCTAGACTATTTTTATGTGGACTAAATTTAAATTTAGTAGACCTTCTTTTACCTTATTTGGGCATGCGCTGTTTAAGAATCCAATAAATATACATACATTCATAGCACAAATAGGAGTATATATAGACACATTATATTAAAACACATCTACGTGCGAATGTTTTCGCGGTTACAGTGTAATATTTCACTAAATACAAAAAGGATTTTATGCATGGTGCCCTCGCGTGATACTCGTATTCCCCAAAATCGACACTGTTATAACTGTGGAGAATCTGTTTCTCAAGCTGATGATGCAAATAAAAAATTGTTTGCTTTGTTTTGCTTTTGTGATTATTATTATTTGTTTCGCTTATTTCTTTTTACAGTAAAGGGGCATTTGGGGGAAAAGCGTAGTTAATCATCGTTGGAACTTTTGCAATGTCTGTCTGTTTTTGATAAACACAGCTATGCGTTTGCAAATGTTCTTTGGAAATGATTTTTGCAAAGCCTCAAAACCGCGCGTGAGCACGTAGTTCTTCGGGAAGTTCATGAAAGCAAACCTAGGACTCTTTCAAAATCATTCCCTGATGTTTCTCTTTCAGGCAGACGTAACTCCCAGGCTACGGACTGCTTCATTAAGTAATATAGCAAATAATGATAATAATAGTAATAATAATAATAATACTAATGTTAGCACATGTTAAACAGTGGTTTGGGTCCAGAGTTTGTGCTTTTGCATTGGTCAGTCTTGGCGCTAGAAGGGGAACGATAGCCTGACAAGCAAAACTTAGGGCTGAATTACTTCATCTTTAAGCTCTGCGTCATCATAGATTTCGCGGGAGTTCCGCTGTGCGCCTGCGCTGTACATTGAAGCTTGCGCGCGGGATTAAACGAGGAAGAGGATCACAGAAATACGTTTGGCTACAGATATTACTGCACGGTGTAAATAACATTTTACGCCTTACTTTAATAAGTTATACAAACAGCGGAAGCATGTGGAATCAGGGTGAGTTGTATTTCGATACCGTTGTGTTTATAAATAGCCATATGGGCTCGGTGACGCTGTGTTGTTTCGGTCCACGTTAGCTTGACTACAGACGTCTTTGTTATTGTGTGTTGAATGTGAGTGTAGGTGGGTCAAATGAAGATCATATCGAATAAACGATTTCACTGACACAGTTGTTTACCTCTTTATACATTTTCAGGAGGGTACAGTGAATCCAGTATGGCTGGGGGCTACACTCAGTCTCCAGGAGGATTTGCATCACCTGCCTTATCCCAGGGGGGAGAGAAAAAGGGGGTCTGTACTTATATCTAAACTTAAAAGTCGGTATAATTCACTAAAGACTTGACACAGACATAAATCTGTAAATATAGTGCTGAAAACCAGCAACAACATACCTTCATTTGCCAAATGACATATCCCCTCTTTGTACACATGTTGACTTCTGTGATAGAAGCACAAATTGACAGGTCTCTGCTGCACGACAGTTAACCCATTTGTGTTTGGGTGTATATCTTTGCAGAGAACACGTGCCAACCAAATAATCCCCTGCACAGTGTCTCAGCTAATGTCTGCTTCCCAAGCCGATGAGTCATTCAGAGTAGGAGATGTGGATGTTGCCCAGGTGAGCCAAACCATTCAGTTAGTTCTCTAACCAGTTACTTTTTCAGCACTTAAAATCATTAGTTTGTTACTCTGTAATACAGTTTTTTTTTTTTTACTTCTGCAGTTGAACAACAGCAACTTTCCACTCCCTTTTGAGTACAAGTTACTTTTGTTTACAGAAATTATGTAAATGTGCATATATGTCGATTGTACTTTTTTGTCCTTTTAAATGTTTAAAATAAACATCTATCTAACAGTCAGACCAAATGCAGAATTTTAAATCATTTTATGTTACAACATTTTGCAGCATGGACGTAATAACTATTCTAATATTTCCAGATTTGATAATAATTGTGGTCTGTGTCATAGGTCACCATTGTGGGGGTCATCAGAAGCACAGATAAATCCATGACCAACATCCAGTACAAGGTTGATGACATGACAGGTGCTCCCATGGATGTGAAGCAGTGGGTAGACACAGAGGTAAGTATCCACCATCACAACTCTGCTGCAAGCTCAGTCTGTATTGAAACATGAGGTAATTAAATCAAATCAAATCACTTTTATTGTCACATCACATGTGCAGGTACACTGGTACAGTACATGCAAGTGAAATTCTTGTGTGCAAGCTTCACAAGCAACAGAGGTGTGCAAAAATACAATAACATAAGAACAAGCAAAATATAAGAATGGGTAAATCTGAGAATTAAATGAATAAATATATGTACAATATAAGAGTGTATGCGCATTGCTGAATGTGTATACTAAATATGTATATCTAGGTGTGTGTGTGTGTGTGTGTGTGTGTATTTATATATATACATATTTTTAAAAATTAAATAGAATAAACAATAAAATAAAATATACAGAGGTTGGCAGTTGGAAATGTGCAAAACAAGTGGCATTTATATACAGTATGGAGTGCATAATGTTGAAGCTCTGGTAAGTGAAGGTGAGGTGTCTATGAAGTGTTCAGCAGTCTGATGGCCTGATGGAAAAAGCTGTCTCTCAGTCTGCTGGTACGGGACCAGATACTGCAGAACCTCCTTCCTGATGGAAGTAGTCTGAACAGTTTATGGCTGGGGTGACTGGAGTCCTTGATGATCCTCCCCGCTTTCCTCAGGCACCGCTTCCTGTAGATGTCCTGGAGGGAGGGAAGCTCACCTCCAATTATCCGTTCAGAACACCGCACTACTCTCTGGAGAGCTTTGCGGTTGTAAGCGGTGCTGTTGCCATACCAGGTGGTGATGCATCCAGTGAGGATGCTCCCAATGGCACAGCGACAACAGACAATATGTATAAAATGTATAAAAACTCTATTACATAGTGAGAAAACTACTAAACTATAATATCTGTTTAGTATTGCATTTCTCTGAGTAGATGGCTAAAAGGAAAGGGCAGTAGTACCTCAATGCCAATCTCCTGTTCTAAAATCTTAAGGAAAATTAGCTGGAATTGTATGAAAAGGATCAAGTATGTGCTTTTTATTTATACAGGACCAAAGTGTGGACAGCACTGTCCTTCCCCCAGGAACTTATGTCAAAGTGTCTGGAAATCTGCGCTCTTTTCAGGTGAGTTTAATATTTGCCACCTATGACCGCTTATTAGTTTAAAAGTGTGGTTGCTATCAGGCCCCAGCCCATTCCGTCCACCGTCCACTCCATCCACCGTCTACTACAGGGGTGTCCAACTCCAGGCCTCAGGATGTGTCCTCCAGAGAGGACATATCCTGCAGGTTTTAGATGTGTCCTTGATCCTACACAGCTGATTTAAATGGTTAAATTGCCTCCTCAGCATGTCTTGAAGTTCTCCAGAGGCCTGGTAATGAAATAAATCCTTTGATTCAGGTGTGTTGACCAAGGGTCATATCTAAAACCTGCAGGACACCGGCACTTGAGGCCCTGCTCTACCAGCTTACTTGGTGGTTGGGTTGATGTTGTGGCGTTTTTCAAAGTCAATCAGCTGCTTCCCGCAGTCAGACTGATTCCTCCCCCCCCTCAACCACAAACAGACTGTGAATCAATTGGAAATGGTTAATTTAAAGTAAATGCTAATGACATTTCCACAGTACCCAGAATCAAATAGGAACTTATGACTTGCATCATGATTTCATCGAAAGGCTACATGACAGTGTAAAATTTTTAAGCGGCTGTGTGATTTCTCAATCATACAAACATTTTTGACAATCTCATATTTAATTTTGTTCACATTTAAACATTTATTAACCTTTTTTTGTGTGTGTGTGACATGTATCTAACATGTGTCTAAATTACACTGGGGCTCCACTAAAGGTTTTTATACCGTTACCAAGATAGATTTGTTTCGTCACTTGAAATACTTGAAGTGCATTGTTGCTTGCTTTAGTTCCTCTCTGAATTCATGATGGCGTGTCTATTTTTTGTGCTTTCCTTTCTTAGAACCACAGGTCTGTTGTGGCATTCAGCGTCAGGCCCCTGGAGGATATGAATGAAATCACCTCTCATATGTTAGAGGTTGTCCAAGCACACATGGCACTCAGCAAGCCTCAAACTATGGTGAGAAATCTTGTGCATATACCTTCACAGCCTTTAATGGTGGCTAAACAAGTGAAAAAGGGAAGTTGAGATGGGTTCTATGAATACCACTTCTGTTAAAGATTGCTTAGTTTGTTTGCCAGATTACTAAGAAACAGTACAGCGTTGTCAAATTTTTCAGTTGTATTTGTGCTAAACGTTGTTGCAGTAGCAGTGTGAGAGTGAGCTCCTACAGATAAATGGTCACAGACACACATGATTTCAGTGAATGGGTATAACAAGCCAAGCCCAGTCAACACCTTATCTGACTTCTAAGGCTTGACTATTTTTTGTTTTTGTTTTATAGATTAAAACCATAATTCTAACAGCTTTGAGAGATGATTTTAAACACATTAGAGGTCGTACAGAATGATTGTTTTGTTTTAAATGGCTTAAAAAACTATTTGCAGTCGATACAGAGACGCATTATAAGTGAAACTGAGTGATGACATTCTTAAAATTATGCTTTCTAGATAAATATTACTTCTGCGGTGCTGCAAATGTACTTTTTGTATCCTAGGCATAGTCGGCCTCGGTATACATGGCTTTAACGCTCATCAATCCCTCTAATACTCTGTAGACTACCGGAACCCGTGAGGTTAAACTCGGACTGTTACTGCCAAATAGGCTTAACACTCACTTTTTTTAAGTGCTCTATATTTATTTATGAAATTGACCAACAGCCTGTTACAAATGGACTGGCTAATAATAGCCAGGGGTACCTTTCCGTTTTAGATAAATGTCTTTTTTTTATTTGATGGTGTATCAGGTGGTCGTAATCACATTTTCAGTGTCATACTACATATCTGTCTCTGAAGGTTGTCCTGTATCCTTTATCAAATCTATGTATAATGTTGAAAGCATGCAATTTCATTCTCTTTCAGTCGGGTGCCGGAGGAGGAATGAGCAGTAGCGTCATGCCCATGTCACGACCCACCATGGGAGGCATGGATGGGAATGTAGGAGGCTATGCAGGTGCCAACGACATGGCCAACAATGGGTTAAGTGCAAACCAGAATCAGGTGAGCCTAAATAAATCAGACAGCGGTAACAAAAAAATTACAGTTCTTAACTATCGTAGATAAGGTGTGGTTAGAAATGAAGGGGCAGTGTGTCTGCATGCAGAAAACAACAGCTATTACACCCGGTTATTTATGTAAACCCAAACAGTGATCGCTTTCTCTTACATCCTGTCTTCAACTTTTTTGTGTGAACTGCATCAAAGATTTGTTGTTTTAAAAAAACAGTTTCAGAAAAAGAAGTCAGTAGACTGGAACATAGCTTCTTTTAGCAGTGTGCGTCAGCTTGCTTACCCTGTCGATCTTTATCTCCCAAGGTGTTGTGTTTGATAAGAAGCTGTCCAGAACCGCAGGGTATTAGCATTCAAGAACTAAAGAAGAGACTCGGCAGCATGAGCATGGCTGTGATCAAGTAAGTCTTAAAGTAAATGGTAAATGGCCTGTATTTGTATAGCGCTTTACTAGTCCCTAAGGACCCCAAAGCGCTTTACACATCCAGTCATCCACCCATTCACACACACATTCACACACTGGTGATGGCAAGCTACGTTGTAGCCACAGCCACCCTGGGGCGCACTGACAGAGGCAAAAGTAATAAAACAATATAAAATGAAAGTTGTTTTTTGACAGTTGGAAAAGTAAAAAAACTCTTGCATACGCTGAAACAGAGCAGGAGGCAAACTAAGCTACATCCACTTAAATTATTTCCCTTTTTACTTTTTACGTTGGGTTTGTATCGTCATAAAAGGGATGGTTTCAAAGAGAGAGATGTTCACACAAAATTACAACATACATTTATCTAAATAGCACAAAGATTTTGCAACAAAGTTTAACTACAAAATGAGAGTCCACACTCAAATTGCAACTAAGTTGAACTCTCAAACCTTTATCTGGAAAATGGACAACACAGTCACTGGAGGTCCAACACTATTAAACAAACTGAAACCAAAAGAGAAGGCCTTTAGTGGCTGAAGTGTTTGGTTTTTTTTACAAGTCAAGAGTTTAACACATTATTTGTGATGGAGAGTTAACTTTAGATGTGTTCTAGCAAGCTGCTTTAATGCTCTAAAACACTTTTTAAAGGACAAGCTGAATGTTTTAGTTTGGCTTCTTGACATAAGTACGGTAGCCTAAAAGTGCTTGCTGTATTAAGGGATGGTGAGTGTCAAGATCACAAAGTTTCCTACTTATCTTATTACGGATCAAGATCACATCGTCTTCATTCTTCAAGGCTTCCTGTTTGGGTCAGTTTATAAAAACTTGGCTCTCAGTTACCTTGTCTTTTGGTGCATCCCACTATGCAAGATTTGAGCAGGGGCGTACAAACTCAGTTTATAAAAAAATAATAATAATAAAAAAATGCAGTTACACCCTTTTGGTGGTAGCAGTACATACGTTATGCAAACCACAGGAAGTGTATGTCCAAGACTTTAGAATGACCCGAGTGAAACACCCACTACATGCTAATTTGGTAGTTTTGCTTTGTTTTCTAAAACTGTACCAGAGTGGAATTTTATATTTGATTTTTTTTTAAACAGGTTTTCCTTTAGTGTACAGGAAATTATTTGTCCACTTGGTACTCAGTTTAAAAATATTTTATTTCATGGTATTATATTAATAACCCTTCTAATTTTTTTCATTAGATTTTTAGCACTTCTAAAATGCTGTTTCCTTTTGCTTTAACAGACAAGCTGTGGAGTTCCTTAGCAACGAAGGTCATATCTTTTCAACCATCGATGAAGATCACTACAAATCAACTGACAGTGATGACTAGACTAATTCATCTTTTTACCGTCAGTGGGGTTTCGTATTTGAAATAATTGGTACAGCATTTATTACCGAAAGATATCACAGAAGTAACAACCTCCCTGAGTCTATAATGCCACAGAGCTGTGCGAAATGCTGCGAGTCTGTCGGCACTGTGGTCGATGTTTGTTGAAGAACACGTGGTTTACAAATGGTGAAACTCAAGATTTACACATCCTGTATTCCTGATGTTGCTTCAGCCATTTCGCCTGAAAAAGTTCCTGTCACTGACATTATTGTTAGCAGTTACTGCTTTCTTTCTGTTTATGTATCTTTCTTCTTCTGTAAAACATCTTTCTTTCTTTCTTAAAGATTTGGAACATAAGTAATCCAACTTTTTTTTTCTCTATGTAATTTAGTTTTGCCAAAATAAATTGATTATTCAAAATGTATTTTTGTTCTGTTGTTTCAGTTTATCAAGTTGTATAAGCCCCCCCCCCCTTTTTTTTTTTTTTTTTTGGTATAGTGGTGTGTGTGTGTGTGTGTGTGTGTGTGTGTGTGTGTGTGTGTGTGTGTGTATATATATACACATATATGATACATTACTATGCAGTATACACACGTGTATGTGTGTATATATATATATATATATATATGATATATCTGTGTGTGTGTCTGTCAGTTTGGGGTTTTTTTTGTTGCATTTTATAAAACCTAACAGATGCGTAATTCACGTTTGCTTTCACACATCTAGCTGTAAAACCACACGCTGACTTTAACACTTATCTTAGAGTTTCACACACATTTTTATAGCTAATATAAGGTCAAAGTTTTACAAAGTTGGAATAAACCACATAGGTCCAGTTTCATATAGAAATCATACTTTATGATAATGTCTAATAGAAAATTCAAATCAACCACACATTTACATGCAGTGGAAATAATCTTTCAAAGAAAAATGGCACAAAATGGATTGTCCATCGGTTAACAAAGTTGCAAAACATACTTTCATTTTCAGTGAAAATGTTTCTACTCCTCCCAGGAGTTAATTTGCAAAATAAAAAAAAAAGAAGGCAAATACATTTCTGTTCACAGATAAATAGTTTGATGTGGTTAGAGGGACGGCTTCTGCTACCGGTGCTGCAGCGTTACAATGTTGCGGTTTAGACAAATGCCTTCCATCAATGAGTGGGGTGAGCTATTTCTCTTTAGAGTTTGCATGTATGCAGTAGGAGTTTGACATACATATATGTTGTATACTTGTGTAACAGAATACAATCCTTTGATACCTCAGTTTGAAGCTTATTAATATGCATTTTTGAGAGAAGTTATTGATTTAACACTGGTAATTTTAAAGGCTGTAATTTATGGTGTCATGTTCGACTGCATATTATCCTATAGTTTGTTGCTGTAACTATGTACAAGAAGGCATTATATACAGTAACTAGCTACTTAGTACCTCACAATATAAATACGGATCTGTACACGAAGCTGAAAGACAGCCTCGATTACCACATGGTTAAATCAACAATTTCTAAACAAGTTTGTATACAACAAAAAGTGTTTGAACTACAAGAGTGGTATATGTTCAAAGTTTGAATACACGATTACTGAAAACATTGAAGTATAGTTCTGGGTATAAAGTTATGAGGTAAAAAATTTTGCTGACCATGTGAGTAAACAGATGTGAAAACACCACCAAGTTTGTATTTATTCTGGGCAAAGCTGTTACTGAACTATGTCATGTCAACCATCCCTGCACAGCACTTGTGTTGGGGGGGGGGTAAAGAAAAATATATATTATAATTTTATATCCTTCAAAATAAGTCATGGATCATCAGAGAAACCGTACTTATATACTCTCAGGAATATGCTGAATAATTTAAAGTTATGTCAAGCTATATATTAAAATCATCTACCCTTATAGTTGGTAAAAAAAACACAAAAATGAAAAACAATTCAGACCTTTTTTTCAGTGAGTGGACTCACAAACTGCAATACCTCAGCCAACAGTTCAGTTCTCACTGCTCAAGCAGGATTTTTCTCTGTTGCAGAAGATGTAGAAGATATTTCCTTTAGTAGAACATAACATTCTCTTGTGCTTTCTTCATCATAACAGCCAAAGTGTCATCCACAGTTTCATAGTCATGGTCACTGTCCCCATTTTCATCCTCAGGCACACTCCCTGGTGGAAAGATTATTGTTAGTAATACTATATTTCACAATATTCTTATATTCATCCTTACTGTAACTTATCAAATGTGCCGCACACTGAATGTCTACCTTTCAGAAAACATGCGATTTATGCACCACCAAATATTTATGCACCACCCATCACATACACCACCTATCACCACCTTTCACTTCACTTTCTGATGCAGCCAATCGAAGTGACTAAACACATTTCACTTCTATAGGAAGAACGTCTCCTGAGATACTATTGGGTGATTGGTTGAATCTTATACAGGAACACACTTGGAATTAAGGCGCCATTGTGGATTTTGTTAAGTGACGAAGAGTAATAGTAAGTAAATGAAAGCATGAATATATTAGAAATGATAAGGTCTCCAAAGCCATAGACTTTCTCAATCTGCACATGCTGTTTATGGTCTGTGGTTATTGTGTAACTTTGCGTCTATGGTTAATGGACAATAAACATGGTGTGATAAACACGGCAAAATCTTATTATTTGCATTTAATGCATCCTAATGCATTATTAATACATTAGGTAATTTATATATTTACATATGCATATGCACATACTTTTAATTAAATATACTTATGTATGTGTTTTTTACATATAAATTGCACATTACTGAGACAATAAGACATTCAGCATTTTTCTTAAAATTGATATGTTTTTCATTACTATTCAGTTCATGTTCACTGTTTGCTTTTGTGTATTTGTAGACTACATGGATAAAAGTACTGGGTCACCTGCACATTACAGCTACAGGAGCTGCTCAGCCACGAAAACCCATGCCTTGAAGCTCCATGCACACAGTTTTTGTGCTGATGTTAATGCCAAAAGAGGTTTGGAACGCTGCAGTTATACTGACATTACAGATGTTTGGCAACTTTTACGCACTGTGCACCTCAGCACTTGGCAACCCCGCTCTGTAACTTTACGTGGTCTGCTACTTCATGGCTGAGTTGTTGTGGTTCTAAGACGCTTCCACTTTTCAACTATATGTTACAGTTGATGGTGGACTATCTATTGACACGAGCTCTTGAGAACAAACCATTCTTTATCAGATGTTTGCAAAGGCAGACTGCATGGCTAGATGCTTGGTTTTATACAGCTGCTGAAATGGGACTAAAACCCTCTGAATTCAAAGATGCCCAGTACTTTTGTGTATATAGTGCAGGTGAAGCTGATTTTTAACCCTTCTTCATATTCATTTACTTTAAGTTTAGTTCTGTGCGTTAGGGCAGAACAAATTGTTACTCTATGTGCTTTTAGTGGTCTTGATGACTCTGTGGCTAGTGAAAAGTCACACTTACATTTGTTTTAGAGATGCAGAGGGAAGCCAAAGTATTCTGTCAGTATTCTCAACTTTTTTTGGTCTTTATATAAACCATATATAAACTCTTTCCCATGGTGAAAATTTCTCAAATTTAGAGGTTGTCCTGCAAACACTGTTTTAATATAAATATAGAGAATGCTTATTAGTCCATGGCTGCAATAAATCTCCAGCAGCTGCACTATAAGTTTTGTAAGAGACAAATCAGTGGCTCTCTTAAAACATTATATTAAACAGAGCCCCACCTGTTTTAGTAGACTCCTTCATTTGTACATAAGTGTTTGGCAGAGCCTTGCCTATGGTTTGGTCAGCTGCTGAGAACTTTCGGGGCACAAGTGGTGGGGGCTCATCTTCATTAGCCTGCACAAAAGAGGAAATTTTCTGTTTTATTACATGCATGGCTTCTTTACCACAGAAAAAAAAGTGGAAGCACCAATTTGTTATTTTTGCTTAGTTCATTTCCTGAAAGTCACATTATGAGCATCTGTTTATTAGTTTCCCTGTAGTGGGGTTTCAAGAGAAACCTGACATGACAAGAAAATCTTAACAACCTCAGCTGAGCCGTAACCTTTATAATAATAACTTTCAAAAATGTTATACATGCATTGAAAAGTTACACTCACGGGAGGTGGTGGAGCGGGGGGCCTCTTTTTGTTATTCAAAGTCAAGTCGCTGAACTGTTTGGTTGGGACGCTTTTGTCTGCTTGATGTTTGGATTTGTTTGCCTTCTTTGATTTCTTTGTTTTTTTGGGAGGTGCCGAAAATGACATGTTTCGCTTTGGTGGTCGAGGTGGCGGCTCCGCATCTGAGTTACCAAGTTTGCGAAATTCATAAAAGAATGTGTCTGCAACTTCGGTAACTCTTTCCACTTGAAACTTGGGGGGTTGATCTTTGGGCCATGGGAGGGGGTCTGTAGTAAAATAGACAGACATTGAGAGCCACTGAGTTGGGATCTCGAAACAGTACTCTGGCTTGTGTACAAAGCTTGCCTGAATGGTGGGTTCCAACATAGCTGCCTCTATTCTGAGACATGAAAACCCATAGAGGGGATCCTTCTCGAGTTCTGTATCACGGCCCACCACTTTAACATCCAGAGGCAAGCTAAACTGCTTCCCCAAGTCACAAAGTTTGTACTTTTTGTTGTCACTGAGTACTTCCACAAAGTGACCCTCCATGTAAAGAGGCATAATAATCTCCTCCTTTTCATCCTCCCTTTTCACCTGATCCTCATCATCATCATCATCATCCTCATCGTCCGACTCTTGAAGGCGATAGCACAAGAGAGCCTCTACCGACTGGTTCTGTCCTGATTTGCCTTCACAGGGTAACACCATCCTATCGCAACGCACAACCTCAAGCTGTTCCCCCACACTGAGGGCAGGGAGGCCCTCCTCTTCCACTTCCTCACAGTTCCTTGTTACGCTGACCTTCAGACCTGGCGCGTGGATTGAAGCAACATACAGCTCGTATACTGAATTAAACTCTCTTGGCCGTCTCCGGAAGCGTCCACCATATTGCTGAGACACCAGGAAGTACTGAGGTGTTTTCCTGCTCTTCAAAGTGGATAATAAAATCATGGGTGAGGTTCCTTTTTTGTGAAAAATCAGGTGCCCATTCTTGCGGAGCTCTGGTAGCCAGCTGCACTTGAACAGGGAGCGCGTCTCTGGGTCTTCGATGATCTCCACCACTCCAGGGAATGATTTATTCGGCTCAGAGTGGACTTCACTCAGAGAAAGGGGTACAATAAAATTCACATCTTTACACAGCTCGGTGACATCGACCACATCCACTTCTAAGCTGGATGGGAACTTCACCACATTCTTCCTCACTGTAGAAGAAAGAGAGGAAGGCAGTGAAGCATATTAGGTATATTTAAATTTGGTATGAGTGCAGTACAGTTGAACTGTGCTTTTTTTTGTTCTGAATTTAAATTCTCGAGGTTACAAATATAAGCAAAATGCACGTACATTTCCACAAGCATATATACTTATAAGTACTGTGTTTAACTGTGATACAGTGCATCATATAGATTAATTGCTTTTAATGATATGCTGATGTTTTTCAAGGTGGCATTAACTTTAACTGTTTTATAGCATAGTATGTACTATATGTCATACTATCATTGGCTTCAAGTGTATAATTTTAATATGCACAAATATTGCTTATATAATGCATAAATAGAGGAACAATAAAATGTCATGGGCGAAGAATTTAAATTAAGGTGGAAGTTAAAGTGGAAGTTCCCAAACTTTGCATTAACAAAGCGCACTGTAGGGTTCACACACAAATAACAAATCCTGATCAACATTATGTTAAATAGTAGTTAAATAGTTAAAAAGCAGGCTGTTCTTACAGTTCATGACAGCCTGGACATGGTATACTGGACTGAGGATAAGAGGCCGATCACACTTGGTAGCATTGACAAAGCGAAACCTTCGGCTACGCAGGGACGACGAGGACATGATCTCCCGCAGGGTAAAGCGCTCCTCACTCTCACACTCATAGAACTCCCCTCGGAAAGAAACAGGGATGCACACTTCAGCTGAGGCTTCTTGTTGTCCTCGAATAAGGCAGCGGACTTGATCCTCTTGATCCTTGTGTTTCTCAACAGAGAGCACCGTCAAAGCTGTCCCAGCCCCCAGTGCTAAATTGCCAATGGTCATCTTGGAGTGGCTGGAGAAAGTGAAGGGAAGAGAGGAGTCGAGGCCTACTGGCCTCAGGCTGACCATCTCCTCTACCGTACTGTATGGCATCTCCTCTGGAACGACCTTGAACAAGCCTGAGAAGAAAAAAAAAAAGTCATTGTAGTTCTACAAAATAGATTTAACCATTCTTACAAGAATTTCTCTAGACCAACCTGTGTGGCTGATAGGCAGCTCAAATGTTTCATTGTTTGCTACGTCTTGACAGGAAACTGATAGGAGCTCAATTTTAGTGACCTTTATTAGATCCCCAGTGGAAAAGCACACTTCACTCCCAGAAATTTCATATATAGAACCTGGAACAGAAAATAAGAAATTGAAGGAACAAAAATGATTAAGATTTCTTAACCAGCACATGAACGCATAGACTCTAATGGGAATTATTTCCAGTTGCGAGCCGTGAGCAACACAACAAATGCTCACTGTTCTTTTTATATACAACAACTTCTAATTTAGGGTTAAAAATGTACAAAATGTAAAAGGAATGTACACTAGATTGTAACTTTAAATTTATGCAAGACAGACACAACACAGAGAAGCACACAGCAATGAAGTAATCTATAATCTCGTCAGTTTCGTCCTTCTGTACACGCCATCTCACTGACGAAAACTAATAATAATAATTAAAAAAAAAACTACCTTGGAAATATACTCCAGAGCAAACTTGCAAAATTTTTGGCAGACAGTTATCGTCCAATGACGCGATGAATTCCTGAAGTGGCAAAGCAGTGGTGCCTGCCATCACTGCTGCCTCTGTGTGTGTGCAACCAAAAATGAAGGCAGGCAGCAAATGACAAGCGCAGCACAAAACGGGGGTGCTTTCTCAGTTAAAAACCACAAAAGTGAATGAGGAAGTTACAGGATCTCTTTGCACAACTTGTGCATTCACATACGGGGACAAAGCAATCTGGCAAAGCCTCATTGCTGTGAAGGTGGTAAATAAGTATCCAAAATGATGTTTTATTTAATTTTTTGGGATTACAGCATAAAGCCTGCTACGAAAAACAAAATGAAACATTCACACCCTAACTTTGAGCTTTTTATACATCTTAATTTTTTGGGTCTGTGTGGGTGTGTGTGTGTAAGAGTGAAAGAGAGAGAGGGAGAGAGGGGGAGAGGACGAAAGACTTTAAAAGGAGCAAATCGCAATTGCAGTTTTGCAGTGTGAACATGTTATATTTCTTTTTTCTTGTTTGATAGTCAAGCTGCTCTACTTAACGCTGTGGCCAAAATCAGTGTGAACACATTGCGCAAGGCTTCAATAAATACATGCACTATGATAACCTCTAAAAATGCAAAAGAAAAAACTCTCAGAGCACAGATGCGAGAACACACTGATAGCTTTTTTTTTTTTCACTAATATTTCAGGCTCTTTGTGATATTCGTTTTAGCCATGTGTCATCTTTCTCTCTCAGCACTTCCTGCTCTTAGTGCTTTTCTAAGCCTATGACACTTCTATCTGCAGCAAGGAGAGGCTAGATATCCTCCCACCTTGACATATCAAGGAAGGCAGGCAGCGGTTTTTAGCGTTTGACTCAACTCAGAGTTTCCAAGAACCACAAAAAGCTCTGAAGATCAGTGCTTGACACAGAGTCCGCCCACACCAGCTATTAGTACCGTTGCCCCAAATAGATACCCCCGAGGGACCCGCATTCCTATCTTCATTCAAACCACTGATCACGGAAAGGCAATATCCTTTATCTTTATCTGATTTGACTTTTTAACAGTGTTGACTTAGAAATTTGGGGAATAGGGACCCCTGCTGGTTCTTGTGGTAACACAAAGTCGGTGTTAGCTTAATCCCCCCCCACCTTATTGGTTTGAACATTCTTAGAAAATTCATGTATTATTCTTTATTACCACTTATTTTAAGTTAAAGTCGGAATAAATGAGAAAACGTCGTATGATATTCTATTTAATGTTTGGCAGTATTACAGGACTACATTTCCCAGTAATCCGAAGTGACGTTTACCCAGCATGCAGCTCTGCTTTGAGAAGCTGAGGCAAGATGGCGACTAAAATAAGCAAAGACAGTCCCCCTCCTTTTGATTGTCCATCATGGTGAGAAAATGCACGTGCTAAAGTTGTAGCCGTTAGCTTGTTATGTGATATCAGGTGCAAATGAGCAGATTAGCATTCACTTAATTATCAATGTAACTTTCTACATAGGAGAATAGCTGCTTTTCACAGTAGCTAATGTTAGCATCTAAGCAGGCTAACGCTGGTGTGTATCTACAAATGGCGTTGGCTTTTTTTCTTATTAAGACCCGTCGTTTATGTGCAGCTTTAATTCTGATCATGAAAAGAGGAAATAAATCACATGTATACGCAGGATATAATTTAATAAGTTTGTCTGTATGTAAAAGTATCAGTCTTGAGCACGTTTCTATGAGTGCAGAGGTCGAGTGACTCGTTTTTTTTGAACAAATCCTTAACTGTAGCAAGGGGAGACAATGGAGTATAGCCATGTTTTTATAATAATGATCCACTGTCCACGTATAACATTAACTTGGACAGCTTTAATGTTTAAAACTGTTTTCTCTTAGGGCAGGCAAACCGCCCCCTGGGCTCCACCTGGACGTGATGAAGGGAGACAAACTGATAGAGGTAACTGGAAGTTTGGAGATGTTACACTGGACTAACAATTTATAGTATTGCATACTTGTGAACTGCATGCAATGGTTAATAATGTTGGTAGTAGGTTACTTGAATGCACCAGATACGAGCCTGACAGTCTGCTTTGGCTGCATGGCTTCAAACGGTGCGACAGTAGCATCAGCCCTGAGTTTTAAGCTTTTCAGTGGAAGCAACACTGTGGAGTTATGGCTCAGAGGCACAGAAACGTTATTCAAGCTTCTTCTCTGGCTTGTTTTCAAGGCCAAGTCACTGACTCTTGTCTCTCCTTCTAGAAACTGATCATAGATGAAAAGAAGTACTACCTATTTGGGAGGAACCCCGACTGGTGTGACTTCACCATTGACCATCAGTCGTGCTCTCGTGTTCACGCTGCACTAGTCTACCACAAACACCTGAAAAGGGTCTTCCTCATAGACCTCAACAGCAGTAAGACACGATCTTCAGTCATACTTGTATACTCTACATCACTTTCTGAAAAAGCTAAGGGCTAAAAAGGAATAAAATTAATCTATTATGTGCAGCCATTAGTGCTCATTATCGCTCAAATAATTTGTTGAACAATAGACTGCTGGATAGACAAAAATAATCCACAACAATATTCTAATTGTTTTGATAATCAGTTAATTTTTAAAGCAATAATGCTAGGCATCAGGGTCAGATTGTAATTGGAAAACCTTATTGTTTATCTTCATCTGCACGTATCTGATAGTCCATGTGTATATAGCACTGATATATAGTGATTCAGAGTTGATGTTCAACCAAGTTATCATTTTTAAAAAAGTAATTTCTGATTTCATGGAAAACTTAAAAATAATAATGTACAGATTACATACTCAGTGATGTTGAATGCTGCACGTGCCTCGATGCGTGTAACCCAGAGGTTGCAGGTCATAAAGGAGAGAAATGAATTCTGGAGTAAGTTGGATGAAGGTTGGTAGAGAGTGTTCAAAGGAGGGAGAGGCTGGCGAATGGACCAGGCTTCAGTGGACATGTAGGTGAAAGGAACAGAGGTGATGAGGATGTTTGAGGTATGGTGTTAAGGAGAGGAATGTGGAAGGACAGTTTGTAGTAACAAAAGAATAGACATGGGTGGTGTAGGCGAACTATATCCTTTGCAGAAGGTGCAAAACAGACAGGAAACTGCAAGGTGGTGGTGAGGTGGTAGCTAAGCAGCACAGGATGGTAGTTTGTAGGATGACTTTGGAAATCTAGAAGAAGAGCAGAGTGATGGCAGAGCCAAAGATTCCATGGTGGAAGTTTATGGAGGAAGAATGCTGGTGTGGAATTTAGGGAGGAGTTGAGGAGACAGGCTCTGGGTCTTAGGATAAATTTACCAGATGACTGGGAAAATACAGCTGAAGTGCTGTGTTTGGTGCATCGTCTGGACAGAGCAAAGAGGACAAGGAGACTTTGTCATGGAATAAGACAGTACAAGAAAGTATTCAAATATTCAGTAGTCAGGGAGATGAAGGAAGTAGACAGGATTACTGGTAGGCTAGGAATACAGCACACTGAGGAGCGAGTGAGATGTAGGTAAGGCTGGAGCCTAAGGATGGAGCAGATGACATATTGATTGGCTAGGCAGCGAAAGGGAAAGAGTGGGTGGTGGCTGCTAAATGGTAAATGGCCTGTATTTGTATAGCGCTTTACTAGTCCCTAAGGACCCCCAAAACGCTTTACACATTCAGTCATCCACCCATTCACACACACATTCACACACTGGTGATGGCAAGCTACATTGTAGCCACAGCCACCCTGGGACGCACTGACAGAGGCGAGGCTGCCGGACACTGGCGCCACCGGGCCCTCTGACCACCACCAGGAGGCAGCGTGTGAAGTGTCTTGCCCAAGGACACAACGACTGAGACTGTTGGAGCCGGGGTTAGGGTTAGGATTCAAGCATTCAAAAGAAGTAGTTGTCTTGTGTAGTAGCAGTTATGAATTCTCTCTTTCTCGTTTGCTGCAAAAAATAAATAGAAACAAGATATGCCAAACTGGCAACTGAGTTTTTGCAAGAAAGTGGCACGCATTGGACCTTTTTAAAAATATTAGCAAAAACATATTAATGAAAATGATGTAATAGAGAATGGACTAAAAAGGACTAAAAATCACATTTATAAGAATAACTGGATATAAAGAAGAATTGCAGTTTGATCACACCAGTCATGCGCTTAAACGTGATAATGCAACGGTCATTGTTATATTAGTATTTAATATTACCGGGTTAGACAAGTCAGAAAAGTTACCAAATATTGACAAATTGTATTGTTTGATTCAAAGTCTTGATTTACTCTTTGACTGATTTACAGGACTATCTTGAAGTGTTGTTCTTTCATTATTACATCAGGCTTAGCTACACACATCAGTCCTAAAACTGTGCTTGATGTCACCATTTAGCGCACGGTACTTTCCTTGGACACATTCGGCTGGAGGCCCACAAGCCTCAGCAGGTTCCCATAGACTCTACAATATCTTTTGGGGCCTCAACACGGACTTACACCATCAGAGAGAAACCTCAAACCCAAGGGAGTGCTGGCACAGGGGACAGCAAGACAGGAGATGATGAGGAGCTGAAAGGACTGCTCGGGCTTCCAGAAGAAGAGACAGAACTGGAGGTACAGTTAGTTTATATTCTGAAAAATGAACTGCACGGAAAATAAATATCATGGCTGATGTGAATACCTCAAAGACACTAAATTAGGTCTGTTTAAATAGGCTAAGCTCTTTGCCATAAATTTGTAACCCCTTCACTCATAATGCAAATGATACTGCGATACTTCTTCTGACTAGAAAACTCCACATGTTACTTTTTATAATGCTGGGCTTACACTGTGCGATTTTTGGCCCATTTTGAGCCGATTTTTCAGTCGTGCGACCGTTTTGTTGATCGGCCTGAGTTTGGCCTTCATCGTGCGTCGTTCATCGTGTAGTATACGTGGGGTAATGAGAAGCGATTAACACCTCACGACCAGCTCCCGATCATCAGTCGCTTGATCGGGAGGATTTGAAATCCTCCCGACCATCGTGAGGGTGTCACCGCAGCCGTTCACGCTGTGCACGCGCAAACACATAAATGTCGGTGAAAAAGACGGAGTAGCACAGCAGTGCAGCGTGTGATCTGGACACAAGCGATGGAGGCACAACTTGTAGAACTTTGGAAAGCTCATCTGAGTGTTTTCGATGTGGCCTCACAAAATTATCACGACCAAAACAACCGTGAAAATAGTTGGATCTACACCGCTGCTCAATCACAGCTGCCTGATCAATGTTTTTCATTAGCAATTTAGCAAAGTTGATGGTGGTGGTGTGCGTGTCTGTGTGAGTGAAAGACAGAGAGGGAGAGCGAGCGACAGAATTTCCGTTATAACCTTCATGTTATGGACGCACAGTGTGAGCACTCAGGTCGCATCAGAGCATCGGGCCGTATAGTGTGAGACCCTGCATCGTGACCTACGGACTTCTAACCCCTGCGAGTCAATCGTGCAGTTTGAGCTGAAGCTGAATACACCTTTGATCTTATTTAATAATCAGGAATTCAAACTTTATTGAGGTTTGCTTCGTACATACATTTTCCAGCCTTACCACAAACCCAGTGTTGACACTGTTTAAATCTATTTTATTTATTTTTTTTGTAGATTATTTTTTGATTTATCAGCATCACATGACATGTTTGACATTGGCTTGTGCAAATGTTCAATGTTCTCCTTGACTTTATAATACTGTTTTTTTTCTATCAAGTTTGTTCCGGTATATCGTGTTGTTATGTTGGGATATTTTGACATTCATGCAGCTATTTTGCTCATATGTAATGTTTTTAACCTGCCAGAACCTGACAGAGTTCAACACAGCTCACAACAAGCGCATCTCCCTCCTGACCATTGAGGAAGGCAACCTGGAAATCCAGAGGCCCAAGAGGAAACGAAAAAATTCCAGAGTTACCTTCAGTGAAGAAGATTCCATCATTAATCCAGGTACTCAAGTTAGTTACCCAAAAACTAGTGGATTGTTATTTTATTTACAGCATGTACATGAGAAGAAAATGAGCTTTGATGATTAGATTAGTTAAGATTAAGCCAAATAAACTAAATTTGGATACTTTTCATTCCAGGCTAGAAGCACATTAATTAATGTGGGTTTGCAGTGAGGTGGCTTATGGTGTGCAGATATGTCATTGATCAAATATGTTGATTTTGAATTCTAATGAGAAGAAATGCCCCTAGCGATAATGTATACCAACTGTTCTTTAAATCTTTACAGAGGATATAGACCCCTCTGTTGGGCGCTTCAGAAATATGGTGCAGACTGCTGTCATCCCTATAAAGGTGAGTTTTGATGTCACAAACATTTAGCTGACAGGATGGTTAAAGAAATGTAATTTTAAGTTGATAAATGTGCATTTTTTGCAAAAATAAAAAGTTGTCCTGTGTAGCTCACTGGGTGGCCCCAGTATGCCCAGTGTAACACTATTTCCAGTGGTCTAGCTGTATGACTTGGAAAGGTAAACATTTATTAAGTGTATGAACTGTGAAGCTGATGCTCTGCTATCCCTGCTGTAGAAACGAAGATCAGAGGGTCAGAACACTTTGGGTTTTGATGACCTGACTTCAAAACGCATGCACGGATACAATTTTGGTGGTGGTCTCTATGGGGACTTGCCTCCCACCAGTCATGAGAACCAGCCGATGGGAGCTCCAGGAGGTGTTGCCATGCAGGGAGGGCTTCCTCTCCCTTTCCCTAACCCAGCACCAGAGGTAGACCTGGCCCCCGAGGCTCCACAGCCACCTGTCACTCTCAACCCCACACCTGTAACAGCTCCTTACCTACCGGAGACCCACAACGAGCCACGAAAAAAGAAGTATGCCAAAGAAACTTGGCCAGGCAAGAAACCCACCCCTTCACTACTCATCTAACCAGTTTCTCAAAGCTGCTGACTCTCAGGTTACCAGCAGAAACATCAGGGACTGTGACCTGGACGAGATGGAGCCATTCACTTCCATTTTTTTGTTTTGTTTTCGATTTTGTTTTGTTTTTTTCTTTTAATTTGTTGTGTACACGTTGTCATTACAAGAAGTCATCACACAAGTTCTGTTTTGGTCTGTCACAAGATATGTCTACATCTGTTAAACTGGTAGCTGATAAGTAGAAGCTTATTGATTGCAAAGAAAATTAAAATACATTTACAGGACTTAGCATCTGAGGCTCAAAGTGGCAGGTATGGTTATCTGAGTGATTCGTTACGAAGATATGGTGGGTCATCGAGTTATGTTTTTGATGAATTTGATGTAAGGTTGTATTTTTTCTACAATTTCAATATTTTTTTCACTCCTTTAGAATGTTGAAAATACTATTAAAGGAAAGCAAAATGTACTTTTCTATCAAATTTTACTGTGATGAGTCGGGAGGGTCAGAGATTGCAGATATGAACTGAATTTCTGTCAAAACACAGGGCTGATTTTTATCATGAAAACATATAATACAAGTGTATTACTCACTGCAAGCTTTTCATTCCATATATTAGACCAGCATCATGTGAGCTAAAGTGTCCTGCGTTTTTTCCAACAAGCCACTAGGTGGTGGCTTGTGCACAAAGGTCAGCATTTTCAGTGACACTGGCTTCACACTTACAGAAATCATTGTTATATATGTGGCATCACATGAAAGTGGTGCTTCAAGCTTCTAAACGTTCACATGTCGTTGATAAGCTATTTGCCCTGTCCAAACAGTATTCTGATCATATGTGTTCTTTGGCTTTTTCAAGTATATTCCTTTTAAATGGTTTGTTGCCCACTTTTCCACCACAGGTGTACTCTCACAGTTTTGTTCTGCTCGGCATTTAAGTGAACTTTTGCTAAGCACTAACAGAACACAGCTGAGTATACACTAGCACAAGAACAAATAACAGCTTAAAAGGCAAAATAAAAGGTTGGTAAAAAGAGAATTTGGATTTAGATTATTCTAAATGTCACGTAGCATGTTAGCATCTCTCACATGAAACAGTGCAGTGCAGTTTATACAACATACTACTGTTTTGAACAAATTTGAGGCATAGGTGTATCTTTCTCCACAGTAACGGTTATAAGTTCTCTGTGTCAAACATGTAATCAGCTGACTGTAACTGGTTAATAAAGACTGTGGCCAAGTTTAAGTGCACCATTAAATTGTGTTACATCTTATATAGTATAGTGGTTTGGATTTTTCTCTTTCAAATGTGGACAGAACAGACGTAGTAGTAATTGAGAGGAGAGGGTTAGTGATTTGTAGCAAAGGTTCCAAGCTGGAATCGCAGATTAAATGCTGTGGTCTCAGCGCAGCATGCATTCTGACCACAAGGCTGCCACATAACATTGTTGTTTCTTTTTGATGTGGTGCCTGGTCTGACATCGGCCAAAAAGCTAAGTCAAGTCGGGTTGAGGTTATTTCTGCATGAGGCAGCGACAGAAGATGCAATGCATTTCAGGAGTTTTCACAGGAAATTCAAGTGATCAGTTAATAGGATCTTTAAATCAGCAAAAGGTTGGCAATCTGACATCAAAAGAAAGAGGACATTTCATTTTTATACAACCTGTGCTGGTGACTTTTTGTCCTTGTGGATGTGTGGATTTTGTAATATGACTGTAAATAAAAGAGTACTTTTGACTCATGAGCCTTTCTGGCCCTTCTTGATACTTTCACTCATTGTGCAGAAGGGGATTATAGCGTGTCTTCGTGACACTTCTGCACACACTTTAATGACTCTTGTTGTGAAATTGCTCCAGCACCTGGCCTGTCTAACAGCAGAGATAGGCAGTGAAACTGAAGTTGGGACTTAAGTGCAGCGGTCTTGCCCCCCATATTCACTTCTATCTCTGCCTACCTAAAGTGAGATGGTGAATCAGATTTCTGGTTTGCAGAAGCATGTACGCATGCTGTCTAACAGGCCTGCAGGAGACTGGTGCACAAAAGGTGTAAATAAAAACAGAAACCTTTTCACTTGAACTAAATGATAAGTGTGCTCTGCTCGTTGCTAGAATAGCATAATTCTCTGGCTTCATGATGTGTTTTTGACACTTAAGGGAAGCCATTGCTTAATTTCTCACCTTTCTGACATAATAGATTATATAAAATTGCTTTGTTTCCAGCTTCTGCGGGATCTGTTAAGAATCCTGTTGCAGATAGACTTTAACAAATTCTGAGACTGCTTCACTTCAAATGTTGTCTTATAGGTGTTTGCTTAAAAACTTATCATATGGTTGTGTCAACTTAACTGTGGAAAGATCTCCTGAAGCTCCCATTTAGTTATTAATTTGCACTTTTCTGACCTGCATTCAGTAACTGATGAAATGTGAAACTACTCCCTCCTAACTTTGAAACTGTTGTGGTTTACAGTATCTTTGACTTAAGCAGTCTCGGCTATTGGTTACTGATTACCGACCAGTCATGTCTTTCTGAATGTGTTGGTAATGTACACCACCAGGCACCAAATATGTTTTATATTCTAGAGTAGCCTCCCTTTGCTTTGTTGACAGTGCTGCAAACCCTTGCTCTTCTCTCAGGATCTTTAAAACAGCATTAAATCAACATGTTTTCACTTCACAGGGTTTTTTCAGGGTTCATTTGTGGAATTTCTTGTCTTCTTAATGGGGTTGGGACCATCAGTTGTGTTGCGCAGAAGAGGAGACTGTGTGAATCCGGCCTTTATGATCAAATGGCTACTAAGAAACCACAGCTAAGGAAAAGCAACAAGCAGAACAGATTTGTTTGGGCCAAGGAACACAAGGAATGGACATTAAACCAGTTTAAATCTGTACTTTGCCAAGTTTGAGATCTTTGGTTCCACCCACCGTGTCTTTGTGTGACACAGAAAAAGTGAACGGATGGTCTCTACATGCATGGTTCCCACCATGAAGCATGGATGAGGAGGTGTGATGGTGTTGGGGGTGTTTTCCCAATGACACTGTTGAGAATTTATTCAAAACTGAAGTCACACTAAACCAGCATGGCTACCACAGGATCCTGCAGCGACATGCCATCCCATCCGGTTTGAGTTTAGTTGGACCGTCATTTATTTTACAACAGGACAATGACCCCAAACACACCTCCAGGCTGTGTAAGGGCTAATTGATCAAAAAAGTAGAGTGATGGAGTGCTGCGCCAGATGGCCTGGCCTCTACAGCCACCTGACATAAACCCAATCGAGATAGTTTGGGATTAGATGGACCACAGAGTGAAGGCAAAAGGTCAACAAGTGCTCAGCATCTCTGGGAACTCCTTCAACACTGTTGGAAAACCATTTCAGGTGATGACCTGATGAAGCTCAGTGAGAGAATGCCAGGAGTCTGCAAATGAGTAATCAAAGCAAACGGTGACTATTTTATGGAATATAAAATATAAAACCTTTTGAGTTATTTCACACTTTTTTGTTTACTACATAAATCCTTGGTTTCATTCATAGTTTTGATGCCTTCAGTGAAAATCTAAAAAACACATGAAAATAAAGAAAAACCATGAAATGACAATGTGTGTCCAAACTTTTGACTGGTAGTGTATGAGCCCTCACGGGGAACAATAATCATTTTCAACCTTTTTTTTTTCCCAGTCTGCTTCCAAGACCTGTCACTCCGATGAAACTGCGCTCACTAAAGCTGCAAATGCTGGATATCAGCGTGTTTTTGACAGCATATGCAGCACAGAGACCAGTGTACATTAACTCTTGGTAGCTAAAAACTGCTGTGGAATAACCTTTGTGTTTGTTCGACTGCTTTGACGCTCCCTCTTCTCTTCCTCTCAGGTCTCTATGTTCTGGATCATCAACCATCCTGGGACCTCTCTCTCCCCCTTGCCTGTCAGTTACTGATGTTCGGATCTGGAGCTTTGTCCTCCAGCTTCTCTTATCTCCCTCTCTCCTCTGTATTTATGCTGTCCTTTTTTGTGTCCCTTCTCTAGGTTTGTTTACACGTCGAGGCAACTGAATGTTGTTTTGTGTATTTTTTCCAGGTTGGATGTCGACGAGGTCATGGAGGGGGGGCTTGAACAAGGCGCCAGTGTTAACTGATGTTCTTTAAACATGTTGTTTAATTGCATTTGCTATCTAATTATGTCATCTTGGTTGTCCGCACTGTAAAAATGCAGTAACACAATTGTGAACACAATAAAAGCTCTGTAGTAGATGGTGTCAGGGATATGCTGACAACAAAGGCCGCACCATCTACCTAAGATCATTTGTTTAGTCGAACTATTCAGTGGCCCCTCGTGCCCTGTGAGTGGCAGCCCTGCCCCCAAGAGGATAGAAATGTCTCATCACTGGATTAATATGACCACTCAGAACAACCTTGTATTGATTTTTGGTAACCTTCCCCTCTTAAAGGACAAGTGGACTCAAAGATATCAGTCAGAGGTAAAGGTTTTGTCATTTTTCTTACATTTAATTAACCATATGCAGCACTCCAGTGTCAATTTGCCTTGATATCAAAAACTGAGATTTCAGATTTACAATAAGCTGTATATATGAGGATACACTCTAAATGCAATGCAAGTAGTTTGATATATTGTCCACATTTTTAGCATCAACTTTACAGTCTGCCTCTGTAAAATAAGGCTATATTCCAGAGATAAACTTTGATCACATATCTGTGAATTGCCTTCATCCTGACTTGATAAGACTTCATATAAATGCACAAACACAGATAAATGTTCTTCATTACAGGTCAAAGGGACCTCTTCTGTAAACAATAGAAGTAATATTGAAATATCAGCTCAATTAACCCTTTTTGTTTGGGTTGAACCTGACTACTAAAATACAGTGAAGAACTTTTTTTAGATCATTTTTCTTATCATATTTTGATGGAATCTGAGTGCTAATTTAATTTATAGCATATTAATTTACAGCATAGCACAAGTCCTCTTCCTCTATCTCAAAATGGCCACAGTTGCTTGGTGTTTAAAATAGAAATATTAAGTGATGTGTAAAAATGTGACAGAAGTTGTAATTACTAGAATTTTATCTACAGCCTTACACTGCAAATGATGTAAGTGCAATGCCATTTACTACAAATCTGTGGCATTACAGTAAATGTACTACTCCTAAAAAACAAATTCTATTACTTTCTGCACAAGCGTCTCCTTTAGTGTTTTAGTATAAAAAGCAGATTTTTTTTCATTTCTCCCAAAACATAAACTGCACGACAGAGTTAAATTAAATTATATGTAAAAGCTCAGTTACATAGTAGAAGTATTTCAAATCAACGTAAATTATTTACTTTCTAAATACAGTAATTTTGAGCAGTTCTTGCAGTTAGTGCACTTTAGCTCTCTGCGTCTAAAGGTTTGATCTTGATGTGGATGCCATTGAGTGAGCGGAGAACCAGTCGGGGGATGATCTTGGGTTTCATAGTGGGCTCCGCTATGAGCTGGTATCGCTTCAGTGTCAGAGCTGTCACCACTTTCATCTCATTCATAGCAAAGTTCTGACCAATGCAGTTTCTGAGGGAGGAAAATATTAAATGTAAGAAATATACAAGGCAATATTCAAAAGAACTGAAAAATGATGAAACTAATTTGATCCTTCTGAGATTAGGACATGCAGAAAGTGGACAGGAGGGATGAGTATAGTATGTTATTTTTTAACATTCAGGGCCAGAGGTACTTGTATTTTAAATGGGATCAATCTTAGATTACAGTGAGTTCACCCTTTTCCCTACTTGCTCTAGCCCATCATAAAGCCAGTTTTTATTGTGTTGATGTAAATGGGTTCAGTGCTAAGTTACACATTGACATACTTGAGACTGCTGCAAGCGGTCTCTATACAGTGATATAGTTTCAGGTGAGGACAAACCTTGGCCCAGCTGAGAAGGGCACAAAAGCATGAGGGGATCTCTTGGCAATGTTCTCTGGTAGGAAACGCAGAGGGTCGAAGACCTAATGTAATACAGGACAAAGAAAGAGAGCAGTGTTATGTGTATTACTTGTTTTCTGAACCTTATCACCCTTATCACTTGTGCAGAGAAAACTGCATTCTGACACACATAATATAGTAAGTCATTAAACCAGCTTGAATCTGTCCTGAGGTCCACTTTGGCACCAGGGACCTACCCATCTCAGCAAATACAGCACTAGTAATTCGTTTAATGCACCGGTTTCATGATTGCTTCTTCAGTTATTTGACATATTGTATGCAGCCTTATGAGCAGAGTGCTGACAAACTTCACAATTTTATTTCATCATAGATTCTATTGATGATGTATTCCATGTGGTAAGTTGTGCTGGGAATAAAATTGTCTTTACTCACATTAGGGTTTTCCCAGACAGATGCATTCCTGTGAATTCCATACACACTTATTCCAACAACAGAACCTACAAATTTGAAAGAAATGTGTACTTGGCTTATTATTATTAAAAGATTATTAGGTGTGTGTAGCTGATCATTATCTTACAAACAAAACAAATACACATACACAACAAAACATACACCATATGGAAAAATGCACTGTGACGCACATCCTAATCCAAATGCAGGTGTTTTAAGTCCAGTTGGCACAGAAACATAAAATCAAGCAGCTAGCCATGCAGCGTGATGAAGTGTAAGTGGTATTATTGCAAATTAGAAGTGTTTAAGAACTACAGCAACTCAGCCATGAAGTGCCACACCATGCAAACATGCAGAGTGCATAAAAATCTCCAACGCTCTGCTGACTCAGTAACTGCAGAGCTCCAAACCTCCTCTGGCATCAACATCAGCACAAAAACTGTGTGCCTGGAGCTTCGTGGCTCATGGGTTCCCATGGCTGAGCAGCTCCTGTAAACATAATGTGTAGGTGGCGGCGTACTTTATGCCCACGTTTAAGAGATTTATACTAGTTGACAGAAAAGATACTGTATGTGACAGTACAATCAAATAATACCAATGTAACCTTGTAGAATAATAAAGTAATAAGTACTAAGTCAATATAGGTCCTTTATGGAAATGTAAAGAAATGTAATTTATGTATGTAAAGAAAAACAAAGTCGGTTAAGAGTTTGTGTTTACCATGTAGCAATAATGTTTCCAAAAACATTATTATGTGAAGACATTTAATGTTTACTCTTTGATAATAACAAGAGAGTAAAATCACTGACCTGCAGGCACAGTTCTCCCATCACAAAAGGTTACAGTTTTGGTGGTTTTTCTGGCAATTCCTGGTACAGGGGGGTAAAGGCGGAGAGCTTCTTTTATGCACATGGTAGTGTATGGGATTTTACTGAGATCCTCCCTTAAAATGAGACAGACATGCAGTGTTAGTGAAGTCAACTAATAAGAAAGTTATCTTGTTTGTATGTCTCCTAATAAAGTTTTGGTACCACAGAATGGCACCAACTTGTTTCCCTATTGCAATGTTGTCCTTTCATAAGCCTACCACTCCATGGTTTCCTTGTCATGCAGGGCCTCCATTATCTCCTTCCTGCAAATCTTCTGATGTTCTGGGTTGCAGGCCAGACAGTAGAGGATGAAAGACAGGCCACTGGCTGTGGTGTCATGGCCCTCAAACATGAAGGTGTCCACTTCTGCCCGCATATCTTCATCTGACAGACCCTGCTGGTTCTCATCCTGGCGGTGAAATAAAGGATATTTACAGTTGATAAAAGACAGAATGGACTGCACTATACTCTAACTGGGCTTCTCAATAAAAGTGCTTTGTTACTTTTACTGTTCAGGCTCATTATATTACTGCATCACCCGACTTCAACTCAGCTTTAGCTGGATAACATGCATCTTTATACAGATACCTTTATAAAATTGGGAATTTATTCAGTAGCCAAGTATCAAGGTCCGCTGTTCTTCTTAAGCCATATATAACACTAATTGTTTTTTTTAAGCAAACACCTGCCATGCAGTTAATTATTGATTTTAATTTTTCCTGCCAAGGACAACAATTTGCTATGATATACTCATAAAGGGAGGATTCTTTATATTCCTTCATTATCGGTTGATTATATTAATATTATACAATTATTATGCAATAATTTATTCATGTGATATAAATTTTGCAATTCACGGGATTTTCAGTTAAAATACATTTAGTCAAATAAAAATAGGATCATTTTATGTGTTTTAATGTGTTTTAAACTTTGTTGAAATGAAGAGTGAGTCACAGCATGAACCTATTTTTTTAACATCTCATGAAAGCTAAGAGAATAAACATGGCAGCTAAGACAACCCTTAAAATCTGCAGTTTAGAGAAGTTTTTGGGAAAAAAAACTGGACAAAACACTAATCAGTGTTGATCGGTCTCTACACAAAAGAGATTTTATATTTAGGTTGCTGCTCACGATGGTGAAAAGGCTGATCATCGTCTTTGTGTCAGAGGGCATTAATATGCAGCTTGGTAACAGCATGCATCTTTGTTTATTTGCTGCATGCATATGCTATTTCAGCTGTATGCCAATACTTCAGATATGTGACATGATCTCAAGTTGGCACTTGTCTTATTTTCTGTATGACCTTTATGCAGGAAAACCCCAGTTTGTCACTTGCCTATACATTAAGCAAATCCTACAATGTGAAATGTGTTGAACTAAGAGGCTGAAACTGATGACACATAACATACTCTTGCAAAGAGAAGGATGTCCAGAAAGTCCAAATATCTCTTTGCCTGTATTTGTCCAAGCTCCTTCTCTTCTCTTAGTGCTTCTCGCCTCTTTCTTATAACTTCCTCTTCAGAAAAGAATATAAAATATAAGAATTTTGATCTGACACTATAATGTGAGGCTCACTGACATTTTGCAACGGTTCAGATGAATCAAAGCAAAGCTTACCTGTATGACTGAGAGCCACCTGACGTGCTTTTCTATATCTGAAACCATGTGGGCTAAGGTGGAAAATGAGGTCGCTGTGGTACGGAAACATTCTGAGCCGAAGGTTAATTAGAAAACTGAGGTCATACACTGCTTTGATGTATGCATTTGTTCCACTGAAATGACAAAGGAGGCAAACATTAAATGCAGATTTACAACAACAAAAGACTCAACATAAAACTGACACTGTAAATGACTCTTTAACAAGATTCATCTGGGCTCACCCCTCTGTCTGACAGTTGCTGTAGCAGCTGAAGGCACACTTCATAATGCTGTCCAGTGTCATGAGGCTCACGTGTTTAAACAATTCAAAAGGCTCATTTGTGCTTGCATAACTTTCCCACTTATCCTGCCAACAATGAGAGAACAGATGTGATCTCTCTGCAGGATACAGACACTGCTCCTGCTTTACTTCTCTAACATTTACTGGCACGTGTTGTACAACACATCATGACTCTGACTTTTTATTTATCAATTTTGCAACTAAATTGTCTTTAACGTACCAGCATCGTCTGAGCAGACTCTGACATCAATTTTACGTATGGTTTCAAAACATCATAATGGAAACCTGGCGTTAAGAGCCTTCTGTGACGGAACCACTTCTGACCTTCTGACACCAACAACCCATTTCCTGAAGAACATGTGCACGAGTGAGGAAAGCAGCAAAGCAAACAACTCTGCACTTGAAATGCTGTAAGAGGGAGACAAATGAGCCTTACCAATCCAACCCTCAATAAACCGGTAGGCAAAATCATCTTTTGGCTCTGCAAGGAAACAAAACAAATAAAAACGGCGTTAGGGACTTTTAACTTTACTACACTTTTATAAATGTGCATCAGCACAGCAACAACGCAAAACATTTCTCACACCTGATGATGTCAGGATAGTTTTTGCATAATCTGGATGCTGAATATTGATGATACTGACAAAGGGGCCAAACCACATTGGGAAAACATATGAGTACTCCTGTCCCCATTTCACTACTTTGTCCATATCTGTCCCATCTTGTTTAAACTGAAAGAGAAAAAGTACAACTGAAAGACATCACAGCAGGCAGACTTTACACGTGTAAATCGGGTTGTTTGTCAACTATGTGTCTCTGTTTGCAGGACGGTGTTCTCCAACATGGTGTGGTCAGTTTTACTGGACGGTTACATATGTTACAGCTGCTGCGAGTGTGTTGAGACAGTTACCTCGAGAACATGTCCAAACAGCCAGTGTGGCGGCGGCCCCCCAAAAGCTTGGAAGTTTCGCAGTGCTTCCCTTCTTTTCGCAAGTAGAATTGTTAATTTATACACCACGACAAAAAGACAGAGCACAGCAAAGACGTAATGCATGTGAGGCCAGCCCAGCTGAAACTCCGCGAAAGCTTTAGTTAGTTTCATCTCGCAGGTGCAAGTGTCTTCCGCCTCCCCCTGCAGGAAAACCTCCTCAACACAGCACAAAAGGTGATCTGAGCTCACCTTTGTAAGTGCCGGAGGTAAAGCGAGGTTTTCAGTGGTGTCTCCGGTAGGCGGGGAATCTGACACTCAATAAAACGATGACTTGATGTCCTGACGGAAATGTCG
Source organism: Oreochromis niloticus (assembly GCF_001858045.2). Lineage (NCBI taxonomy): Eukaryota > Metazoa > Chordata > Actinopteri > Cichliformes > Cichlidae > Oreochromis > Oreochromis niloticus. The sequence goes on along the minus strand of NC_031976.2, from coordinate 26,273,063 downwards.
GCGTTTTGAGCGCAGCAACGTCAACAGCAACATCGTTAACGCGGTAAATGAGAATTGGGATGATGAAGATGCTAATATGGGAAATTTAGAGTATGAAATTAAAAAGTAGATTATGAAGAAATGTGCGGTTAAGAAAAATATTTATAAATTCTATCAAAAATAACTTTGTTTGTTAACCGAAAGAATTTGTGCTCATGTAAAGTGAACATCACACGCAAAAATGTAGGTTTTCCTTTTGGCTATTCTGTTTGCCTGTCAAACACTTGTTTCTTCGTATAGTTACTAAATACTTTGAGTTTATTTTAAGAATTATGAACACACTCAAATCTATTTAATTGACTTTGTGATTAAAAAACCTAACAAGCGAGGAAATCCTTGATAACGCATCTAACTTTACATTTTAAATAGAATCTGCACAGATTATATTAATGTAATTTTTTTGTAATTTGAATCAATAATCCACAGTACATGTCATACGTAATTGCCCAACCCTGACTGTGCTCTATGACAAATTAAGAAACTTTAAAGTATTCAGCCCAGCACTTTTGGAGCGTTTATGATATTCATTAGAATTTAATCTCATTAATAAAAGTGTAATTGTGTCAGTTGTTGCCCTTGGTTACAGTTGGTTACAAGTGCTTTTTTTGCACATGAAGTCCAAACTCCAGTGAGTTTAACCGTACAATAAACTTTACAAACAGCTCAATCACAGTTTTGGTTCAACCCCCACAAACATTATCTCAGCATAAAATGTGAGCACATATTTGGCATCTATATAATAAAAAAGAAACTGGTTTGCTATGCACATTTTGTGTCTTAACACTCATACTAAATGTAAGAAGTAAATCATATGCCAGACCACATCAGAAAAACAGTGTGGGTGACAACCTTGCTAAATTTCCTCTGTACTGGCTGTTGGACCACTTCCGATGTCTCAGGCTCATTTAAGCTGTTAAGATCAATCTAAAACCTTTTGCTGAGAGGATGAGTTTGTGATCTGTGTTTTTTATGAGCAGTAATGGTAAAGCCAGGATGCTTCATGTTGGGTTTTATTTCTGCGGGGACAGGAATTTCTCCAATATGAAACAGAAAGGCTTCATTTTCACTTTTTTACTTGTTTGGAACTTCTCTATTTTCTCAGGAAACAGTGAGTAGCGAATCAAATCATTACTTAGCTAAATTCATTATTCAAATTTCTTAATTAAATACAATGTATTTAAAATACAATTTATGAGCTGACTGTTGAATGTTTTATATTTTTTTCAAGTGACTGTTAATATAAATCAGCAACGTGATATTTTGCCAGTCGCAACACAACTTAATTTTTCGCTGGGATGTCGAGCTGTGATACCGTATCAGGATTGCAGCCATCATTTAGACTCTTTCAAATGGCTTTACAAGAAGGACCAAAGTAGTACGCAGGTTCAGTTGTTCTTCCAAGATAAGAATGGAGTGCAATATCATCAAATGTCCAATCCCAAATTGAAAATTGGATCCAACCGTTCCTTGGTCATCAGTTCTTTTACTGAGGATGATGAAGGTGTGTACTGGTGTGAAACTTGCCAAGAAACATGCCAAAAGTCCACTGACATCATAGTGAAGAAAGGTTTGTCCTGCTGTCATATTTTTTTCTGCTAAGGCAGAATCTTCCTGTGATTATGTGATTTTTAAATTTCCCAAAGATTATTTTCACAATCCTTTACCTCTCTTTTTTTAGAGACATGGAAAGAAGTCAATAAGACAGTTTACACTGTTGCCGGCAGCAGTTTTCAGCACACATGTTCAAGTAAACTTGATAAAATGAAATGGAGTTTTGAAGCAACGACTGCTCTCGGGAAATCAGAACTAAGAGCAACAACAGAGAATTTGACTTTCAACAAGTCTATATATATTGGAAATGTCAGAAAAGAAAATGCTGGGAAATACACCTGCTGGATGAGTAACTGTGTCGGACACAGTATTAAGCTAGTCACTATCAATTTGTGTGTAGTTACAGGTGAGAAACTAACACACAAACATCATTGTTTCATAGTAGAAGATAACCTGATGTAACCTTTTGATCTTTACTTACAGTATATGACAGTAAGGATTCATCTGCATCTTGTGCTGTGACGTGCGGCATGAAATCCAATAATCCAAACAGAACTTCAACTACATCTGTGCATGTACATTCACACGGGTCCCTAAAGTGCAATATAGATTCAGTGTTTGATGGATACACTACAGTTACTATGAGTCCCACATTTAGCACAAACGCATTTAGCACAACAACAGGTGGGTGTTTAGCCATATGCTGTTTGTGAACCTTTTACACCTGAATCAAAGAAATATTAATATTTAGTTTTTGGTTCCACAGGTTTTGAAAAAGAGCCTGAAGACTGGATCCCACTTATTTGTGGTATATCAGTATCATGTGTCATTTTAATGGCACTTATCATTTTTTGCTTCAAATCAAGATTACATTCAGGTAGGCTATGCAGCTGCGCCTTACTTCCACTTCCTGTGTATTTTATTGTTTTTTTTTAAAAATGGTTTGCTTGAAAAATTTTCCCCCATGATTCTGAATATGCTTCTGCTTCTGTCTCACCAAAGCATTTCCTGTTCAAAATTGTTGCTGTGGCTTGAATAGCAGGGTAAGTATCTGTGCTGACATTGAGGTGTAACCTAAAACTCTCATGCAGAAATGAAGTGTGTGCGTGTTGCTTTGTCTGGATAATGAAATGTATTGCTTTTTACTGCAGGTGGAAGAGGAGTCTTCAGTGGTTTATTCATCAATTATCATCAGGACACCTGGCAAAAGAATTAATCACATGACCTCTAGTGATTGTGTTTATTGTGAAATAAAAGTATAGAGAAAAAAAAGTCCAGGATAAATGAGGTCACTTTTATTTATATAGAACATTTTAAAACAATATGGATTGGTCCAAAGTGCTTTTCAGTTGACTGTTAAAATAGGTAAGGTCATTAAAGGGCACTGTTTAGAATTATACTTTCCATCCTTGCTGTCATTTGATTTAGTAACTAATTCCTCAAATTACTTAAATTGTAACTTCACCCACATGTTGCTCAAGGGAAAATCTGAAACCATGAGTCTCTTTTTCCAACAAAGGAATGATTTCTAATCGAATCTTTAACTGAACTTTTACCTAATTCTCTGAAAGCAGGGCAGGTGTTTTAAAGTACATGGATCGAGATAATTTTAATGAGAAGCTTTGAGTGTGATACAGATGTTATGTAACAACATTTTTTTTGTTGTTGTTGCTCAGTACAGAGGTGAGGTCCATTCATGAACTGCATGAAAGCACAGTTTCTGGTTACCTTGCAGATCAAGTTAAGATAAAACAAATGTAGGTAAAGAAGTAAAGTTGATCTCAAAATGTTACAGCAATTAAATGCTGCTTTCACAAAGAGAAACGTTATCAGGTACATTAATTTACTTGAGCTCAGCAATTAAAACAAATTTACAAATTTACAAACAATTTATATTTTTTTGTTAAAAGAAAAAAACACTTATTACACTAAATTTATTTTACAGCTGTATTTTGCTTTGCAGTTTTAGGTTTTACATAATCACCATATAAAATATGACCCCAGTAAAACAGCATCTAAGCAAAAGGTTGCATGAAGAAGGCTGTTAAAAGTGTTAAAACCGCAGCAGTGCTGCGTCTGCAGTGTTAATCACTAATGAGCATCAGTGATAGTAAAACAATAACACCCTGCAGATAAAAGGTTATAGTATGATTATTACTGTGAGAAATATGTGAGTTCATACTGTGAGGACATTTTGGTGAGGATAGTCACTGAAAATAATATTTTGGATCCTTTTATTTGTTAAAGTGTTTTATTCAAAGTAAAGTATACAAAAAGTGAAAACAACAGAAAAATATTCTTAAGAAATAAAGCAAAACTCACTAAATGTGTTGTTTAAAAAAGCAACAGACAATAAAGAAAATAGGAAATGTTTTAAGTTTTGGTGTTTAGTCAAAGATGGAAACACAAAGAGGAGGCTGTGGTGAAAATGACTGTGAGTCAAATGTGTTGTACTGTACTGTTTTACTTATATTTGACCTATGTCACTAATACCACCCACATCATAAAAACAAAAACACCAACACAGAAACTAATAAATACAAACTTAACATTTAACAATTAAAAACCAAACTGAAATCAGAAAATACACCCTGAAAACTAAAATAGCACCAAAATCAAAGGTGGAAAATCCTAAACTAAAACAGTAATGGCAGTATTAATAGCAGTCATCGCGGAATAGCCTAAATTGAAAACAATGTGAGTACTTAACCCACTTTTTTTTATACACCACAACACCAACCAACAGAGACAGACAGGACATGACACACAGGACAAACCACTACATCACGATCTGTCATTGGTGGCAGTGTGCACAGCTCTAAGGAAAACAAACCCAAATAAGGCAGCTGGCCCAATTAACTAAGGAAAACAAACCCAAATAAGGCAGCTGGCCCAAATAATATCCCCAGGCATGCACTCAGGGTCTACTCATCAGAGCTGGATGGTGCATTCATAGACATATACAATCTGCCTATGCTTTGAGTCCATTACCAGTGTGCCCCTCTCCAAGAAACATCCTGGTAGTGGATTTAAACGACCATCATCCTTTTGGACTCACACAACCATGATGAAGTATTTAGAAAGGATCAAAAAGACTGTCCTGGCTACCTTGGACTCTTTACTTTATGCATATGTATATAACACCACAGTACATCAGTCTACTGGTGAGTCACCATTTGCTCTGATGTTTGGCTGAGATCCCCAGCTACCTGTTGACTTTTTGTTGGGTAGGATTCAGGAGCCTGTGGCTGGTAGCACCCAAGAAGGTCAGTTGGTTTACCTTAAGGAGGTTGGGCTGTGAGGCCGTCATAAAATTTAGGATGTTTGGAGTTCAGTGGTGTATAAAGTGCCAAAGGCCCCAGACCAAAATGGATCAGTTTACACTGTTACTCTGTCAGATAACCTTGGTCACGTGAAACATGTCCACCGTTCACTACTAAAGAATAAGGTGGAATATGTGTCCCCCCCAGTGCTCCAATCCAGCTATTAGAAACTGTCCCTGTTGAAGAACCTATGCAAGTGGTGAGTGGTTTTTATTGGTTTCTGAACCCAAGCAATTGCCAACAAAGACAGGAGACCCCTACCCCCTGCATACCAGGTGAGCCAAAACCCTCAACATCCTCTGTGGTGCAGGTCTGCACCGATCAGCTGCCAGTTACGGCTGGTGTTCAAAATAATATTGCTCCTTTACATAGGATTACTCGTGCTAATGCTGGGACGGCATCATCTGCCCCAGGCAGTAGGAAGTAGAACAATAGGGGCTGTGAACTCCCAGGCACCTGTGCCTAATACATCTACCCTGTTTAGACCTCGGCAGTGAGTGTCAATCGTCGGGACGACGATTAAAACCCCAGGGGTAGATTGTAGTAGGATGTTGGTTCATACATGGTGTCTGTGAACGCAGCATGAAGATTCACTCCTCCCTTTGCTGTTAATCAGATGTTGGTTATGAGGAACATCCGTGGTCTACTCTTGAGCTCTGGCAACTTGCACTCATTTCTGTTCAAGGTGGCAAAGCTCACAGGCTGTTAAGTATTACAGACTGGACTCATTTCCCCTGTCAATTGCTGAATTTGTGTAACTGTTAAAGGGTAGTAAGTGGGATCCTCATGGGTTATCTACAATTTGATGTTTAGTAGGGGGGACCCTGGATGACTGTTTTCCCTGTTTTGTTAAAGGGCCTACACACTGCTGCTGTCTTGTTCTAGCCTTGTTGTTTTACTATTGTTTATCAAAAATCAAATCAAATCAAAATGTATTTATATAGCACATATTAAAAACAACAAAGTTGACCATAGTGCTTCACAGTCAGTAAAAGCATATAGACTGCCATTGACTGGTTCCTTGTTTTATGGTATTTTACATACCAAGAAATGGGTAAATTGCACCATTCAGATTGCAGAGAGGTTTGCAGTGAGACTACACGGGTGAGTAATTGGTGGCACTCCCCCGTGTAGGTTGCCTCCCCAAGTGGGCGGTCACCACCATTGTATTTTTACTTTATTAACTAACTAGGCCAGCACTGTGTCAGCGAACTTTGTCATTTTAACTAATGTTAATTAATAAAGTGTTTTAAAGAACAAGGTAGCAGGGCTGTATTGCCAGCACTGTTACCTAAAAAGTTCTTTTTTTTTTCTCCGCTCTACGCTTTAAGTAGTTTTGTCCTCCCTTCTGCTTGTTAATAATGAGCCTGTGGGCTTTTGTAACTGGTACAACATTTGCACTAGTTACTGTAATCTCTCCTGGGGTGTAACTTTCTCCCCGGGTGGTGTTATCAACACCATTTAGTCACCTCTACCGGTTTTCTGCCTTCACGCCACCACACATGCATACAGAATCAGTCCACTAAAAGGTAACACATCTGTGAAAATGCTGTGAAATGACTGAAGCTGCATTTAATACTGTCAGACTCTCTGAGAAGCTGCTGTTACTCAGACTCACACCCTTTCTCTGTAACTGAGCTCTGAACTTCCTGTAAGATAGACCCCACTCAGTCAGAGTTGAAAACCAGACGTCAAACATCAGAACTGTGAGCGTTGGTATTACTCAGGGGCACATGTTGAGTACACTGCCACATGCTGTCTTCACATGTGAGTGTGTAAACCCCCTGATCAATACCAGAATTATAACATTTGCATATGTGATTGGGCTGATTACTGGTAGGGACGGGGTAGAGAAGGGAAGTGATAGGACTGGTGGCCTGGTGTCAGGAAAATAATCTTGCCCTAAAAGTAGAGAAGGGCAAGAAGATCATTACTTATCTGAGGAACTCCAATATACATCAGTGACACAGAGGTAGAGAGGCTGAAAGCCTTAAATTCATCAGGACACACATCTAACAGTTTCTGAAAGGTGCTGACTCTCAGGTTACCAGCAGAAACATCAGGGACTGTGACCTGGACGAGATGGAGCCATTCACTTCCATTTTTTTTGTTTTCTATTTTGTTTTTGTTTGTTCTTTTACTTTGTTGTGTTCTCGATGTCATCACACAAGTTCTGTTTTGGTCTGTCACAAGATATGTCTACATCTGTTAAACTGGTAGCTGATAATTAGAAGCTTATTGATTGCAGAGGATTAAACTACATTTACAGGACTTTGCATCTGAGGCTCAAAGTGGCAGGTATGGTTATCTGAGTGATTCCTTACAAAGATATGGTGGGTCATCGAGTTATGTTTTTGACAAATTTGATGTAAGGTTGTATTTTTTCTAGAATTTCAATATTTTTTTCACTCCTTTAGAATGTTGAAAATACTATTAAAGGAAAGCAAAACGTACTTTTCTGTCAAAACACAGGGCTGATTTTTATCATGAAAACATATAATACAAGTGTATTACTCACTGCAAGCTTTTCATTCCATATGTTAGACCAGCATCATATCAACTAAAGTGTCCTGCGTTTTTTCCAACAAGCCACTAGGTGGTGGCTTGTGCACAAAGGTCAGCATTTTCAGTGACACTGGCGACACACTTACAGAAATCATCGTTATATATGTGGCATCACATGAAAGTGGAGCTTCAAGCTTCTAAACGTTCACATCTCGCTGATAAGCTGTTTGCCCTGTCCAAACAGTATTCTGATCATATGTGTTCTTTGGTTTTTTAAAGTATATTCCTTTAAATGGTTTGTTACCCACTTTTCCACCACAGGTGTACTCTCACAGTTTTGTTCTGCTCGGCATTTAAGTGAACTTTTGTGGCCAAGAAGTTTGTGGCTAAATTGGCCAAGTTTAGGTGGACCATTAAATTCTGTTACATCTTATATAGTATAGTGGTTTGGATTTTTCTCTTTCAAATGTGGACAGAACAGACGTAGTAGTAATTGAGAGGAGAGGGTTAGTGATTTGTAGCAAAGGTTCCAAGCTGGAATCGCAGATTAAATGCTGTGGTCTCAGCGCAGCATGCATTCTGACCACAAGGCTGCCACATAACATTGTTGTTTCTTTTTGATGTGGTGCCTGGTCTGACATCGGCCAAAAAGTTAAACCAGTTGGCTTGAGTTTATTTCTTTATAAGGTAGCGACAGAAGATGCAATGCATTTTAGGAGTTTTCACAGGAAATTCAAGTGATCAGTTAATAGGATCTTTAAATCAGCGAAAGGTTGGCAATCTGACATCAAAAGAAAGAGGACATCATTTCATTTTTATACAACCCGTGTTGGTGACTCTTTGTCCTTGTGGGTGTGTGGATTTTTTGGGTGGATTTTGTAATATGACTGTAAATAAAAGAGTACTTTTGACTCATGAGCCTTTCTGGCCCTTCCTGATACTTTCACTCATTGTGCAGAAGGGGATTATAGCGTGTCTTCGTGACACTTCTGCACATGTTTTAAGAACTCTTGTTGTGAAATTGCTCCAGCACCTGGCCTGTCTAACAGCAGAGATAGGGAGTGAAACTGAAGTTGGGACTTAAGTGCAGCGGTCTCGCCTCCCATATTCACTTCCATCTCTGCCTACCTAAAGCGAGATGGTGAACCGGGTTTCTGGTTTGCAGAAACACGTACACTTGCTGTCTAACAGGCCAGCAGGAGACCGGTGCACAAAAGGTGTAAATAAAAACAGAAACCTTTTCACTTGAACTGAATGATAAGTGAATGATAACAGCATAATTATCTGGCTTCATGATGTGTTTTTGACACTTAAGGGAAGCCATTGCTTAGTTTCTCACCCTTCTGACATAAAAGATTATATAAAATTGCTTTATCTCCAGCTTCTGCAGGATCTGTTAAGAATTATGTTGCAGATAGACTTCAACAAATTCTGAGACTGCTTCACTTCAAATGTTGTCTTACAGGTGTTCTGATTACCGACCAGTCATGTCTTTTTGAATGTGTTGGTAATATACACTACCAGGCAAAAGGGGGCCCAGCTAGTGAAATATGTTTTATATTTTAGAGTAGCCTCCCTTTGCTTTGATGTCAGTGCTGCATCCTTGGTCTTCTGTCAATGAGCTTCATGATGTAGTAACCTGACATGGTTTTCACTTTAAAGGTGTGCCTTGCCAGGGTTCATTTGTGGAACTTCTTGTCTTCTTAATGGGGTTGGGACCATCAATTGTGTTGTGCAGAAGAGGAGACTGTGTGAATCAGGCCTTTATGGTCAAATAGCTGCTAAGAAACCACAGAAAAGCAACAAGCAGAAGAGATTTTTTGGTGCCAAGGGGCACAAGGAAAGGACATAAGCCCAGCAGAAATCTGTGCTTCTCCAAGTTTGAGATCTTTGGTTCCACCCGTTGTGTCTTTGTGCGACACAGAAAAAGTGAACGGATGGTCTCGACATGCATGGTTCCCACCATGAAGCATGGAGGAGGACGTGTGATGGTGTGGGAGGGGGGTTTGCCAGTGACACTGTTGGGAATTTATTCAAAGCTGAAGTCACACTGAACCATCATGGCTAACACAGCATCCTACAGCTACACGCATCCCATCCGGTTTGAGTTTAGTTGGACCGTCATCTATTTTACAACAGGACAATGACCCCAAACACACCTCCAGGCTGTGTAAGGGCTATTTGGCCAAAAAGGAGAGTGATGGAGTGCTGCGCCAGATGGCCTGGCCTCTACAATAACCTGACATAAACCTAATGGAGATGTTTTGGGATGAGGTGGACCACAGAGTGAAGGCAAAAGGGCCAACAAGTGCTCAGCATCTCTGGGAACTCCTTCAAGACTGTTGGAAAACCATTTCAGGCGATGACCTCATAAAGCTCATTGAGAGAATGCCAAGAGTCTGCAAATGAGTAATCAAATCAAACGGTATATATGTAAATAAACCCACGAAACAGGAATTTGAAAGATGTAATTACTGTGAGGACATCACCATTTACTGCTCAGTTTTTGAAGGAAAAAAAATAAAGAAATTAGGATCACATCAGATCAATCAAAATGTGGTACTTTCAAAACGATATGTCAATCTTCAGTACTTGGTTGGGAATCCCTTTGCTTTAATCACTGCCTCGATGTGCCGTGGCATTGAGGCAATCAGCCTGTGGCATTGCCTGGAAGTTATGAAAGCCCAGATTTCCTTGATGCTTGCTGTCAGCTCTTCTTTGTTTTTGGATCTGGTGGAGCTCATTTACTCTTGATAATACCCCATAGATTCCCAATGGGGTTTAGTTCTGGCGAGTTGGCTGGCCAGTCAAGCACTGTGATGGCATGGCCATCAAACCAGGTTTTGGTGCTTCTGGCGATATGGGCAGGAGCCAGGTCCTGCTGGAAGATGAAATCTGCATCTCCATACAGATCCTCAGCAGAAGGAATCATGACGTCCTCGAAAACATTCTGATAGACTGTTGCGCTGACCTTGGATTTAAGAAAGTAGAGTTTACAAAACACTTGCACCGGACACTGCACCGCAAATCTTGACTAACTGTGGATATTGGGTTCTATTCCTCACCCATCTTCCTCCAAAACCTTGGACCTTGATTCCTGAATGAAAGGCACACTTTACTTTCATCGAAAAAGAGGACTTTGGACCACTGGCCAACACTCCAGTCCTTCTTCTACTTGGCCCAGTTGAGACGCTTCTGATGTTGGCTCAGGCTCATAAGGGGTTTGACCCGAGGAACCCAACAGTTGGCTAAGGGTTTTTTTTGTCTTTAATCTGAGTGGAGATCTTGTCATTGAGAAACTGATACTGCGAACCTGAGCCACCACTAGGCAGAGATGGGAAGTAACGATGCAGAAATACTTCATTACTGTGCTTAAGTAGAATTTTCAAGTATCTGTACTTTACTTGAGTAGTCATTTTTTCAACAGCTTTTTACTTTTACTGCTTACATTTTCACTGTGATGATGTTACTTTCATTGTGACATCATCATTCCATAAGCCAATGCAGGTGTCACAAGACATTTTTGAATGAGGACATATTTTTGTATTTGTAATCTCTGTTATTTTTGTAAAAAACAAACAAACAAACAAACAAAAAAAAAACGGGGATATTATATACGATGTATTGTGACACATATTCTCAATTTCTCCCAAAACATAGTCCATGAATATATATGTAAAAGCTCAGTTACATAGTAGAAGTATTTCAAATCAACGTAAATTATTTACTTTCTAAATACAGTAATTTTGAGCAGTTCTTGCAGTTAGTGCACTTTAGCTCTCTGCGTCTAAAGGTTTGATCTTGATGTGGATGCCATTGAGTGAGCGGAGAACCAGTCGGGGGATGATCTTGGGTTTCATAGTGGGCTCCGCTATGAGCTGGTATCGCTTCAGTGTCAGAGCTGTCACCACTTTCATCTCATTCATAGCAAAGTTCTGACCAATGCAGTTTCTGAGGGAGGAAAATATTAAATGTAAGAAATATACAAGGCAATATTCAAAAGAGTTAAAAAATGATGAAACTAATTTGATCCTTCTGAGATTAGGACATGCAGAAAGTGGACAGGAGGGATGAGTATAGTATGTTATTTTTTAACATTCAGGGCCAAAGGTACTTGTATTTTAAATGGGATCAATCTTAGATTACAGTGAGTTCACCCTTTGGCCTACTTGCTCTAGCCAATCATAAAGCCAGTTTTTATTGTGTTGATGTAAATGGGTTCAGTGCTAAGTTACACATTGACATACTTGAGACTGCTGCAAGCGGTCTCTATACAGTGATATAGTTTCAGGTGAGGACAAACCTTGGCCCAGCTGAGAAGGGCACAAAAGCATGAGGGGATCTCTTGGCAATGTTCTCTGGTAGGAAACGCAGAGGGTCGAAGACCTAATGTAATACAGGACAAAGAAAGAGAGCAGTGTTATGTGTATTACTTATTTTCTGAACCTTATCACCCTTATCACTTGTGCAGAGAAAACTGCATTCTGACACACATAATATAGTAAGTCATTAAACCAGCTTGAATCTGTCCTGAGGTCCACTTTGGCACAAGGGACCCACCCATCTCAGCAAATACAGCACAAAAAACCCCCAAAACAAACAAAACAAAACAAAACCAAAAAAAAGCAAATACAATACTAGTAATTCATTTAATGCACCAGTTTCATGATTGCTTCTTCAGTTATTTGAAAAATTATATGCAGCCTTATGAGCAGAGTGCTGACAAGCTTCATAATTTTATTTCATCATAGATTCTGTTGATGATGTATTCCATGTAGTAAGTTGGGGTTGGAATAAAATTGTCTTTACTCACATTAGGGTTTTCCCAGACAGATGCATTCCTGTGAATTCCATACACACTTATTCCAACAACAGAACCTACAATTTTGAAAGAAATGTGTACTTAGCTTATTATTATCAAAAGATTATAAGGTGTGTGTAGCTGAACATTATCTTACAAACTAAACAAACATACACCATATGGAAAAATGTATTGTGACACAACTCATAATCCAAATGCAGGAGTTTTAAGTCCAGTTGGCACAGATACATAAAATCAAGCAGCTAGCCATGCAGCGTGATGAAGTGTAAGTGGTATTATTGCAAATTGGAAGTGTTTAAGAACTACAGCAACTCAGCCATGAAGTGCCAGACCATGTAAAGTAGCAGAGTGAGTGTAGAAAAGTCTGTGTTAGCGTGAACTACATTACCCAGCAGCTTTGTTATAGATAACTATTGTGTCCCAGCTATTGGATAGTTTCTGGCCTTGTTCCAGCTTTATTTGTTCCCTTTACCAATTCATGTGACGCTGTATGCTGTAATATCATTGTATTACATAGTGGTAGAGGGCTGGCTGCTGAACAGCTGCCTCAATATAATATTTCATCTCTTGTGTTGGAGTACCATCTTGTGGCCCATTTTGGGTAGTGTTTTAATAAATGTGATCGCTCTTAAGAAGCGGTATCAAGATGATGCACTGCCTTAGCAGAGTTGTTGGGGAGGAATTTGTGGCCAGCTTTATTACCCTTTAATCTTTATTCATGTTCTACTGTATTTCCTGTTCTTGATTGCAGAAACCACACCATATCACCCCTCCACATTCTCCTATACCATGCCATATCTCCTTGTACCATCAATCCGAGTATAAATAAACTCCACCTCTTATAATCTACTCCCTGGATGTCAGCCTCTCTTTCTGACCAAGGATAACTATTGTAGCACAACCCAGCATTAGTCTGACGTGCACCATTCTGTACAGTGAGGTTGCAAAGTGCATACAAATCTCCAACACTCTGCTGACTCAGTAACTGCAGAGATCCAAACCTCTGGCATCAACATCAGCACAAAAACTGTGTGCCTGGAGCTTCGTGGCTCATGGGTTCCCATGGCTGACCAGTTCCAGTGAGTGTAATGTCTAGGCAGCGGTGTACTTTCTGCCCATATAATGTATAATAATCTAGTGCCAACATTTAAATACTCCCATTTGGAAGAATGCCGCACTGACAAAGCAATTACACCACATGTTTAAGAGATTTATACTAGCTTATAGAAAAGATACTGTATGTGACAATACAATCAAATAATATCAATGTACCCTTGTAGAATAATAAAGCAACAAGTACTAAGTCAATATAGGTCCTTTATGGAAATGTACAAAAATGTAATTTATATATCTAAAGAAAAACAAAGTCGGTTATGAGTTTACTCTTTGATAATAACAAGAGAGTAAAATCACTGACCTGCAGGCACAGTTCTCCCATCACAAAAGGTTACAGTTTTGGTGGTTTTTCTGGCAATTCCTGGTACAGGGGGGTAAAGGCGGAGAGCTTCTTTTATGCACATGGTAGTGTATGGGATTTTACTGAGATCCTCCCTTAAAATGAGACAGACATGCAGTGTTAGTGAAGTCAACTAATAAGAAAGTTATCTTGTTTGTATGTCTCCTAATAAAGTTTTGGTACCACAGAATGGCACCAACTTGTTTCCCTATTGCAATGTTGTCCTTTCATAAGCCTACCACTCCATGGTTTCCTTGTCATGCAGGGCCTCCATTATCTCCTTCCTGCAAATCTTCTGATGTTCTGGGTTGCAGGCCAGACAGTAGAGGATGAAAGACAGGCCACAGGCTGTGGTGTCATGGCCCTCAAACATGAAGGTGTCCACTTCTGCCCGCATATCTTCATCTGACAGACCCTGCTGGTTCTCATCCTGGCGGTGAAATAAAGGATATTTACAGTTGATAAAAGACAGAATGGACTGGACTATACTCTAACTGGGCTTCTCAATAAAAGTGCTTTGTTACTTTTACTGTTCAGGCTCATTATATTACTGCATCACCCGACTTCAACTCAGCTTTAGCTGGATAACATTCATCCTTATACAGATACCTTTATAAAATTGGGAATTTATTCAGCAGCCAAGTATCAAGGTCCGCTGTTCTTCTTAAGCCATATATAGCACTAATTGTTTGTTTTTTTAAGCAAACACTTGCCATGCAGTTAATTATTGATTTTAATCTTTGCTCCCAAGGACAACAATTTGCTATGATATACTCATAAAGGGAGGATTCTTTCTATTCCTTCATTATCAGTTGATTATATGAAGATTATACAATTATTACACAATTATGTATTTAAGTGATATAAATAAGATTTTGCAATTTGTGTGATTTTCAGTTAAAATGCATAAAAATAAAAAATAAATAAAAATTGGATCATTTTATGTGTTTTAATGTGTTATGAAGAGTGAGTCACAGCATGAATCTTTTGTTTTTACATCTCATGAAAGCTAAGTCTACTAAGCAAATAAACATGGACATGCCTAGCTGAGACAGGCTCTATAAGCTGCCGTTTAGAGATGTTTTGGGGAAAAAAAAAACTGGACAAAACACTAACCAGTGTAGATCGGTCTCAACACAAAAGAGATTTTGTATTTAGGTTGCTGCTCACAAGGGTGAAAAGGCTGATCATCGTCTTTGTGTCAGAGGACATTAATATGCAGCTTGGTAACAGCATGCATCTTTGTTTATTTGCTGCATGCATATGCTATTTCAGCTTTATGCCAATACTTCAGATATGTGACATGATCTCAAGTTGGCGCTTGCCTTATTTTCTGTATGACCTTTATGCAGGAAAACCTCAGTTTCTCACTTGCCTATACATTAAGCAAATCCTACAATGTGAAATGTGTTGAACTAAGAGGCTGAAACTGATGACACATAACATACTCTTGCAAAGAGAAGGATGTCCAGAAAGTCCAAATATCTCTTTGCCTGTATTTGTCCAAGCTTCTTCTCTTCTCTTAGTGCTTCTCGCCTCTTTCTTATAACTTCCTCTTTAGAAAAAAATATAAAATGTAAGCATTTGTAGATCTGACACTATAATGTGAGGCTCACTGACATTTGGCAACGGTTCAGATGAATCAAAGCAAAGCTTACCTGTATGACTGAGGGCCACCTGACGTGCTTTTCTATATCTGAATCCATGTGGGCTAAGGTGGAAAATGAGGTCGCTGTGGTACGGAAACATTCTGAGCCGAAGGTCAATTAGAAAACTGAGGTCATACACTGCTTTGATGTATGCATTTGTTCCACTGAAATGACAAAGGAGGCAAACATTAAATGCAGATTTACAACAACAAAAGACTCAACATAAAACTGACACTGTAAATGACTCTTTAACAAGATTCATCTGGGCTCACCCCTCTGTCTGACAGTTGCTGTAGCAGCTGAAGGCACACTTCATAATGCTGTCCAGTGTCATGAGGCTCACGTGTTTAAACAATTCAAAAGGCTCATTTGTGCTTGCATAACTTTCCCACTTATCCTGCCAACAATGAGAGAACAGATGTGATCTCTCTGCAGGATACAGACACTGCTCCTGCTTTACTTCTCTAACATTTACTGGCACGTGTTGTACAACACATCATGACTTTGACTTTTTATTTATCAATTATGCAATTAAATTGTCTTTAACGTACCAGCATCATCTGAGCAGACTCTGACATCAATTTTAGGTATGGTTTCAAAACATCATAATGGAAACCTGGCGTTAAGAGCCTTCTGTGACGGAACCACTTCTGACCTTCTGACACCAACAACCCATTTCCTGAAGAACATGTGCACGAGTGAGGAAAGCAGCAAAGCAAACAACTCTGCACTTGAAATGCTGTAAGAGGGAGACAAATGAGCCTTACCAATCCAACCCTCAATGAACCGGTAGGCAAAATCATCTTTTGGCTCTGCAAGGAAACAAAACAAATAAAAACGGCGTTAGGGACTTTTAACTTTACTCCACTTTTATAAATGTGCATCAGCACAGCAACAACGCAAAACATTTCTCACACCTGATGATGTCAGGATAGTTTTTGCATAATCTGGATGCTGAATATTGATGATACTGAGAAAGGGGCCAAACCAGATTGGGAAAACATATGAGTACTCCTGTCCCCATTTCACTACCTTGTCCATATCTGTCCCATCTTGTTTAAACTGAAAGAGAAAAAGTACAACTGAAAGACATCACAGCAGGCAGACTTTACACGTGTAAATCGGGTTGTTTGTCAACTATGTGTCTCTGTTTGCAGGACGGTGTTCTCCAACAAGGTGTGGTCAGTTTTACTGGACGGTTACATATGTTACAATTGCTGCGAGTGTGTTGAGACAGTTACCTCGAGAACATGTCCAAACAGCCAGTGTGGCGGCGGCCCCCAAAAAGCTTGGAAGTTTCGCAGTGTTTCCCTTCTTTTCGCAAGTAGAATTGTTAATTTATACACCACGACAAAAAGACAGAGCACAGCAAAGACGTAATGCATGTGAGGCCAGCCCAGCTGAAACTCCGCGAAAGCTTTAGTTAGTTTCATCTCGCAGGTGCAAGTGTCTTCCGCCTCCCCCTGCAGGAAAACCTCCTCAACACAGCACAAAAGGTGATCTGAGCTCACCTTTCTAAGTGCCGGAGGTAAAGCGAGGTTTTCAGTGGTGTCTCCGGTAGGCGGGGAATCTGACACTCAATAAAACGATGACTTGATGTCCTGACGGAAATGTCGGCGTTTTGAGCGCAGCAACGTCAACAGCAACATCGTTAACGCGGTAAATGAGAATTGGGATGATGAAGATGCTAATATGGGAAATTTAGAGTATGAAATTAAAAAGTAGATTATGAAGAAATGTGCGGTTAAGAAAAATATTTATAAATTCTATCAAAAATAACTTTGTTTGTTAACCGAAAGAATTTCTGCTTATGTAAAGTGAACATCACACGCAAAAATGTAGGTTTTCCTTTTGGTTTTCTGTTTGCCTGTCAAACACTTGTTTCTCCATGTAGTTACTAAATGCTTTGAGGTTATTTTAAGAATTATGAACACACTCAAATCCATTTAATTGACTTTGTGATTAAAAAACCTAACAAGCGAGGAAATCCTTGATAACGCATCTAACTTTACATTTTAAATAGAATCTGCACAGATTATATTAATGTAATTTTTTGTAATTTGAATCAATAATCCACAGTACATGTCATACTTAATTGCCCAACCCTGATTGTCATGCTGCATGGTGCTCTGTGACAAATTAAGAAACTTTAAAGTATTCAGCCCAGCACTTTTGGAGCGTTTATGATATTCATTAGAATTTAATCTCATTAATAAAAGTGTAATTGTGTCAGTTGTTGCCCTTGGCAGTCAATAGGTTGGTTACAAGTGCTTTGTTTGCACATGAAGTCCAAACTCCAGTGAGTTTAACCGTACGATAAACTTTACAAACAGCTCAATCACAGTTTTGGTTCAACCCCCACAAACATTATCTCACCATAAAATGAGAGCACATATTTGGCATCTATATAATAAAAAAGAAACTAGTTTGCTATGCACATTTTGTGTCTTAACACCCATACTAAATGTAAGAAGTAAATCATATGCCAGACCACATCAGAAAAACAGTGTGGGTGACAACCTTGCTAAATTTCCTCTGTACTGACTGTTGGACCACTTCCGATGTCTCAGGCTCATTTAAGCTGTTAAGATCAATCTAAAACCTTTTGCTGAGAGGATGAGTTTGTGATCTGTGTTTTTTATGAGCAGTAATGGTACAGCCAGGATGCTTCATGTTGGGTTTTATTTCTGCGGGGACAGGAATTTCTCCAATATGAAACAGAAAGGCTTCATTTTCACTTTTTTACTTGTTTGGAACTTCTCTATTTTCTCAGGAAACAGTGAGTAGCGAATCAAATCATTACTTAACTAAATTCATTATTCAAATTTCTTAATCAAATAGAATATATTTAAAATACAATTGATGAACTGACTGTTGAATGTTTTATATTTTTTTCAAGTGACTGTTATCAGCAATGTGATATTTTGCCAGTCGCAGCACAACTTAATTTTTCGCTGGGATGTCGAGCTGTGATACCGTATCAGGATTGCAGCCATCATTTAGACTCTTTCAAATGGCTTTACAAGAAGGACCAAAGTAGTAAGCAGGTTCAGTTGTTCTTCCAAGATAAGAGTGGAGTGCAATATCATCAAATGTCCAATCCCAAATTGAAAATTGGATCCAATCGTTCCTTGGTCATCAGTTCTTTTACTGAGGATGATGAAGGTGTGTACTGGTGTGAAACTTGCCAAGAAACATGCCAAAAGTCCACTGACATCATAGTGAAGAAAGGTTTGTCCTGCTGTCATATTTTTCTCTGCTAAGGCAGAATCTACCTGTGATTATGTGATTTTTAAATTTGCTAAAGTCCTTTACCTCTCTTTTTTCAGAGATGTGGAGACTTTTCAGAACTAAGAGCAACAACAGACAATTTGAGGTTCAACAAGTCTATATATATTGGAAATGTCAGAAGAGAAGATGCTGGGAAATACACCTGCTGGATGAGTAACTGTGTCGGACACAGTATTAAGCTAGTCACTATCAATTTGTGTGTAGTCACAGGTGAGAAACTAACACACAAACATCATTGTTTCATAGTAGAAGATAACCTGATGTAACCTTTTGATCTTTACTTACAGTATATGACAGTAAGGATTCATCTGCATCTTGTGCTGTGACGTGCGGCATGAAATCCAATAATCCAAACAGAACTTCAACTACATCTGTGCATGTACATTCACACGGGTCCCTAAAGTGCAATATAGATTCAGTGTTTGATGGATACACTACAGTTACTATGAGTCCCACATTTAGCACAAACGCATTTAGCACAACAACAGGTGGGTGTTTAGCCATATGCTGTTTGTGAACCTTTTACACCTGAATCAAAGAAATAATAATATTTAGTTTTTGGTTTCACAGGTTTTGAAAAAGAGCCTGAAGACTGGATCCCACTTATTTGTGGTATATCAGTATCATGTGTTATTTTAATGGCACTTATCATTTTTTGCTTCAAATCAAGATTACATTCAGGTAGGCTATGCAGCTGTGCCTTACTTCCACTTCTTGTGTATTTCATTGTTTTGTTTTAATGGTTTGCATGAAAAATTCCTCCCGTGATTCTGAATATGCTTCTGCTTCTGTCTCACCAAAGCATTTCCTGTTCAAAATTGTTGCTGTGGCTTGAATAGCAGGGTAAGTATCTGTGCTGACATTGAGGTGTAACCTAAAACTCATGCAGAAATGAAGTGTGTGCGTGTTGCTTTGTCTGGGTAATGAAATTTATTGCTTTTTACTGCAGGTGGAAGAGGAGTCTTCAGTGGTTTATTCATCAATTATCATCAGGACACCTGGCAAAAGAATTAATCACATGGCCTCTAGTGATTGTGTTTATTGTGAAATAAAAGTATAGAGAAAAAAAGGTCCAGGATAAGTGCGGTCACTTTTATTTATATAGCACATTTTAAAACAATATGGATTGGTCCAAAGTGCTTTTCAGTTGACTGTTAAAATAGGTAAGGTCATTAAAGGGCACTGTTTAGAATTATACTTTCCATCCTTGCTGTCATTTGATTTAGTAACTAATTCCTCAAATTACTTAAATTGTAACTTCACCCACATGTTGCTCAAGGGAAAATCTGAAACCATGAGTCTCTTTTTACAACAAAGGAATGATTTCTAATCGAATCTTTAACTGAACTTTTACCTAATTCTCTGAAAGCAGGGCAGGTGTTTTAAAGTACATGGATCGATAATTTTAATGAGAAGCTTTGAGTGTGATACAGATGTTATGTAACAACATTTTTTTTGTTGTTGTTGCTCAGTACAGAGGTGAGGTCCATTCATGAACTGCATGAAAGCACAGTTTCTGGTTACCTTGCAGATCAAGTTAAGATAAAACAAATGTGGGTAAAGAAGTAAAGTTGATCTCAAAATTAAAGAGGAACGTTATCAGGTACATTAATTTTCTCGAGCTCATCAAGTAAAACAAATTTACAAACAATTTATATTTTTTTGTTAAAAGAAAAAATACTTTTTACACTAAATTTATTTTACAGCTGTATTTTGCTTTGCAGTTTTAGGTTTTATATAATCACCATATAAAATATGACCCCAGTAAAACAGCATCTAAGCAAAAGGTTGCATGAAGAAGGCTGTTAAAAGTGTTAAAACCGCAGCAGTGCTGCGTCTGCAGTGTTAATCAATAATGAGCATCAGTGATAGCAAAACAATAACACCCTGCAGATAAAAGGTTATAGTATGATTATTACTGTGAGCAATATGTTTGTTCATACTGTGAGGACATTTTGGTGAGGATAGTCACTGAAAATAATATTTTGGATCCTTTTATTTGTTAAAGTGTTTTATTCAAAGTAAAGTATACAAAAAAGTGAAAACAACAGAAAAATAGTCTTAAGAAATAAAGCAAAACTCACTAAATGTGTTGTTTAAAAAAGCAACAGCCAATAAAGAAAATAGGAAATGTTTTAAGTTTTGGTGTTTAGTCAAAGATGGAAACACAAAGAGGAGGCTGTGGTGAAAATGACTGTGAGTCAAATGTGTTGTACTGTACTGTTTTACTTATATTTGACCTATGTCACTAATACCACCCACATCATAAAAACAAAAACACCAACACAGAAACTAATAAATACAAACTTAACATTTAACAATTAAAAACCAAACTGAAATCAGAAAATACACCCTGAAAACTAAAATAACATCAAAATCAAGGGTGGAATATCCTAAATTAAAATAACAATGGCAGTATTAATAGCAGTCATCTCCGAATAGCCTAAATTGAAAACAATTTAAGTACCACAACACCAACCAACAGAGACAGACAGGACATGACACGCAGGACAAACCACTACATCACGATCTGTCATTGGTGGCAGTGTACACAGCTCCAAGGAAAACAAACCCAAATAAGGCAGCTGGCCCAAATAATATCCCCAGGCATGCACTCAGGGTCTACTCATCAGAGCTGGATGGTGTATTCATAGACATATACAATCTGCCTATGCTTTGAGTCCACTACCAGTGTGCCCCTCTACAAGAAACATACTGGTAGTGGATTTAAACGACTATCATCCCTTTGGACTCACACAAACCGTGATGAAGTATTTAGAAAGGATCAAAAAGACTGTCCTGGCTACCTTGGACTCTTTACTTTATGCATATGTATATAACACCACAGTACATCAGTCTACTGGTGAGTCACCATTTGCTCTGATGTTTGGCTGAGATCCCCAGCTACCTGTTGACTTTTTGTTGGGTAGGATTCAGGAGGTTGTGGCTGGTAGCACCCATGATTGGATTGCAGAGCATCAGACTCGGTTACGTCATGCTTTTGAACACGCTAATAAACGCTTGGAGGCTGCAGCTAATTGGCGTAAGACACATCACAACCAGCATGTGAGGGATGCTCTCCTGCAAGAAGGTCAGTTGGTTTACCTTAAGGAGGTTGGGCTTAGAGGCCGTCATAAAATTTAGGATGTTTGGAGTTCAGTGGTGTATAAAGTGCCAAAGGCCCCTGACCAAAATGGATCAGTTTACACTGTTACTCTGTCGGATAACCTTGGTCACGTGAAACATGTCCACCGTTCACTACTAAAGAATAAGGTGGAATATGTGACTACTTGTGCTCCCAGTGCTCCAATCCAACTATTAGAAACTGTCCCTGTAGAAGAACCTCACTCAAGGTGGTGAGTGGTTTTTATTGGTTTCTGAACCTACTCCGGCCCCAAGCAATTGCCAACAAAGACAGGAGACCCCTACCCCCTGCATACCAAGTGAGCCAAAACCCTCAACATCCTCTGTGGTGCAGGTCTGCACCGATCAGCTGCCAGTTACGGCTGGTGTTCAAAATAATATTGCTCCTTTACATAGGATTACTCGTGCTAATGCTGGAACGGCATCATCTGCCCCAGGCAGTAGGAAGTAGAACAATAGGGGCTGTGAACTCCCAGGCACCTGTGCCTAATACATCTACCCTGTTTAGACCTCGGCAGTGAGTGTCAATCGTCAGGACGACGATTAAAACCCCAGGGGTAGATTGTAGTAGGATGTTGGTTCATACATGGTGTCTGTGAACGCAGCATGAAGATTCACTCCTCCCTTTGCTGTTAATCAGAGGTCGGTTATGAGGAACATCTGTGGTCTACTCTTGAGCTCTGGCAACTTGCACTCATTTCTGTTCAAGGTGGCAAAGCTCACAGGCTGTTAAGTATTACAGACTGGACTCATTTCCCCTGTCAATTGCTGAATTTGTGGAACTGCTAAAGGGTGGTAAGTGGGATCCTCATGGGTTATCTACAATTTGATGTTTAGTAGGGGGGACCCTGGATGACTGTTTTCCCTCTTTTGTTACAGGCCTACACACTGCTGCTGTCTTGTTGTAGCCTTGTGGTTGTTTTACTATTGTTTATCAAAAATCAAATCAAATCAAAATGTATTTATATAGCACATATTAAAAACAACAAAGTTGACCATAGTGCTTCACAGTCAGTAAAAGCATATAGACTGCCATTGACTGGTTCCTTGTTTTATGGTATTTTACATACCAAGAAATGGGTAAATTGCACCATTCAGATTGCAGTGAGGTTTGCAGTGAGACTACACGGGTGAATAATTGGTGGAGCCATTCACTTCCATTTTTTTGTTTTCGATTTTGTTTTTGTTTGTTCTTTTACTTTGTTGTGTTCTCGATGTCATCACACAAGTTCTGTTTTGGTCTGTCACAAGATATGTCTACATCTGTTAAACTGGTAGCTGATAAGTAAAAGCATACTGATCGCAAAGAGGATTAAAATACATTTACACGACATTTTTATCATGAAAACATATAATACAAGTGTATTACTCACTGCAAGCTTTTCATTCCATACATTAGACCAGCATCATATGAACCAAATTGTCTTGCATTTATTCCAACAAGCCACTAGGTGGTGGCTTGTACACAAAGGTCAGCATCTTGGAAACACACTTGCATCGTTTGCCATATTGTGCTATCCATATGTGGTATCACATGAAAGTGGTGCTTCAAGCTTCTAAAATTTCACAGTATTCTGATCATATTTGTTCATTGACTTTTTCAAGGATGTCAGTTTTTAAATGGTTTGTTGCCCACTTTTCCACCACAGGTGTACTCTCACAGTTTTGTTCTGCTTGGCATTTAAGTGAACTTTTGCTAAGCAATAACAGAATACAGCTGAGTATACACTAGCACAAGAATAAATACCAGCTTAAAAGGCAAAATAAAAGGTTAATAAAAAGAGAATTTGGAATTAGAGTATTCTAAATGTCACATAGCATGTTAGCATCTCTCACATGAAACAGTACAGTGCAGTTTATACAACATACTACTGTTTTGAACAAATCCAGTAACGGTTATAAGGTCTCTGTGTCAAACATGTAATCAGCTGGCTGTAACTGGTTAATAAAGACTGTGGCCAAGTTTAGGTGGACCATTAAATTGTGTTACATCTTATATAGTATAGTGGTTTGGATTTTTCTCTTTCAAATGTGGACAGAACAGACGTAGTAGTAATTGAGAGGAGAGGGTTAGTGATTTGTTGCAAAGGTTTGTAGCTGAGATCAAAAGAAAGAGGACATCATTGTATTTTTATACTACCTGTACTGGTGACTTTTTGTCCTTGTGGGTGTGTGGATTTTGTAATATGACTGTAAATAAAAGAGTACTTTTGACTCATGAGCCTTTCTGGCCCTTCTTGATACTTTCACCCAGTTGTGCTTGAACCTGCATATTGCAGAAGGGGATTATAGCGTGTCTTTGTGACACTTCTGCGACTCTTGTTGTGAAATTGCTCCAGCATCTGGCCTGTCTAACGACAGAGATATGCAGTGAAACTAAAGTCTCGCCCCCCATATTCACTTGCATCTCTGCCTACCTAAAGCGAGATGGTGAACCGGGTTTCTGGTTTGCAGAAACACGTACACTTCCTGTCTAACAGGCCTGCAGGAGACCGGTGCACAAAAGGTGTAAATAAAAACAGAAACTTTTCACTTGAACTGAATGATAAGTGTGCTCCGCTCGTTGCTGGAACAGCATAATTCTCTGGTTTTATCGTGTGTTTTTGACACTTAAGGGAAGCCATTGCTCAGTTTCTCACCCTTTTGACATAAAAGTTTATATAAAATTGCTTTGTCTCCAGGTTCTGCAGGATCTGTTAAGAATCCTGTTGCAGATAGACTTTAACAAATTCTGAGACTGCTTCACTTCAAATGTTGTCTTATAGGTGTTTGCTTAAAAACTTATCAGATGGCCGTGGCAACTTAAGCTTTTAAAGATCTCCTGAAGCTCCCATTTAGTTATTAATTTACAGTTTTCTGACCTGCATTCAGTAACTGATGAAATGTGAAACTACTCCCTCCTAACGTTGAAACTGTTGTGGTTTGCAGTATCTTTGAATTAAGCAGTCTTGGTTGTTGGTTACTGATTACCGACCAGTCATGTCTTTCTGAATGTGTTGGTAATGTACACCACCAGGCAAAAGTTTGGACACACCTTCTCATTTTATGGTTTTTCTTTATTTTTACTACTTTCTATATTGTAGATACATACTGAAGACATCAAATATATGAAGCAAGATATATGGAATTATGTAGGAAAGAAAAAGTTGATAAATAACTCTAAATATGTTTTATATTTTAGAGTAGGCTCCCTTTGCTTTGTTGACAGTGCTGCAAACCCTTGGTCTTCTCTCAGTGACCTTCATGATGTAGTTACCTGACATGGTTTTCACTTTAAAGGTGTGGTTGGTCATGGTTCAATTATGGAATTTCTTGTCTTCTCAATGGGGTTGGGACCATCAGTCAACTTTTCTTTAATGTCAGGTGTGTTTCCAGAACCACTAAAAACTGCTGTAATTATACCTATACTGAAAAAGGACAATCTTGACAAGACACAAATGAACAACTACAAGCCGATCTCAAATCTCTCATTTTTAAGTAAGATCATTGAAAAAGCAGTTTCTCAACAGCTCAATTACTTCTTAAAACAGAATAACTGCTATGATGCCTTCCAGTCAGGTTTTAGACAGAACCACAGCACTGAAACCGCTCTGACCAAAGTGTTTAATGACATATGTCTGAATACAGACAGTGGAAAAATGTCAGTCTTAGTTTTACTGGATCTCAGTACAGCATTTGATACAGTTGACCACAACATATTACTCAAACGACTGGAGAACTGGGCAGGTCTTTCAGGAACTGTACTAAACTGGTTCAAAACATACTTAGAAAACAGGACATACTTTGTATCAATAGGTAACTTCATATCTGAGCAGACAAGTATCACATGTGGAGTTCCCCAAGGTTCCATCTTGGGACCCCTTCTGTTTAACATTTACATGCTCCCACTGGCACAGATTATAAAGAACAACAAAATAAACTATCATAGCTATGCAGATGACACACAAATATATATCACAATGTCACCAGGCCCTGTACAGGCTCTTGGTAAATGCATTGAGGAAATTAATGACTGGTTGTGCCACAGTTTTCTCCAGCTAAACAAAAACAAAACTGAAGTAATAGTCTTTGGTGCCAAAGAAAAACGATTACAGGTCACCAGAGAACTTCAATCTATACACCTAAAAACCACAAACCAGGCGAGAAATTTGGGTGTAGTGATGGATGCAGA
Organism: Oreochromis niloticus; assembly: GCF_001858045.2. Classification (NCBI taxonomy): domain Eukaryota; kingdom Metazoa; phylum Chordata; class Actinopteri; order Cichliformes; family Cichlidae; genus Oreochromis; species Oreochromis niloticus. The sequence goes on along the minus strand of NC_031976.2, from coordinate 26,247,112 downwards.
CCTAAACTTAGAAAAACACATTAAGACAATAACAAAATCAGCTTACTATCACCTCAAGAATATATCAAGAATAAAAGATCTGATGTCTCAACAGGACCTGGAAAAACTAGTCCATGCATTCATCTTTAGTAGGCTTGATTACTGTAACACCATCTTTACAGGTCTACCTAAAAAATCAATCAGACAACTACAGCTCATTCAGAACTCTGCTGCTCGAGTCCTCACTAAGACCAAAAGAGTGGACCACATCAGTCCAGCTCTGAAGTCTTTACACTGGCTGCCTGTCCGTCAGAGGATAGACTTTAAAGTTCTGATGCTGGTCTATAAAGCTCTGAATGGTTTAGGACCAAAATACATCAGTGACCTCCTGACCCAGTATGAACCTTCCAGATCCCTCAGGTCATCTGGATCCGTTTTTTTATCAGTTCCCAGAGTCAGAACCAGACACGGAGAAGCTGCATTCAGCTTTTATGCTCCATATATCTGGAACAAACTCCCAGAAAGCCTCAGATCAGTTGAAACACTCAGTATATTTAAATCTCACCTGTTCTCAGCTGCATTTGAATAAAACACCAAATCCACACTTTTAAGCTTAAATTTCAAAACTTACATTTTAAGTACTGATTTTATCTACTGTTCCTTCCTTTTTTTTTTCAATTTTAAATCATGCTTTTTATTTGTTTTTGTTTTTTAGTGTCTCTGTAAAGCACTTTGAATCACCTTGTTGTTGAATTGTGCTATATAAATAAACTTGCCTTGCCTTGCCATCAGTTGTGTTGTGCAGAAGAGGAGACTGTGCAAATCAGGCCTTTATGGTCAAATAGCTGCTAAGAAACCACAACTAAGGAAAAGCAACAAGCAGAAGACATTTGTTTGGGCCAAACAAATGTCTTGGACTTTTGGTTCCACCCGCCGTGTCTTTGTGCGACACAGAAAAAGTGAACGGATGGTCTCTACATGCATGGTTCCCACCATGAAGCATGGATGAGGAGGTGTGATAGTGTTGGGGTGCTTTGCTGGTCACTGGACACTGTTGGGAATTTATTCAAAACTGAAAGTACACTGAACCAGCATGGCTAACACAGCATCCTGCAGCGACATACATCCCATCCGGTTTGAGTTTAGTTGGACCGTCATTTATTTTTCAACAGCACAATGACCCCAAACACACCTCCAGGCTGTGTAAGGGCTATTTGACCAAAAAGATGGAGTGCTGCGGCTCTACAGTCACCTGACCTAAACCAAATGGAGATGTTTTGGGATGAGGTGGACTGCAAATTGAAGGCAAAAGGTCAACAAGTGCTCCGCATCTCTGCGAACTCCTTTAAAACTGTTGGAAAACCATTTCAGGTGACGACCTGATGAAGCTCAGTGAGAGAATGCCAAGAGTCTGGAAATGAGTAATCAAAGCGAACGGTGACTATTTTATGGAATCTAAAATATAAAACATATTTTGAGTTATTTCACACTTTTTTGTTTACTACATAATTCCTTGTGTTCATTCATAGTTTTGATGCCTTCAGTGAGAATCCAAAAAACACATGAAAATAAATAAAAACATGAAATGACAATGTGTGTCCAAATTTTGACTGGTAGTGTATGAGCCCTCACGGGGAACAATAATCATTTTCAACCTTTTTTTTTTCCCAGTCTGCTTCCAAGACCTGTCACTCCGATGAAACTGCGCTCACTAAAGCTGCAAATGCTGGATATCAGCGTGTTTTTGACAGCATATGCAGCACAGAGACCAGTGTACATTAATTCTTGGCAGCTAAAAACTGCTGTGGAATAACCTTTGTGTTTGTTCGACTGCTTTGATGCTCCCTCTTCTCTTCCTCTCAGGTCTCTATGTTCTGGATCATCAACCATCCTGGGACCTCTCTCTCCCCCTTGCCTGTCAGTTACTGATGTTCGGATCTGGAGCTTTGTCCTCCAGCTTCTCTTACCTCCCTCTCTCCTCTGTATTTAGGCTGTCCTTTTTTGTGTCCCTTCTCTAGGTTTGTTTACACGTCGAGGCAACTGAATGTTGTTTTGTGTATTTTTTCCAGGTTGGATGTCGACGAGGTCATGGAGGGGGGGCTTGAACAAGGCTCCAGTGTTAACTGATGTTCTTTAAACATGTTGTTTAATTGCATTTGCTATCTAATTATGTCATCTTGGTTGTCCGCACTGTAAAAATGCAGTAACACAATTGTGAACACAATAAAAGCTCTGTAGTAGATGGTGTCAGGGATATGCTGACAACAAAGGCCGCACCATCTACCTAAGATCATTTTTTTAGTCGAACTATTCAGTGGCCCCTCGTGCCCTGTGAGTGGCAGCCCTGCCCCCAAGAGGATAGAAATGTCTCATCACTGGATTAATATGACCCCGCAGAACAACCTTGTATTGATTTTTGGTAACCTTCCCCTCTTAAAGGACAAGTGGACTCAAAGATATCAGTCAGAGGTAAAGATGTAAGTGCAATGCCATTTACTACAAATCTGTTATGTACAACAAATTCTAGTACTTTTTGCACAAGCTTCTCCTTTAGTGTTTTTGTGTAAAAAGCAGATTTTTTTCAACAATTAATTTCTCCCAAAACATAAACTGCACGACAGAGTTCATTAAATTATATGTAAAAGCTCAGTTATGGTAGAAGGTAGAATCAACATAAATTTTTTACGTTCCAAATACAGTAATTTTGAGCAGTTCTTGCAGTTAGTGCACTTTAGCTCTCTGTGTCTAAAGGTTTGATCTTGATGTGGATGCCATTGAGTGAGCGGAGAACCAGTCGGGGGATGATCTTGGGTTTCATAGTGGGCTCCGCTATGAGCTGGTATCGCTTCAGTGTCAGAGCTGTCACCACTTTCATCTCATTCATAGCAAAGTTCTGACCAATGCAGTTTCTGCAAAATATATAAAATGTAAGAAATACAGAAAGACCTGAAAAACAATGAAAATAATTTGATTCTTCTGAGATTAGGACATGCAGAAAAAGGACAGGAGGGATGAGTATAGTATGTTATTTTTTAACATTCAGGGCCAAAGGTACTTGTATTTTAAATGAGATCAATCTTAGATTACAGTGAGTTCACCCTTTCCCCTACTTGCTCTAGCCCAGTGGTTCCCAAAGGGGCCGGGCACAGTATGAATAAAAACAAAAAACAAAGAATGCTTGGACACTGCTAGCATAATGGACAGGTTTTTGACAGGGCTCCCACACAAACGCAAAGCAGAGGATGAAGCATTGCCAAATATGGTTCCAAACCAACTTCCTTCCAAGCCAAAGACCAGAACATGGTAAATGGTAAATAGACTGGTTCTTATATAGCGCTTTTCTACTCTATCTGAGCACCCAAGGCACTTCATACAACTCGTTCATTCACCCAATCACAAACAAGCACTTTTCTAAGTTTTTCGTGCTATCTAAGTAACATACACATTCACACTCGGATGGATGCATCGGGGAGCAACCTGGGGTTAGTATCTTGCCCAAAGATATTTGGGTAAAACAATGGGGGGGCTAGCAACAAAAGTTTGGGAACCACTGCTCTAGCCCATCATAAAACCAGTTTGCTGATGGAAATGGGGTTAGTGCTAAGTTACACATTCACATACTTGAGACTACTGCAAGTGGTCTCTATACAGTAATATAGTTTCAGGTGAGGACAAACCTTGGCCCAGCTGAGAAGGGCACAAACGCATGAGGAGATCTCTTGGCAATGTTCTCTGGTAGGAAACGCAGAGGGTCAAAGACCTAATGTAATACAGGACAAAGAAAGAGAGCAGTGTTATGTGTATTACTTACTTTCTGAACCTTATCGCCCTTATCACTTGTGCAGAGAAAACTGCATTCTGACACACATAATATAGTCATTAAACCAGCTTGAATCTGTCCTAATACAGAAATACAGCATTAGTAATTAATTTAATGGACCAGTTTCATGATTGCTTCTTCAGTTATTTGATATATTGTATGCAGCCTTATGAGCAGAGTGCTGACAAACTTCACAATTTTATTTTGTCATAGATTCCATTGATGATGTCTTCTATGTGGTAAGTTGTGCTGGGAATAAAATTGTCTTTACTTACATTAGGGTTTTCCCAGACAGATGCATTCCTGTGAATTCCAAATACACCTATTCCAACAACAGAACCTACAATTTTGAAAGAAATGTGTACTTGGCTTATTATTATTAAAAGATTATAAGGTGTGTGTAGCTGAACATTATCTTACAAACTAAACAAACATACACCATATGGAAAAATGTATTGTGACACAACTCATAATCCAAATGCAGGAGTTTTAAGTCCAGTTGGCACAGATACATAAAATCAAGCAGCTAGCCATGCAGCGTGATGAAGTGTAAGTGGTATTATTGCAAATTGGAAGTGTTTAAGAACTACAGCAACTCAGCCATGAAGTGCCAGACCATGTAAAGTAGCAGAGTGAGTGTAGAAAAGTCTGGGTTAACGTGAACTACATTACCCAGCAGCCTCTTTGCAGTCATGGGATTCATGGGACTCCTGAGCTAGATAGCCTGACTTAGTTCCTGGGCTGATGAGAGAGGAGGGGAGAGCTGCTGGGAAGAAAAGCAAATAGCCCACCCTGTGTTTGTTGTAAATGGTGTGTCACATAAACGTGAGTTAACATTCCATTTTTACGATGCTTTACCCTGTGCGTATTGGTTCTAGCTCCCTTTGGCATATGTGCCATATATAGATATCTATGGTGGCCCAGCTATTGCATAGTTTCTGGCCTTGTTCCAGCTTTATTTGTTCCCTTTACCAATTCATGTGATGCTGTATGCTGTAACATGGGTGTATTACGTAGTGGCTACCTAGAGGACTGGCTGCTGAACAACTGCCTCAATATAAATATTTCATCTCTTGTGTTGGAGTACCATCTTGTGGCCCATTTTGGGTAGTGTTTTAATAAATGTGATCGCTCTTAAGAAGCGGTATCAAGATGATGCACCGCCTTAGCAGAGTTGTTGTGGAGGAATTTGTGGCCAGCTTTATTACCCTTTAATCTTTATTCATGTTCTACTGTATTTCCTGTTCTTGATTGCAGAGACCACACCATATCACCCCTCCCCATCCTCCTACCCCATGCCATATCTCCTTGTACCATCAATCCGAGTATAAATAAACTCCACCTCTTACAATCTACTCCCTGGATGTCAGCCTCTCTTTCTGACCGAGGATAACTATTGTAGCACAACCCAACATTAAACTGACGTGCACCATTCTGTACAGTGAGGTTGCAAAATGCATACAAATCTCCAACACTCTGCTGACTCAGTAACTGCAGAGCTCCAAACCTCCTCTGGCATCAACATCAGCACAAAAACTGTGTGCCTGGAGCTTCGTGGCTCGTGGGTTCCAGTGGCTGACCAGTTCCAGTGAGTGTAATGTCTAGGCGGCGGTGTACTTTATGCCCATATAATGTATAATAATCTGGTGCCAACATTTAAATGCCGCACTGACAAAGCAATTACACCACATGTTTAAGAGATTTATACTAGCTTATAGAAAAGATACTGTATGTGACAATACAATCAAATAATATCAATGTACCCTTGTAGAATAATAAAGTAATAAGTATTAATTTGATATAGGTCCTTTATGGAAATGTACAAAAATGTATGTAAAGAAAAACAAAGTCGGTTAAGAGTTTGTGTTTACCATGTAGCATGAAATGTTTCCAAAAACATTGTTAAGTGAAGACATTTAATGTTTACTCTTTGATAATAACAAGAGAGTAAAATCACTGACCTGCAGGCACAGTTCTCCCATCACAAAAGGTTACAGTTTTGGTGGTTTTTCTGGCAATTCCTGGTACAGGGGGGTAAAGGCGGAGAGCTTCTTTTATGCACATGGTAGTGTATGGGATTTTACTGAGATCCTCCCTTAAAATGAGACAGACATGCAGTGTTAGTGAAGTCAACTAATAAGAAAGTTATCTTGTTTGTATGTCTCCTAATAAAGTTTTGGTACCACAGAATGGCACCAACTTGTTTCCCTACTGCAATGTTGTCCTTTCATAAGCCTACCACTCCATGGTTTCCTTGTCATGCAGGGCCTCCATTATCTCCTTCCTGCAAATCTTCTGATGTTCTGGGTTGCAGGCCAGACAGTAGAGGATGAAAGACAGGCCACAGGCTGTGGTGTCATGGCCCTCAAACATGAAGGTGTCCACTTCTGCCCGCATATCTTCATCTGACAGACCCTGCTGGTTCTCATCCTGGCGGTGAAATAAAGGATATTTACAGTTGATAAAAGACAGAATGGACTGCACTATACTCTAACTGGGCTTCTCAATAAAAGTGCTTTGTTACTTTTACTGTTCAGGCTCATTATATTACTGCATCACCCGACTTCAACTCAGCTTTAGCTGGATAACATTCATCCTTATACAGATACCTTTATAAAATTGGGAATTTATTCAGCAGCCAAGTATCAAGGTCTGCTGTTCTTCTTAAGCCATATATAGCACTACTTGTTTGTTTTTTTAAGCAAACACCTGCCATGCAGTTAATTATTGATTTTAATTTTTCCTGCCAAGGACAACAATTTGCTATGATATACTCATAAAGGAAGGATTCTTTCTATTCTTCCATTATTGGTTGATTATATTAATATTATACAATTATTACACAATTATGTATTTAAGTGATATAAATAAGATTTTTCGATTTCTGTGATTTTCAGTTAAAATGCATAAAAATAAAAAATAAATAAAAATTGGATCATTTTATGTGTTTTAATGTGTTTTAAACTTGAAATGAAGAGTGAGTCACAGCATGAACCTATTTTTTTTTTTTACATCTCATGAAAGCTAAGAGAATAAACATGGCAGCTGAGACAGCCCTTAAAATCTGCAGTTTAGAGAAGTTTTTGGAAGAAAAAACTGGACAAAACACTAAACAGTGTTGATCAGTCTCTACACAAAAGAGATTTTGTATTTAGGTTGCTGCTCACGATGGTGAAAAGGCTGATCATCGTCTTTGTGTCAGAGGACATTAATATGCAGCTTGGTAACAGCATGCATCTTTGTTTATTTGCTGCATGCATATGCCATTTCAGCTTTATGCCAATACTTCAGATATGTGACATGATCTCAAGTTGGCACTTGTCTTATTTTCTGTATGACCTTTATGCAGGAAAACCCCAGTTTGTCACTTGCCTATACATTAAGCAAATCCTACAATGTGAAATGTGTTGAAGTAAGAGGCTGAAACTGATGACACATAACATACTCTTGCAAAGAGAAGGATGTCCAGAAAGTCCAAATATCTCTTTGCCTGTATTTGTCCAAGCTTCTTCTCTTCTCTTAGTGCTTCTCTCCTCTTTCTTATAACTTCCTCTTCAGAAAAGAATATAAAATATAAGAATTTTGATCTGACACTATAATGTGAGGCTCACAGTAATAGTCAGTAAAGCAAAGCTTACCTGTATGACTGAGAGCCACCTGACGTGCTTTTCTATATCTGAATCCATGTGGGCTAAGGTGGAAAATGAGGTCGCTGTGGTACGGAAACATTCTGAGCCGAAGGTCAATTAGAAAACTGAGGTCATACACTGCTTTGATGTATGCATTTGTTCCACTGAAATGACAAAGGAGGCAAACATTAAATGCAGATTTACAACAACAAAAGACTCAACATAAAACTGACACTGTAAATGACTCTTTAACAAGATTCATCTGGGCTCACCCCTCTGTCTGACAGTTGCTGTAGCAGCTGAAGGCACACTTCATAATGCTGTCCAGTGTCATGAGGCTCACGTGTTTAAACAATTCAAAAGGCTCATTTGTGCTTGCATAACTTTCCCACTTATCCTGCCAACAATGAGAGAACAGATGTGATCTCTCTGCAGGATACAGACACTGCTCCTGCTTTACTTCTCTAACATTTACTGGCACGTGTTGTACAACACATCATGACTTTGACTTTTTATTTATCAATTATGCAATTAAATTGTCTTTAACGTACCAGCATCGTCTGAGCAGACTCTGACATCAATTTTACGTATGGTTTCAAAACATCATAATGGAAACCTGGCGTTAAGAGCCTTCTGTGACGGAACCACTTCTGACCTTCTGACACCAACAACCCATTTCCTGAAGAACATGTGCACGAGTGAGGAAAGCAGCAAAGCAAACAACTCTGCACTTGAAATGCTGTAAGAGGGAGACAAATGAGCCTTACCAATCCAACCCTCAATAAACCGGTAGGCAAAATCATCTTTTGGCTCTGCAAGGAAACAAAACAAATAAAAACGGCGTTAGGGACTTTTAACTTTACTCCACTTTTATAAATGTGCATCAGCACAGCAACAACGCAAAACATTTCTCACACCTGATGATGTCAGGATAGTTTTTGCATAATCTGGATGCTGAATATTGATGATACTGAGAAAGGGGCCAAACCAGATTGGGAAAACATATGAGTACTCCTGTCCCCATTTCACTACTTTGTCCATATCTGTCCCATCTTGTTTAAACTGAAAGATAAAAAGTACAACTGAAAGACATCACAGCAGGCAGACTTTACACGTGTAAATCGGGTTGTTTGTCAACTATGTGTCTCTGTTTGCAGGACGGTGTTCTCCAACAAGGTGTGGTTAGTTTTACTGGACGGTTACATATGTTACAGCTGCTTCGAGTGTGTTGAGACAGTTACCTCGAGAACATGTCCAAACAGCCAGTGTGGCGGCGGCCCCCCAAAAGCTTGGAAGTTTCGCAGTGCTTCCCTTCTTTTCGCAAGTAGAATTGTTAATTTATACACCACGACAAAAAGACAGAGCACAGCAAAGACGTAATGCATGTGAGGCCAGCCCAGCTGAAACTCCGCGAAAGCTTTAGTTAGTTTCATCTCGCAGGTGCAAGTGTCTTCCGCCTCCCCCTGCAGGAAAACCTCCTCAACACAGCACAAAAGGTGATCTGAGCTCACCTTTCTAAGTGCCGGAGGTAAAGCGAGGTTTTCAGTGGTGTCTCCGGTAGGCGGGGAATCTGACACTCAATAAAACGATGACTTGATGTCCTGACGGAAATGTCGGCGTTTTGAGCGCAGCAACGTCAACAGCAACATCGTTACGGCAGTAAATGAAAACTGGGATGATGAAGATGCTAATATGGGAAATTTAGAGTATGAAATTAAAAAGTAGATTATGAAGAAATGTGTTGTTAAGAAAAACATTTATAAATTCTATCAAAAATGACTTTGTTTGTTAACCGAAAGAATTTGTGCTCATGTAAAGTGAACATCACACGCAAAAATATAGGTTTTCCTTTTGGCTATTCTGTTTGCCTGTCAAACACTTGTTTCTTCGTATAGTTACTAAATACTTTGAGTTTATTTTAAGAATTATGAACAAAGTCTGTTTAATTGACTTTGTGATTTAAAAACCCAACAAGCAAGGAAATCCTTGACAACGCCTCTGACTTTATATCGTTAAATACAATCTGTGCAGATTATATTCATGTTTTTTTTTTAAACTGAATATAGTACATATAATACTTCATTGCCCAACCCTGACTGTCATGCTGTATGGTGCTCTATGACAAATTAAGAAACTTTAAAGTACTCAGACCAGCACTTTTGGAGCGTATGATATTCATTAGAATTTAATCTCATTAATAAAAGTGTAATTGTGTCAGTTGTTGCCCTTGGCAGTCAATAGGTTGGTTACAAGTGCTTTGTTTGCACATGAAGTCCAAACTCCAGTGAGTTTAACTGTACGATAAACTTTACAAACAGCTCAATCACAGTTTTGGTTCAACCCCCACAAACATTATCTCAGCATAAAATGTGAGCACATATTTGGCATCTATATAATAAAAAAGAAACTAGTTTGCTATGCACATTTTGTGTCTTAACACCCATACTAAATGTAAGAAGTAAATCATATGCCAGACCACATCAGAAAAACAGTGTGGGTGACAACCTTGCTAAATTTCCTCTGTACTGACTGTTGGACCACTTCCGATGTCTCAGGCTCATTTAAGCTGTTAAGCTCAATCTAAAACCTTTTGCTGAGAGGATGAGTTTGTGATCTGTGTTTTTTATGAGCAGTAATGGTACAGCCAGGATGCTTCATGTTGGGTTTTATTTCTGCGGGGACAGGAATTTCTCCAATATGAAACAGAAAGGCTTCATTTTCACTTTTTTACTTGTTTGGAACTTCTCTACTTTCTCAGGAAACAGTGAGTAGCTAATCAAATCATTACTTAACCAAATTCATTATTCAAATTTCTTAATTAAATACAATGTATTTAAAATACAATTCATGAGCTGACTTTTGAAAGTTTTATATTTTTTTTTTCAAGTGACTGTTAATATAAATCAGCAATGTGATATTTTGCCAGTCGCAGCACAACTTAATTTTTCGCTGGGATGTCGAGCTGTGATACCGTATCAGGATTGCAGCCATCATTTACACTCTTTCAAATGGCTTTACAAGAAGAACCAAAGTAGTAAGCAGGTTCAGTTGTTCTTCCAAGATAAGAATGGAGTGCAATATCATCAAATGTCCAATCCCAAATTGAGAATTGGATCCAATCGTTCCTTGGTCATCAGTTCTTTTACTGAGGATGATGAAGGTGTGTACTGGTGTGAAACTTGCCAAGAAACATGCCAGAAGTCCACTGACATCATAGTGAAGAAAGGTTTGTCCTGCTGTCATATTTTTTTCTGCTAAGGCAGAATCTACCTGTGATTATGTGATTTTTAAATTTCCCAAAGATTATCTTCACAATCCTTTACCTCTCTTTTTTCAGAGACGTGGAAAGAAGTCAATAAGACAGTTTACACTGTTGCCGGCAGCAGTTTTCAGCACACATGTTCAAGTGAACTTGATAGAATAAAATGGAGTTTTGAAGCAACGACTGCTCTCGGGAAATCAGAACTAAGAGCAACAACAGAGAATTTGACTTTCAACAAGTCTATATATATTGGAAATGTCAGAAGAGAAGATGCTGGGAAATACACCTGCTGGATGAGTAACTGTGTCGGACACAGTATTAAGCTAGTCACTATCAATTTGTGTGTAGTTACAGGTGAGAAACTAACACACAAACATCATTGTTTCATAGTAGAAGATAACCTGATGTAACCTTTTGATCTTTACTTACAGTATATGACAGTAAGGATTCATCTGCATCTTGTGCTGTGACGTGCGGCATGAAATCCAATAATCCAAACAGAACTTCAACTACATCTGTGCATGTACATTCACACGGGTCCCTAAAGTGCAATATAGATTCAGTGTTTGATGGATACACTACAGTTACTATGAGTCCCACATTTAGCACAAACGCATTTAGCACAACAACAGGTGGGTGTTTAGCCATATGCTGTTTGTGAACCTTTTACACCTGAATCAAAGAAATAATAATATTTAGTTTTTGGTTCCACAGGTTTTGAAAAAGAGCCTGAAGACTGGATCCCACTTATTTGTGGTATATCAGTATCATGTGTCATTTTAATGGCATTTATAATTTTTTGCTTCAAATCAAGATTACATTCAGGTAGGCTATGCAGCTGCGCCTTACTTCCACTTCCTGTGTATTTCATTGTTTTGTTTTAATGGTTTGCATGAAAAATTTCCCCCCATGATTCTGAATATACTTCTGCTTCTGTCTCACCAAAGCATTTCCTGTTCAAAATTGTTGCTGTGGCTTGAATAGCAGGGTAAGTATCTGTGCTGACATTGAGGTGTAACCTAAAACTCTCATGCAGAAATGAAGTGTGTGCGTGTTGCTTTGTCTGGGTAATGAAATTTATTGCTTTTTACTGCAGGTGGAAGAGGAGTCTTCAGTGGTTTATTCATCAATTATCATCAGGACACCTGGCAAAAGAATTAATCACATGGCCTCTAGTGATTGTGTTTATTGTGAAATAAAAGTATAGAGAAAAAAAGGTCCAGGATAAGTGAGGTCACTTTTATTTATATAGCACATTTTAAAACAATATGGATTGGTCCAAAGTGCTTTTCAGTTGACTGTTAAAATAGGTAAGGTCATTAAAGGGCACTGTTTAGAATTATACTTTCCATCCTTGCTGTCATTTGATTTAGTAACTAATTCCTCAAATTACTTAAATTGTAACTTCACCCACATGTTGCTCAAGGGAAAATCTGAAACCATGAGTCTCTTTTTCCAACAAAGGAATGATTTCTAATCGAATCTTTAACTGAACTTTTACCTAATTCTCTGAAAGCCGGGCAGATGTATATATCTATATATATATCTATTTACTTAGCACTTTTAACTTTTATTTTTATGGTTATTTAAGCGTTGTTTGACAGTATGTTTTGCACTAAGTACCACAGCAATTTCCTAATGTTGTAAACCTGCTCAACATTTGGCAATAAAACCCTTTCTGATTCTGATTCTGGGTGTTTTAAAGTACATGGATCGATAATTTTAATGAGAGGCTTTGAGTGTGATACAGATGTTATGTAACAACATTTTTTTTGTTGTTGTTGCTCAGTACAGAGGTGAGGTCCATTCATGAACTGCATGAAAGCACAGTTTCTGGTTACCTTGCAGATCAAGTTAAGATAAAACAAATGTAGGTAAAGAAGTAAAGTTGACCTCAAAATGTTACAGCAATTAAATGCTGCTTTCACAAAGAGAAACTTTATCAGGTACATTAAGTTACTCGAGCTCAGCAATTAAAACAAATTTACAAACAATTTATATTTTTTTGTTAAAAGAAAAAAACACTTATTACACTAAATTTATTTTACAGCTGTATTTTGCTTTGCAGTTTTAGGTTTTACATAATCACCATATAAAATATGACCGCAGTAAAACAGCATCTAAGCAAAAGGTTGCATGAAGAAGGCTGTTAAAAGTGTTAAAACCGCAGCAGTGCTGCGTCTGCAGTGTTAATCAATAATGATCATCAGTGATAGCAAAACAATAACACCCTGCAGATAAAAGGTTATAGTATGATTATTACTGTGAGAAATATGTGTGTTCATACTGTGAGGACATTTTGGTGAGGATAGTCACTGAAAATAATATTTTGGATCCTTTTATTTGTTAAAGTGTTTTATTCAAAGTAAAGTATACAAAAAAAGTGAAAACAATAGAAAAATAGTCTTAAGAAATAAACCAAAACTCACTAAATGCGTTGTTTGAAAAGGCAACAGACAATAAAAAAATATAAAGGAAATGTTGTTTAGTCAAAGATGGAAACACAAAGAGGAGGCTCTGGTGAAAATGACTGTGAGTCAAATGTGTTGTACTGTACTGTTTTACTTATATTTGACCTATGTCACTAATACCACCCACGTCATAAAAACAAAAACACCAACACAGAAACTAATAAAATGCAAACTTATCATTTAACACTTAAAAACCAAACTGAAATCAGAAAATCCACCCTGAAAACTAAAATAACACCAAAATCAAAGGTGGAAAATCCTAAATTAAAATAACAATGGCAGTATTCATAGCAGTCATCTCCGAATAGCCTAAATTGAAAACAATTTGAGTACCACAACACCAACCAACAGAGACAGACAGGACATGACACACAGGACAAACCACTACATCACGATCTGTCATTGGTGGCAGTGTGCACAGCTCTAAGGAAAACAAACCCAAATAAGGCAGCTGACCCAAATAATATCCCCAGGCATGCACTCAGGGTCTACTCATCAGAGCTGGATGGTGCATTCATAGACATATACAATCTGCCTATGCTTTGAGTCCACTACCAGTGGGCCCCTCTCCAAGAAACATACTGCCACATGCTTAAACGACTATCATCCTTTTGGACTTACATCAATTGTGATGAAGTGTTTTGAAAGGATCAAAAAGACCATCCTGGCTACCTTGGACTCTTTACTTTATGCACACATACAGAATCAGTCCACTAGAAGGTAGTAACACGTCTGTGAAAATGCTGTTCGTTGACTGAAGCTGCATTTAATGCTGTCAGACTCACACCCTTTCTCTGTAACTGAGCTCTGAACTTCCTGTAAGATAGACCCCACTCAGTCAGAGTTGGAAACCAGACATCAAACATCAGAACTGTGAGCATTGGTATTACTCAGGGGCATGTGCTGAGTCCACTGCCACATGCTCTCTTCACATATGAGTGTGAGCATCCCCCTAATCAATACCAGAATTATAAAATTTGCATATGAAACTAAAGTAATTGGGCTGATTACTGGCAGGGATGGCATAGAGAAGAGAAGTGAAATGACTAGTGGCCTGGTGTCAGGAAAATAATCTTGCCCTAAATGTAGATAAGAGCAAGGTGATCTGAGGAAAAGACACTCCAAGACAGAGGTGGAGGACACACATGAGGATGGATTTCACCTGGTCTCACAACACCCAGCAGGTAGTGAAGAGCACATTGACTGTACTTTCTAAGATGACTGACAGGGCTCAGCTGCACTACTCAAGACAGGAAGACTTCAGTGTGCGAGAAAAACTGCACAATAAATCACAGGATCATCTTTTCATTAGTATAAGACATTTACACCACCAGGGCTGTCAGCATTGCCCACATCAACATTAAATACAACACAAACTCACAACACCACCAGTTAACAGGTAGGTGGTAGATGCTAAAGGTAGATGCAACAGGAGTCTGAAATCAAAGACTGTAAGTCTCAAATCAGACTCATGAATAAGACAGTCAGTGTCGCCTCTCTTCTACCCCATCAATATTATTGACTATTAGTGTACTTATTATTACCTGCTATGGCATAAATTTGTAAAGACCGGCTTGCAAATATGGACAAAGCAGGTACAACTCGGGTTTTCAAACTCAGGTCTGTTTTTAAAACTAATTTTAGTGTTTGCATTTTCAATACTTGCAATCTTTGTAAATTTTCTGGATTCTTTATTTTTATTTTATTTGAATAATTATGTTTGTTTTGTGTCAAGAGATTGGCAAAATTAAGTGTAAACTACTGCTTTTATTTCCACTGTATGTATGCCAATAAAACCTCTAAACTTAATGCTCAGTAATATATACTTTTCACAGTACTGTGAAAACAGTAATAGTTTCCACAGTACTGATAATCCATTCGTATAGCCTGTGTTAATAAAACCAGAGTACCTATAGTCTAAAAAGCCTGTCTGTCCATGACGTCCATGTCCATTTCTTTCTATTTTATGCACAGATGACCTGCTGTCGATATTTTTAGCACTACCAGTAGGTGGCTGTAATGAGCCTCAAAGTTGGATGTCTACCGATTTGACACACCAAAGGAAGACGCTTCTCATTCATTGTTGTTGCTAACTGTGTTCACTTTTTCTTTCATAACTAAAAAGACGTTTATTTCTTTCCGCGTTCGCTTCTTTGTTTTTGAAAGGTAATATATTTTTAATGTTTCTGTAATAACATTGAAACGCTTAGCCTGGTAGCTTAAGTAATGTTGCGGTTAGCTACTAGCAAACCGAGTAGCTGTGTAGTAGTAGCCGTGTAGTAGTAGCCGTGTGTTTAGAACCCTGTTTAGGCCTTTGGTCAATAGTATTAAAACGTTATCGAGAACGAACACTTAAAACATTTACCCGGTTTTCCTCGGCTACTGCTCTTCGTGGTTTCGTAGACAATAGTGCAAACTGTTGTTTCGAGTGAGTTACACTTAGATTAGTGTTACCACCGGCTATTAGCGAGCTAAAAGTTACAAACTCTGTTACCTATGGCGACAGGTGGAAATTTTTTGTTAATGATGGCATTGCTCCATCAGATGTTCCGACATGTATATATATGTATCTGCATATAATTTTCTTTCTTTAGGCCCAAAAACCTCAAAGTACCCGAGGAAAGATGGAGGCGCCACCTGTTACTGTAATGCCTGTCACTGGGGGCACAATTAACATGATGGAGTATCTGTTACAAGGTAAGATATCATGCATCCGCTGAAGCAAGTAAGCAGGTAAATAACTAACAAGCCCTGAGTGTTATACATAGCATATAGTACTGATAGTGGCAATACTACAGATAGTAGCTTATAGTAACAAAAATGCAAAGCAACAGCAATAATCATTTAATAGTTGCATTGTGCAACTGTTCAGCACAATGAGTAAAGTTACATCAGCAACAGCCTTTGGTGTGAAAGTGAATAGTGAATGAACAGTGTTACATATGTCACGTTTGACCTAAATTATTATGCACTAGCTCCTAAATGGTAAATGGTAAATGGCCTGTATTTATATAGCGCTTTCTAGTCCCTAAGGACCCCAAAGCGCTTTACATATCCAGACATCCACCCATTCACACACACATTCACACACTGGTGATGGCAAGCTACGTTGTAGCCACAGCCACCCTGGGGCGCACTGACAGAGGCGAGGCTGCCGGACACTGGCGCCACCGGGCCCTCTGACCACCAGTAGGCAACGGGTGAAGTGTCTTGCCCAAGGACACAACGACCGAGACTGTCCGAGCCGGGGCTCGAACCGGCAACCTTCCGATTACAAGGCGAACTCCCAACTCTTGAGCCACGATCGCCCCACATGACCCAAATAACAGCTAAATTCTTATTATAATATTATTACAAATAATTTTTAAAATGGTGCATTTACAATGTTTAAAACCTTATTTCTTAACTTGGTCACTCTGTTGTAGAATACTGTGGGTCTTCTCCTGGACCATTGCAGATTTGTTTAGAAAATGTATGGTCCAAAGTTTGGCCATTTATGATTGCTGTGACATTTTACCTTGTATCAAATACTTTTCAAGATATATTTTCTTTGAAATATGGACCATTGACCCTCTTCCAGCATTTTTTTTGGTCATACTTTGAAACCAGATGTTTGAACACAAATATCTGTTAAAGATAATAAAGAGAAAAGGATATGATTTCCATATCCAGATCTGCAGATCCAATCTGTAAAGTGTCATATTTAAACGCACACCAATTTTTAATGGTATACAATTGAATTTCACAATAATGCAAAATGGAAAATTATTTCTTAGTTATAAAAATGAAAAAAATCTTTTTTGGGGGGTTTAAATTTCATGCTGCATTGAGCAAATGTGAAGTTGTACCACAAAAACGAAAAATAGTAATGCATAGTTTAACCCAAATAGACCAAAATTCTAAATTCTGGAGGTTTCAGATGGTATTCTAATTACAACAGTAAAAAATATTTTGATTTATTGAGATAAGTTTAATAAATCAAAATGAGTATTTCATGACCTACTGAACTGTCTTATAATTTACACTAGGTTTAAAATATTACTGCGTGTGCCCTGAAAGTGGGTGGATGTGTTGTTTTTTTTTTTTTCTTTAAAGGAAAATCCTTGAGGTATTTGATATATGAAGCAAAAATGTCAAAGCAATCATTATATATGTACAAACTATGGACGATCTAAGATAGTTAAGCCCATAATGTCTCTAAAAATATTATGATTTGAGTTTGTAATGTTTAAAATGTGAGCTCTTAGCTGTTGATTTTCTCTGAGAAATGTTAATGGAGACTATATTTATAAATATAATATGTATAGAGTCCTAGCCAAATGTAATTTTTTGTATTTGTTCCTTGTGCACTTTATTGAATCAGGGAGTGTGTTAGACCAGGCCCTGGAAAGCCTCTTGCATCGCCTTCGAGGTCTGTGCGACAACATGGAACCTGAGACTTTTACCGATCATGAGTTGGTTTACCTTCTCAAAGGCCAGCAAGGAAACCCCTTCATTTTGCGTGCCCGCCGTTCCCTCTCCCACCCAACTGCTCCATGGCACCTACGCTACCTTGGTCAATCTGAAGTGGGAGACAAGAGTCGCCACGCTTTGGTACGCAACTGCGTTGATGTTGCTGCCTCTCACAGCCTTCCGGAGTTCCTCAATGAGATGGGCTTCCGCATGGACCATGAGTTTGTCAGCAATGGACACATATTTCGTAAAGGTGCAATGAAAATTGTGGTCAGCAAGCTGTCACGCATACTTGTACCAGGGAATACAGAAAACACTGAGCATCTATCACTTTCATACCTGGTGGAGCTGAGTGTGTTGGCTCCTGCAGGACAAGACACTGTGTCAGAGGACATGCGCAGCTTTGCTGAACAACTCAAACCCCTGGTTCACTTGGAAAAGATTGACCCTAGCAAACAGAGACATTAGCCAGTTTTCCACAAAAAGGAACTCTCTCCGGGTGACTGGGAACCTTGGGAGGGACTCCATGAGTTTCCACCAGAGGAACTAGGTCTAAGTCAACTTCTGAGGGAATTATTTCACTCTCAAAAAAGTTCCTTCTCAGGGCAGTATATTTTGAAAATTCAGTAACATTGGTGTTGGGGCTTGCAGCATTGAACACAACTGATTGGCCAAGCAGCCTCCTGCCACTCTTTTAGTTAACTGCCTGATCAGCTATAGCTGATGTTATAGAGAGGGAGGTTGTTGTCAAGTGGGATAGTTTATGAATAAAAGAGGGTGGGGGGACTAAACAAAGTGGTGAGTTAGAGGAATAAATATTTTCTTTTTGTATTGTTTCACAATGCTTATGTTCTAAAGCAAAATTAAACATGGTCACACTTTTATGAAGGAAAAGCCATGTGGGAAGTTGTGGAATTTCCAGATTTTGTGTAAATGGAAGCAAAGATTCATCCCGTCCTCTGTGGCTACTTTATTGTGTGCTTCAAAGAGACACTGACCTGCAGGTATGACACAAAGAGCAGGGAAAAGAGACATAGATGCCTAATATGTAACCTCCTCATTATCAACTATAAAGCCCCACTTTTAAAAACACCTGTCACTTTTTCAGAGAACTAATGTGCATAATTTTTGCAGGTTTTAAGACAGCCAGCTGTCAGCTGCTTAGGTGAAAAAAGCAGCTCAACTGTCAGAGTTCTGTGAACAAAATATTTTTTTGTTATTCCTTTAGCTTTTAAACATTGTATTTTTTGTTTGTTTGTTTGCTTTTTTTAATAAAATGAAATGGAGACTATATATAGCCTTGATTTAACAGTTAATTGTTTGGTCAATTTTTAATGAGATGGAGAACATTTCACCTAATACTGTTAAACATCATTCTACTAATTTCTACCAAATCAAGGTTCTATAAATTAGGATGTAGGCAATCTTATACCTGTGCTACGAAAAATGATTTTAGTGGTTTATTTTTTTAACGGTATTTTTTACAAATGATAACAAACTATATAATATTTTTCATGTATCAACTTTTCATAACAGAAATTGAGATGTATGATTTTGAGTATTTTTCAGTGTAGTGGAATCCTTATGTGTAAAGTTTCTTTTCAACACTCAGCTTTGATTTTCATGGATATGTTCACTTCATCCCACTAGGGGTCTCTGTTTCTCTTCTTGTAAATATCCTGATTGAAGCAAATTGGATGCTACCTCACATCATCTACATGAGCTGTGGTTGCCATGGAAATAATTAGCTGTGAGATCTGCACATCTTTCCCCCCACTCTAATTAGCTTTCTCAATTGCTTAATGATACATAGACCTGTGAAAGCCTTCCTTTCTTCCCCTCAACAAAAGCATTGATTTTCCCTCTCTTTCCCCTCTCATTTCTACTGTTAACCCATTAGTGCCTCTTTCATGGGAACATGAGCTGGGACTATTACACATGAAAGCACTACATTTGCTTCAGGTTCTCCACTGTTAATATCGAAATCCAGAAAGGCCCATGCAGTAGTGTGTCAACATTATGGCCCGATCTAACTGCGGAGACCAAAGTAACTAATGCACATCCTGTCAGTTATGATAATAATGTTGGTAATAAGGCATGAGTGCTTCTAATAATACCCCTACAGGAAGATGCATTTGCAGAGATTGAGATGTAAAGTGACCGCGTGCATGTCTGAGGGGGAGAGCTCCAGGGCAGATGGCTGTCTCTACATGTTGACCTACCTGCGTATCATGGCTGATGAGGACAAACTCACTGAAGTGGAAAGGTGAGATGGCAGTTCTTCCACATAGATTTGTTGCAAGTTGAAAAACAAAACAAAACGAACTTTGAATATTTAGTAATATGTTAAAAATTTGTAGTTTTCTAATCTTGTTTTGAAGTTAAAGTTAAATTGAACTGCTACTTGGTACACAGGAGTTGCCTGTCAGTGAGACTGGATTATCTGATGGAGACAGTTTTATGTTCCAACAACCAGAAGCAGACTGCCGGCCCTTAGGACTAAAGCATGATGTTTCAGCTCTGAGTGAATTATGTATTAAAGAGGCAGATGCCTCCTTGCCCAAGGCTTTATATGTCCAGCATGGATACACTACAGTCTACTGGCTTTCTTCCACTTAAACTTGTGTTTAGCACAGTGCTCTTTGGTGATGAGCTAGACTCCCACTGCACCTCCACTCAGCACTGCATTGCCTGGAGAACAGAGGCATAGTTAGGCTAATCAGTGTCTTGGCATCAAGCCTACTTGGCTATTCTGGATGTAGCCAGCCACTGACTTGCACAAGTAAGAGATTTAACTCATTGCTGAAGGCAATATGATCTGTTCTGTGGTTTATTTCAAGAAACTGAGACCAGAGCGACACCCTTTCAGAACATAATCTGGTTAAGGTTGCAGTACTCGAATGATTATTAATCTTATTCACTTTCATTGTTGGGTTGTTAATACTATTTCATAATGCCCGAAGCCTGAAATACTTTCATCATCGATTAATTTTTCAATTTGACGACGCAGAGAAGGGTATATTCTTTTTCATCGCTTACTCCCAGCTCCAGGAATATCAGTTTGCTTTTAATGGATCATCCTGTCTGTAAAATGTCAGAAAAGAATAACAAAAAAAAAACCAAAGTCTCATTGAAGTTCTCCAAAGAACATTGTTTTGCCATTATTGCTTATTTGTTTCTAACCAACAGACCAAAGTTTGACAGTATTTAATTTTCAAAGTGATAATTGATCCCCTCCATTAAAATGACTGACTCTACTGTGGACACTAACTGAAAAAGGTAATTTATTCTTCTAGTTGTACATGTGCATTTTGTCTGAAACCTGTATTTTCAGTTTATTAATTTAGTGCAAGCATAGCCTTTAATAATCTTTGGCATCAGTTTATTATAACACAATTACACTCTCTTCAGCTTTGAGCATGAGAGCGGTGCATGCTGATTTCCCTCTCTGGACCGTTTGGTCGTTCTCTGTTTTTAACGGTTAAATATAATTAATTGGCTAAGGCTAAGATTGTGTTAGTTAATCATATTCTGTTAGCCCTCTGAAACAGGGATGGAAGCCATTACCTGCACATGCCTTTACTTTCCTCTTTACAACACAGTCTTAATTAAAACTCTTGGCACCAATTGTCTTCGCTGCCTCTGTTCATAGTTGGCAGTGAAGACGCCAAGATGCCACAGAAATCTGGCACTGGCTCGGGGCAGGAAGTCTTCAAGTCAGCCTACTTTGGGTCAAAGCCAAGAAGGGGTGAAATCCAGCGTCGCCTACTCAGAAATGTTCCCAATACTTGGATATGAGCCCTCTCCTTCCTGTGTCATTGGGAACCCATATGCTTGTTAGAGAGTGTGGGTTATTTGCTGAGAGGGGAGGGAGAACCAAAGGAGGTGCTTTCCCAGACAGACATAGATCTCCCTAGGGTGTTCTTGTGGCTTCTCTGGATTCCTCTACTTCTAACTGTGCTGGGCAGAATGGGGTGCAGGGATAAATTGCACAACACCACGAGGTTGTGAGTGATGGCTAAAATGCTAGGGCCAAAGAAATACGGAAAGGTATTAAAGAAATAATTGGGGGGGGGGAGAAAGTGTCCCTTTCCTTATTGAAAGAAATTCCAGAGCAGTTTCTAACCATGCAAAATAACAGGCACAAAGCTCTGACTTGTTGTTCATGTGGTGCTCTGCCTTGCTTGTGGCTGACTGAGGTGATTATTGCTGTGCAGAACATGCTGTTCTAGGATCAGCCATCCAGTGCTTTAAGCCAGCCTTGCTGCCTCTGGTATGTCTGGTATGGGGACAACTTAGCCGTCAGCCTGGAAGGGACTGAAGTTGTAGTTTTTAAACTTGTGCTGCCAGAGCCTTTGTCTTTGACTCTTAGTTCTTCCCTTTTCTCTTTTTCTCTTGAGACTCACTCCTGCTGTGGGTCTCTGGATCTGATCATTTGCCTTTTTTTGATAGTCACAATCACTTTTCTTTCGCTTCATTTGTAATCAAGACACATTGTGTATTCTCGAGTGTCACCAAAATTGTGGCATTCATAAGTGTTCCAGGGGAAGCATCTCAAGTAGAACCTTGTCTCGGAGACTAGAGGCTACGAGAGGCTTGACTCGCTCCAACTCTGGTTTGATTGAAATTCTTGGCATGCAATAATCAAAATACAATAAACCATCACCCATTAAGTATATTTGTAGTCAGAATAGGGTTTGTAGGCTTATTACACACAAACTATTAGCAACATGGCATTTTAACCATGTGATTGTACTGATGCTGAACGTTGTCATTCCGTGACACACTATATGACACATCCTCCCACATTTAAAAGCGTGCTATTTTTGACGCATATTTCTCAACATCACTCATGTCTGAGTGCACAGTGTGGCCTTGTTGTGCAACTTTTAAGTACTGCTTCTGTCCATGCACAGTTGAACGCAGGAAAAAGGTGGAGTCCTCAGACAGTTTGAGACACCTTTCTGCACAGGGGCTGTTTTGATGATGGATGTGTCATTGAAAATGAGCGTGTTTATTTTAACTAAAGTGTAGTGACTAGAATACACACGTCTAAATTTGGGTCCAAGGGTCTGTAGATGATGTATAATTGTAGTGAAATGCATTTTTCCTCTTTTGAATATTTTGATGGCAATGGATTGACAGCAAAAAGCCCCCACAGGTTATAGCTGTTAAAATGCTTGCTTGGAGTGGCTGCCTCACTTCTAAATAATATTAGTTTTTATTTATTTATTTTTTTATTCTTTACTGGAAGTGAGAATCTGCAGAAGCAGGACTGTTTTAAAGTATGAATAAGTGAATAAGTAATACTCTCCCTACAGCAACCATCAACACAGCATGCGTGAGTGCGCCTAAAGCTGTCAGGCAGTGTTTCTGTAAACATGTAAGTTCCACAACTCTTTCTTAGATTGATACAGGTAAAAGGGTCAGGTAGCCTAGTGTTTATAAGGAGAGATGGCCAATCGGATTCAAGCACCTGTGACTCTGTCCCCGCCCAGCCGTCAGCTCTTAGAAGAAGGTGGTAGGATAAAGGATCGGAGACCCCCACCACCTCGACCCCTCGGTCAGTGCAGCTGAAGAATTGCGCACACGGGTCTGACCGGAGCTCAATGCGCCGGGCAGAGTGTCTTTGAGGCAAATGCGTTTTGAAATGATAATATGTAAGTCTTTTGTTTACCCTCATTTCTGTGAAGTATGGAGGAGATATATGTATATATATATATTTTTCATTCTGGCATCTGAAGCACCATTCACCCCCCTCCCCCGACTCCCCCCGGATTAAAATCTAGGGTTAACTAATCTCGGTTAATCTGAACTAAATCTGTCTAATCGGCATAGAAAATTACACTCACTGAGGTATTGCCCGCAAATAATCAGCGGAGCCGGGCGCCGTAAGTTCTCCCTGAAGGGCATTTGGACGTTGCACACCGTGCACGCGACAATTTGTTACGCTCAGACTTTTTTTTTTTTTAAGAGAAAAACCCGTGTCGCAATTGTGCAGGAATTTTTCCTTTCTCTGCGTTACACATTGTCTTGTTTTATTAGGGGTGGACACGGAGGCTGGCACACAGAGCGCCATGTGACGCTCCGCCACAAAGATCATTATGCGGAGTTTTGATTAAGAATTTGGGGTTTTTGGCCCCTTCGTTAGTAGCCTAACTGAGGCGCAGGAGAGAGGAGGGAGAGCAGCAGAGAAAAGAGGGAGAGAGAGAGAGTTCGGGATTTCGCTGTAATCATGTTTGGAGAGTATTGATTTCGTGAGCGCACTCCAATTGGCAGCATCTCTACTATACAGCGCCGGCGCGTCATCCTCGGTTCACATCGACGGAACGAGTTGTAAGCAAATGAGAACATGTGTGGGATCTGAGTGAGTGAGAAAAGGCAAGAGGAGGTGTGATAAAAGCCAATTTTATCATCCCGACGAGTGGATACGAGATTTGATTGCCGGACTATTTTTCCCTCCTTTATATTTTTCAGACAGGGAATTTATCGATTCGTCACAAGCGCACGCCTCTTCATTATAATTGCAGACAGTTGGGTGCTGTTCAGGCTGAATGGACTTGAATGTGGCGCTGCCAGCTTAATCCGTGCAGACTGGAAGATTTAATAATTCACGGTAATCACGCATTATCGCCTCAGTGGATGCTCTCTACACAGCCCTGGTGATTTTCCCCCTCTTTCCCGTTTCTTCCTGTTGTCTTCTGGCGGATTTATCGACGGCTGCTTTTCTCCTTATCTGAAAGATCATCTGTTGCTGCAACTGGATTGAGAAGCCCCCATGACTGACACGGGTTTGAGTGTTTTAAGGTGATGCGGACTGCCAAATAAATAGTTCAGTCACCATTAGAAAATTTACTTCAGGTAAAATGGACAAGAAATTATTATTACTTTTATTACTTCTGCTATCTCTACACGCGAGGCTATGATTTTGCTTTCATTCATCATGATTCTTCTACTCCGCTGAATTGCCCATTATTGATTCAGACTGAGCTTAATAGCCATATTACAAGGCAAATTCCTACGTGAAGCGATATTGAAGACAGCGGGATACGTGAATCGTGGAGGTATTTCCCCACCCTTGCTCTACGTTTGATTTATTCTTTTTTCAACTGAAGGGTAAATGTTGATGATGGAGGACGACGAATTAGACGCTCATCAGGTTGATTCGGATTTCGAGCCTCAAAGCCGACCTCGCTCATGCACCTGGCCGCTGCCTTGTCCACAGGATTTCCCCGGTGGACACGAGGTGAACGTAGGTCTTCCACTGGCCAGCATCAAGGTAGAACCGGAAGACATCCCCGCTTGCAGAGCGGGGCTCGTGGGCGGAACGCCGGGAGAGCTGAAGCATCCAGCCGGCGCCCCTGCACCCACAGGCGCGACGCACCCATGCTTGGCTGGCGCGGCTCTGGATGTCACCGGACCCCTGCGCAAAGCCAAATCCTCGCGGCGAAACGCGTGGGGGAACCAGTCCTACGCGGATCTCATTACCCGCGCTATTGAGAGCACCCCAGAAAAGAGACTCACACTGTCACAGATATACGACTGGATGGTCCGTTATGTGCCCTATTTCAAGGATAAGGGCGACAGTAACAGCTCAGCTGGCTGGAAGGTAAGAAATAAAGCAGCCGAGCCAGCGTGACAAGGTTGTGATAATCACAGTGATAATATCGATTATTATTCCTGTTCACTAAGCTATTATGATTCTTTCACCCCGCGTGACTTACACGTTACCGTGGGATTCCGCGTCTGTTACGCATGAATGGTGCCATGCGTTATCTTGTCTTAGTTCATTACTGCCGTCAGTCATTTTAATATATCACTGAGGCAAATTGTAATAGAGTGGAGTGGAATCACTTGTTACGTCTTTATATAAAAAAAATGAAAAAAATGAGAGAGAGAGAGAGAGAGAGGGGGGGGAAAGAAAAAAGGGGCTTTTCTCATCCCAGCTGCAGAGAGCCTGGTCATGATGGGCAGCAGTGTTCATAATAGCGCATAAAATCCCTTCAGTGGGAACAGGACCACAGCGGTTCATGATGAGTCTCAGTACATGCTGCTAATAATAGATAAACAGAGAAAATTATCCCATGCATTTTCATGCAGAGAGAAAGTCCGGATGTTTTAGTTATGATTAAAACATATCTAAGAATCAATGGAGTGACACTTGTAGGAGATCACAGGTCAACTGACCACCATGTAAATATTTAGTGGGGCGTCTACAATTGACCACAGTCCACTACCACCGCCTGTCTGGCTGAGAGCCTAGAGTAACCTCCTGGACATCTGCCCATGTTATCAGCCCCTGCTCCCAGCCTCATCTTGTTTCTATTCATTATAGGCAGCTGAGGACAGCGAGAGGGGGCAGAGGGATCAGCAGGGCAGCAGTGCTTGTCCTGATGGTGTAACTTTGCAGAGCTGAGCTTTGAGACTAGATGTTAGTTGATTTTCATGTCAATACAGAAAAGACTGGCTGAGTGTGATGGCTTTTTGTGGATGCAGTGCTAGTCACTAGAATGTTACTCATTCCTGGGTCTGTAGGTTATGTGTATGTTAGCAAGATGATTAGATAAGATAAGAGATCTTTCACATTAACTTCATGTTAAGCAACCACACTTCTCTTCCAACCTAATGCTCGGTGCTAAATTTATCTCGTTAAATACTTTCACATTATTTCTATTGATCCACAAGGTGTGCCATTTACACCATGACATATTATCAAACATCAAAGTAATGGCATGACTTCAACTTGCATTTGTCTTATCTTTCTGAGGAATTAACCTTTTGTGAAAACTTGTTGAGTTGCTGTTGCATAACATAGTCTGTCTCCAGAGCTGATTCTCTTTTTTTTTTTTTTTGGGTGGGGGCCAAAGCTGTAGCACCTTAAGCCTGTCCTGTTAAACTGAACTGACTGTAAAGGTGTGGCCTCAGGTAGACTTCTTCATTAGCTCTCCATTTACACCAGCAACCACAGGGCCTCTTTATCTTTCGCGCCAAAGCCCTACTATGCTATTTATGAAACTGCAAATTAAGGGTGTTGACAGTGGCAGTCTGAGGTCCTGTGCTATTTCAGGCCACAGGCGAGACGTGGGGCCCATTCCAGGTAATGATGGGGGATTAGGTAAGTCGTTTACAGCAGGCAGCCGTAATGTCAGTAACAGGCCTGACCTGGTTTTGGTCAGAGACAGAGAGGTAATATAAACATA
This sequence comes from Oreochromis niloticus, assembly GCF_001858045.2. Classification (NCBI taxonomy): domain Eukaryota; kingdom Metazoa; phylum Chordata; class Actinopteri; order Cichliformes; family Cichlidae; genus Oreochromis; species Oreochromis niloticus. The sequence goes on along the minus strand of NC_031976.2, from coordinate 26,220,299 downwards.
CACTTAGAAGTCACATGTGCAGCTCGTCTAAAGGAACCAAGCAAACAGCTGGTGGAATACTGCCGCCCAGCAGCATACCTGTACATGCAACACAACATTCATCTCCAAGTTTGTTGTAGCTGTGGCTCAATATTTAAGAGTTGCATATGAAATCACAGGATGTCCAATCCATAATAAATAAGTCAGTATGAAGCCACATGGACCCCAAATCCATCTGCTTTCTCTCTTACTGTACGTGTACATAAAACAGGTGCACTCTGATACATATAATTTTGCAATCACATCAAGCAATTAAATTTGACAGTAGCATTTGTGAGTTGGGAGTATTCATGACATTTTGATCCCAATCAACAATATTGTATGAGCAAAGCTTTTCATGTAAAACGCTCTTTTTTTTCTATTGTGACAGAGAAACGGGGAAAACAAAACAAAAATAATACGGTGATGCAATCAAATGAAATTAAGTGGTACAAGTTTGCAGTTTCAATGCGAAGTTCAAAGGTGGAGGTTGGTTTTCTTGAAAGGAGTGGTCATGGTTTGGGGGGATGACCAACTTAAAGGCAAGGAAATCTCTCAAGACTGTTGTTATTGAACATAGCAGTTCTAGAAAAATCTTATGGAGCAGATTGTGTTGCCGTGACTGCAATCGGAAAGGATGTGATGCTGGCTTGATGCTTGGTAGTAGACAGCCAGTACACCTAGACAGTGCCATTAAGCTCCTATAAATACCTAATGGCTTCTGACTTCTAGGAAGGCTGCAGTATTCTGAGGTCACGGCTTCCTAATCAGCTCCTTAGTGGAGGGAGGATAGAACTGTGTTCTTGTGAACCCTATTACGCTAAGTTCATTGTAGATTAGAGGCAACTTCACTGGCTTTCATTTTCTAGTTTTCTGTACATAAACTGATCCAACCCAGAAATTAATGGGATTTTGAACTGATGTTAGTTACTGATACTGAATCTCCTCCATGTATGTGGGTTCTTTATGTATTCAAGGCTACTTACATCTGAGTGCAAGCATCCGTGAGTGCATGTGGATGCATTCTGCATTTGTGCGTGGGAGAAGCACATGTCAATTGCAACAAAGCGTCAGGGTTGGTAGTGTTGTGGGGGCTAGCGCAGGGGGAGGGGCTGTCTACTTCTATTGGAGTGTGTGCTTGGGGCCGCTGATTGGTCTGACAGCATGTCACTGCGGTGAATGGTATATAGTCTTGCTCTTGACTTCATAATGCCTCTAATGGCGGGGTACCACTTGGTGTCGGGATTGCCCTCTAGGCTCCCACAAGTTCATTAACATCAAGGGTGTTAGAAGATGCCATTGGGATTCTGGGGTGTTGTTTTATTGTATAAGCCAGCATGGGTGGTTATGGAATTCACAAATCCATAATACAGCAATGCTTTTGGTGTATTAAGTATGTTAAAGTATGTTAAGTATGCTTTATTTCTGTATGTAATTGCAACTAATAAGCACTGATGTGGAATAATTTTCTTTTTCCGCCTACTTTAAACATATAGTTTTTCCTCAACGTGCGTGCTCTGCCAGGAAATTTTCTCATACTTGGAGTGGCCAGACACCAGGGGATTGTGCAGCAAGTTGGCAAGGGTGCAAAGCAGTCACTTAGACACTTTAATCCAAAGCAATTAGACCGTTATTTATAAAGTGTATTTAGGTAGAGGTCTGTGCAGGGCCACAAGGGCAAAAGTTCATGCACTACACACACACACAAAAAAAAAGATAAAGGAAAAAAAAAATCAGTCAAACCATCGATGGTTTGACTGAAAGATTGCTCTCAAGAAAAAAAGCAGGAGGTGTGACAGAAAAGTGACTGCAGCAGTAAAAAGGAAAGACAAATGGCATATGGAGAAATGAAGAGGAAAGCAAGGAAAAATGTCTCTAGGTATATGTATAATCTTATCTCCTGTAAAGGCGCATAACCCCTGTCTCCACAGACAGTAGTATTTATAACAGAGTATGACTATATCACTTTATCTAATTGATTTATAGGTAAAGAGAGACAGACTCTCGTAATCCTGTCACAATACAAACGCTTTAGCAGCTGCTGAGCGACACTTGGCAAATATGAGGGATATGAATGTCAAATGTATGGCAGAGAATGTGTGACAGACTCTTAAGCACAATATGGAAAGACTTGAAACTTCCAATGTGTGTGTGTAGAGTTGCGTGCATACGTCTGTTATATGTGCGTACGCTTGTATTGCCTGATGATGGCCGAGGAGAGTCTGGGAAGACTGGAAACCATCCTAGAATTCAGCTGATTCATATTTTATCCTCTGTCTTGGCTCAGGGGAGCAGAGTAATTTGAGAGTGCGACAGACACTCAGGCACACACACACTCACAAAATGAGAGCATATGATGCATGCTGGACAGATTTATGGTGTAGGATTATGAACACCTTACATCTCCCCGTGCCTCCTTCACCCGGAGCCAGGTTGCATTCAGGCAGTATATTCAGCTTGAACCTGGTATCTGATGCCAAGAAGCCCATTCTCACTGCATTTTCCCCTGCAGCCTTCAGGCAGCCGTGGCAGTTCATTTCTCAGTGAAAATGATTAATGTACATGCAAATTACCAAAGCATGGGCACGCATTCAAATATGGGAGACAGCAATCAGGAGACAGTAATATGAAAAACAATATAATTTTGCCTTTGATATTACTTTGCTTTCTCTTATCACTCTTTCTACCAGACACCCATGTTATCACCTCTTTTATCTACCTGCCTTTCTCTTCTAGCCTGTCTATCCATCTATTCATTATACATTCTATGCATTCTTTCTTTATTAGTGGTTTTAGGTACGAATGCCAGTTGAGGTGTGGAGTCTTTCTCAAGGGAGCTATGGCGTCAGGATTTTGAGCTTTAGCAGTCTCCTACCAGTGATCTAGACTGCCTTAAGCAGCATGCCTCCTCTTATCTAAGGGAAATCTCATATCTCACATTATCTCAGAGATAATAGGATAACAATGCTGGATTTTACCCAGCACAGCTCGCCTCAGCTTCTGAGTCTTTTGGAGGATGAGGCCGTCAAGTTCCCAATTCGACAGGGTTGAATTAATTTGGATGCCGTTCTCAGTTGAACTTCAACAGTTGAAGCATTTTTTAATACCAAGGCTATTACCCACGCTTTTGCCTTTTTTTTTTTGTACATTTCTTCTTTGGTGACATTTCTCAAAATATTAAATACTCGGTTCCCTTTTCTTCCCCATACGCATAGTGAAGCATAAAGAAATTGTCATTCTTTTCCCGTTGCACTATTTAGGGTGATGGTTTCCACCATTCCCTCAGGCGTACACATTTGCACGAAACACACATTTGCACCAAACACACAACACACTTGTGCCTCCTCAAACCACCCATGGAGGAACACTCTGTTCTTGGGTGGGGTGAACCTTTTTTTTTTTTTTTTTTTTTTGGGAGAGGAGGGGGCTGACCCGAGTGAGGAAGCTACTTTCTGTACTTCCATTTTGCTGTCTGATTTGTTTTGAAAGCTGTCTGACTCGTGGTGATTGGCTCATAAGGAAGGCGTGGCTCTGTTTGGTAAGCTCTCCGCGGATATTTTGGCCAAACTGTTCACAGCTGCACAGACAGAATGTGGTGTGTGTTTCTCTCTGAGGCCATGTAAGGTTGATGCCATGGAGATTTGATGGGGAGCGGGGGGCTTTGAGTGTTACATCAGTGCTTTGTGATTAGGACATATCTCTTTTTATTTCCATGGAACCCGCACTGAAATTGGGGAAGGGAACAGAGTGAAGCTATGTCATGGTAGTGCTGCTGGGCACACAGTGAGTCCCCGAGCATACACCTACAGTGCCCACATTTCAGTAAAAGTGAGTAAAAGCCACTATGTTCCTGCTCAGTTAACCTTCCCACCACATTATACTGACACAGGGAACCCTGTGACTTGTGGTCTTGTTAATAAAATATATTCACCATTACAGTCTGTTAGTTTAGAGGGATTGTTGAACAAGAATAAAAGGAGGTCGGTGGAATTAATAGTATTATTACTCCTAGAATAAACTTCTTAGAATGAAACATTTTTCATTTAAGGCCATAAACACTTTCCAAAATGACTAATACACAATAAGTGACTCATCGTATAATAACAGGGATTGAAATGAAATGCCTCAGTATGGTGCTCCCCGATGTGGTTTAGAAAATAGTTGTTGTACATGATTCAGTAGTATAGGCTGAATGGATAGGATTCACACAATAGTTTTTCTAATATCTGAGATTTCTGGGATTTTTCAACCGCTATGTCAAAGTAAATCATTCTAATACAGAGAAAAGTGTGTCACGTCTGATCTGATGGCTAGAGGATGGAGTTATTATGTCCTAGAGAAATGTTTGTATTACAAATGTATTAAATGGCTTTGGATATCACTTCAGCTTGTGAATAAAAATGTTTGAGCCCTCGTGGTGCTAAAAATTTTGCTCTCCGTGTGTAGCGGCATGCTTGTTGCTCATATGTGTGTCAGCGTGCACAATGTGTCATTGTTGTGGTGTGCGGATATGGATGTTTCAGAGTGTGTTTCTCGCTCTTCTCCTTGTGTGAGTGCGTGTTTGTGTGTCTCTGTGTGCATGTGGGTGTGTTGGGAGGGGGAGAGGGGGAGGGGGAGGGGGGTTGATGGGCTCAGTGGGAGCCCGGGTCCCGGGGGAACAGCTCTCGTTAATAATTCAGACGAGGCTCATTATCAAGGCAGCGCAGATTTCTCCCTGATTCCACCTTAATTGCAGGCAGGCTGCTCCACTCAGGCAGACGGTAGTCACGCTGGGTTGACTCTCTCTGTCTTTTTCTCCACCACTACATGGCCTGGTCTGCTCCATTCTGTTCTGCTCCGTCTCCAGTACTTACCCATGTCACAGCAAGATGGCCCTCGGCTAGCCTGCTTCACATTATTGAACGCCTTAATAGCATAACATCCTATGAACATGCTATTTTGATATGTACTTAAAAATGTGCCTTTATATGTGTGTATGATTAGATACAGAGCATACACTATTTTAGAATTCCTCTACAGATGATGTGGCAGACTGTGGAGCTGAAACAGTAAGTTGTTAAAGTCATAGTTTAGCAGAAAAATACTTCTCAGTCTTGTCATTTACAGTCCAAAAAAAATATTGTTTTGTTTCCAGCTTCTTAAATGAGAAGTTTAGTTATCTTGTCGGCATTATATCGTAATCCTAAATTAGATAAAACTTGCGCTGTTGGTCAGACAAAAGAGGTTGCTTAAAGATGCTGCCTCGGGGTGCAGCTTTCTGACTCTTTCCATACTAAACAATTCTCTGATTTACCATAATGGTAACATCAATTTATGAGCAAATAACAATCATTGGTTGGAGCCCATGTAGGATATATGATGTGTGATTCATTATGACTGGGGGTATAGTTACAGATCCATCTAAAACACGAGCAGTGCGATGCCTTATGTTGCACACTACACAAAGCCTAATATGTTTTCCTTTTGTTATTGGCTTTGTGAATTATTATAATGGTGGGTTTATCCTTGAAATAGCCTATAGCCTATTATCATACTGATGACACAGTCGAACGTGTGTTGCCATGATTGATATGACGCTACAATAATACTCCTCTTCATGCCCATCTATAGGCTTATGTAATGTATCTTGTCTTCATAATTTACACTGACTGATGGGTTTCCATTCAGTCCATTCAGTGAAGCCCCGCAGAGAGTGCAACATAATGGGCCTGATCTTGTCATACATGTATATGAATATTTCAAATCAAGCCATTGTAAGTAGATGGGGGCTTTAGATAAACAACACAGATGCTTCTTCCTCTTTGCTGGTGCTATAAGATGAAGTGCGCTCCAAGCTGTATTTCTCTCCTAGCCTCAAAACTGGCTTCTCACAAATCACTGTGCCCATATTTCCTAATTCAATTTTTTCCCTTCGTCTGATATCTCTTCCTGTATGCAGGGGATTGATGGCCGTGCGCATGTGCATGTGTGTAAATGTGTGTGCTTAGGTGCATGAAGATTGCCGTGTCTGTCCCCGAGAAAGAGATGATGTACGTCGAGTTAAACGGAGTATTTCACAACGCTCCAATCTCCAGACCCTTCCTGGCAGCCATGTGCCAGGTCTCTCGCTTCTGTGTGCCTGTCCATCAAGCCCCTGTCACGAGCCAAAGGACTGTGGGAGGGGAAAGTGGTGCGCGTAAGGGCCGTCGATCACTTTACCTGAGGTCGGCGGAACCGGCGAGTGATGGAGGGAGCCGCCTCACAAAGGGAAATGTAGTTAACGCTGACTGATATGAGCAGGTGGATAGAAGAAAAAAAAAGGATGGCAGCTGTGAGGAGGAGTTGCAACAGTTATGTGCAGGAAAGATGCTTTTTTTATGCTAATGGCTGGTGCGTGTGCCGTGGCTGGACCATGGAGCTGATGGATGGAGCTGTGGAGGTCATCCCGGGGAACCACTGGTCAGCACCCTGCTGAGCTGTGGTGTCGGCTCACCTGAGCTGAAAAGTTGAAACTAACCTTGAGGGAAGGAAAGAAAAAGATACGTGAATCTGTGGGCCTCTACATTTGTATGTGTAAAACAACCCATGTGTGAGCAAATGTGTGTGGGAGCCAGCATATGTGTGGGGAGGTTACAGGATTGGAGTGAGGTTGTTGGGTTATGAGGTGACTGCGAGACCAGCTGGGAATGAGGGGGAGGGAGTTTGTGTCTTTTTGTGTTGATGGAAGCTATGGAAAATCGGGGGGGTGGGTGGGGGGTGTCTTCCGTCCTTATTTGGATTTGTATGTCAGTGGCATGAATCTGGGTCAGGACACTAGGTCCGGTGTTTAGTATGCTGACCGTGTGAGGTCTGAACTCCGAGTCTGCTCATATCCCTCAATGAACCCAGCACGTCTGCCTCGTTGTCTCCTTATTCTCTTCTCTACCTTTCTGTCTTTCTCTTGGACTGTTTTTTCCACTTCTGCCACCCCCCCATCTTTCACTTTCATTTTTTTTTCCAATTCTGTGCCAAGAGCTCTTTTCTATCTTCTTTTCCTGTGTCTCTGCATTTTTTTTCCCTTTCCTTACTCCAGGCTTCCCCCCGCCACCACCCTGCTTTTTCATGCTCTCTTTTTCACTGTCAGTCACTCACGGCCTTCTCTTCTCTCCTCCCTTGTTCTATTTCACACTCTCAGTCCTCCTCACAAAGTAGCCTTTTTATCACTCATTTCCCTCTTCCCTCGCTCATTTCTCCTGCTCCTTTCATGTGCTTTTGAAATCCCCTTTTCATCTTTAGCGCTCTCTCTCTCTCTCTCTCTCTCTTGCCTGTTCTCTACCTCGCACACACATATACACACACACTGGCTCATTCAGTCATTCTTTTATTATCCCAAAACTAAAGTGATAAATGGCTCTCTTTCTTCTCCGTAAATGTCACTCGGGGAATTGTCTCTGCTCATTGATTGACTGGAGTAGAAGGATGGCCACACATGCACATGTGCCAGTCGCATGCTCGTGCACACAGGCGGAGAAAAAAAAAGAGAGAGAGAGAAAAGAAGAGGGAGACAGGATAAAATGATCTCTCATTAGAAATAGAGATTGGCTGAGACTGCATCTGTCAAGGTTAGCGTCTAGCCCTCACAGGTCTAGCTTAGTCTTCGAGGCTGATGCATTATTTGAAGAACTTGTGCAGTTGGTTTATAATGAAACATCAATTCTCCACAGGACTTGGCATTCAGAAGTGCTGGGATCAATCACAGTTAAACAATCTGAGCTGGCAGGCCGGGCCGGTCTTGCCATTTTTTTTTCCCTTTTTAAAGTGACGTGACAGAGAATATGTAAGTGTTATTCACAGTTTGATCAATTGGCATTAGCTTATCCTTAACTGTCAGAAAAGTATCAGTCAAGGATAGAGACATCAGAGCCATTTTTCAGACCAGACAGTGTGCCAAGTGTGTGTGTGTGTGTGTGTAAGTAAGTAAGTAAGTAGGGGTTAATAATGCTCAGTCATTTTCTTAATGTCTCATTCACCCTGCCTCAGGCACCGGAGCTTGATAAAGGTCAAGACTACTGGTGGTTACATGTCGTCTTCCCTTATTTCATTCTCCTCACTGCACGGCAGGGAGGAGGGGAAGGAGAAGAAAAGTAAAGTCCAAAGCCAGTCGGTGATGCTGCTGATCTGCGTCTCTCCAGTTTCAGAACCAGGATAAAGAGATTTAATAGGGAGACAGTGGGGAGACAGGAGAAGCTGGCTCAGTCAATGAAGAAGGGATGAAAATATTAAATTGTTAGATAGCGATAGAAGGACGGGGAGTGAGAAGAGAGGAAAATGGGGAGGGAGAGAAAAGAGAGCTAGAATAGTAGAGAGTAGATTACAGGGCTTCCAAGCAGGACTGGAAGCTAGACTTGGCTGCACTTCAGCTACACTCTGCACACTTCAGCTCAAGTGTGCGTCCATTAGTGCAGTCCCATTGCACTCAGAAAGCCGTGCACTCTGAGATGCAACACACACATATGCACACAGTCATTCACAACCAGTACATTTCTTATATACTGTTCTTACATGCAAAGCCCTACAGACATACATCATAGTTAGCTTACAGTAGCTTTGGCCTCACACACACATTTAAGCCCCCCCCTGCCAAAAAAGCTATACTGGCCTAGTCTTGGTCATCTTTGCCCTCCCACTCACTTTTTCCCTTTCTTTCTCTCTCTCTGTCTCACACACACACACACCATGTTCGCGATCCCTTCACTAGCCACCAGATTGCTTCCCGTCAAAATAAATAATTAAATGCGTGCAATAACAGCTTCCGAAAAAAGATCCCTCAATTAGTGCAAAATGGGTAAATGGCGTGGGGTAGGAGTGGTGGGTGGGAGGGGTGGTGTTGCGGGAACACACACAGACAGACACACATACACACTGTTACACGTACACACAATCTATTACATAAGGCAAATCATGACCCAAGAAGGTTTTTACGCCGTTGTGCAATGGTAATTTGCCCCTTCCCTTTAGCAATCAGCTTAGTGAAGTCTTTTCTCAAATCCTTACAAGTGATCCTTGCCCAAAGACCGGCTGGGGAGAGATCTAGATGAGTGGCAAGGAGGTGCAAGAGGGGCAGCAGAGGGGATGGCGTTGTGGTCAGGGTATCATGTGTGCAAATGCACCTTTGAGCTCCCGTCTTTCCTATATCTGTAAATACCTCTCCAAAATTCTGAATGTCTTAGAAGAAACAAAAAATAAATAAAAAATAAATAAAATAAAATTGGTGGAAGCCATTTCCCTTTCTTTTGTTTGTTGGAGTAAGTGCTTAAAGGTCTAGAAGTTGTTAAGTTACTACTTAAAAATATCTATGTGTGTTAGTCGTTAATTTAATTATTGTTTTATCGATGAAGGTTTGCATTGTTTTGAACTGTTTAGCATATTAAATGAAAACATCGGGGGGGGGGAATCACATTAATTGCACCCAAAGAATAAGGGGTGGCATTTAAATGTCTTACTTTATCTGTGTTAAATTTGTTCTTCTTTTGCTTAAGAGATTATGGCAAATTTTTACACAATACAAGCTGTATAACTGTTCCTCTTTTATGTACAAATGGTGGCTTGGGAAAAAACCTCAATTTTGCAGCACAGAATTAATAATCCTTATTTGAAAATGAATGGCGAGACAAAAACCTTATGATACAGACACTGTTGTACTCTTGTCATTAGCCTGGCTGTACTGCTAAACTGCATTCACCGCCTGTGCCAGGCTTACTAATGTTTCATTGGGGACAAATGTATCACAGAATAGGCCTAATCTGTGTGTGATAAATGCTACGACAGTAAAGCACACAGATGGATGCCTGAACCTGGAGACCTCCTGAATAAGCAAACTAAGGCGAGAATTAGCGCTTGTGCCAACATAGCAATCTATATAAAAGTTGTTCTGCTTGTTTAAATGTCAGGCATGTTGATTCTGGTATTCAGTACGGGGCCTCGCAGCACAGGTCGCACACCTGGAGAGATAGAAGAAGATCATAAGGATCATTCTGTCTAAAGAAGGTGAGCGAAGGAAATGATAGAGAGGGAGGCTATTGGCGGGTTACGCAAATGACTGTGGACAAGAAGCGTACTGACACAAAGTGTCAGAGGAATCGAAGGATTGCGGGCTAAACGATGAATAATCTGCTGAATGAAATGGCAAAGGCCTGGTGCAAATACCTGCAAGCGATGACGCGCTGAGATGCAGTAAAGCAAAAGGGAAAAAGAAGTAAAAATGGGCTCATGTGGAACAGTTGTTTCTCCTTGCTGTGGTTAAGAGTAGGTCAAGTAGCAATGATGCTTAGTGCTAGGAAAAGATCATCTGTGTCATGCAGAGTGCGTGAAAGTAGGAGCAATGGGCTGAGATGGAAAGATGTAACTGAAGAAGGGAAGTAGGTGGATAAATCTGGAGCTTGGGAAATGAAAAGCTGCAGCGCACCATGCTTAAGTGAGGGCATGGCCCAAGAGAGATGGGCAGGAATGGAGAGGGTCAATCAGAGATGCAGGGTGAAAGAGGGTAAGATGGGTGGAGGGAAGGAAAGTGACGGGGGAGGGGGGTATGCCAGAGAAGGGGGCAGTTCTGGGGTCTTTGTGGTGGGGTGATTGCGTGACAGAGAGGGAAAGTGCACTGCTGTGTGTAATGCTCTCAAGACGGATATAGAGACTCACTGCCCGACTCGCACAGTCACTGCCCCTCTCTCCCCTTTTCTCCTTTGCTCTCCTCCATTCTGCTCCCTCTCTCGCTCCCTCCGTCTCCACTAATGATCCTCGCGTCCTGCCACACTGCAGGCTTGAGTGATGCCCACTGACAGTCGCGCTCAGGCGGAAACGCTGCAGCCCCCTTCCAGGAGTGTCGTGACATAGACACACAAAAACATATAGAGGTGTAGCACTGCTTCACACTCACGTAGCAGCCCATTGAAAAATGCTGGCAGATGTGTATTTGTGCCTATTTGAATGAGTATGTGACCAATGCTTTCTCTGCACGCAAGCCCAAGCCTCCCCCAAGTGTTGCTCACGGACATGCACTTGTTATAAATATGCCCTCATTGAGCTGCATCTGTCCTCAGGAATTTTTATATGACGGATAGACTCGGGCCATCAAGGTAATCACAGGGTAGCTAGCTAGTTAACGATGCAACCAACATGTCTTTGAGCTTGTCAGCTTGATGGCAAATAAACTTGAGATGCCAATACAGACATATGTTGTATAACATAGTTTTTAATCAAGAATTCCTCTGGCTAAACAGGCTTTTCCATTTGTTTCTGCAGGTACAGCATCAAGTGTCACACTGCATGGTTAATCCACATTATTTTGCAAATTTGACAGAACTGAGGGAATTAGTGAGACAGAAATGGATTTTTTTGACAGCAAAGTATCTTTTTCAATCAGCCACTTAAAGTACAGTGAGCATGAGCAGGTTTGTGATGCTGCCAGTTTTCAAATTGGAATATTTGTCTGTGCTCCAAATTTATGGAAGCGTCCTAGTGAGGTACATAATTGTACAGGATCTATGGTGGAGGTTGTCTCACTGTCTGCTACCTCAGTGTTGTTCATTTTTAAAAGGAGAAAGCATGTGTTGAATCATTACTTTATTTTATTATTGAATGCACTATCCATCACTTCCTAGTCCTTTCTGTTCCCATACTTCTCGGTGAGAGGCACCTTACATTTTCCCGTTATAATCCAAGCAGAGATCCTAACTGCCATGGAGCGCTTTTGGAATTAGGTCACAGCATCTCATCCCTCTAATTATATGCTGAGAGTCTATGCATGTTAATGCATTGGTGTGCGTCTGTATATGCGTTGACATGGGTGCTCTTAATCTGGGGGCCTAATGGAGAGTCCTGGGAAGATGCATTATTTTACATTTCTGCTATTCTTCACATCTTATCCAACATCATTAGGAGAGTAGTCGATGATGAGGATGGGAATATGCTGAGATAAATGTGTCCCCAGCTTAAAACCAGTGGGTCAGATAAAGCCATAAAATCTGCATGCAATGCATTAACATTCAAATGCAACAACCTCCAGCTGAGAGAGTGTTTTAGTCTATGCGCCCCTTGTTGCAAGCAGGTTAAGATTCATTTAAGAGTCAAACCAACCATGTGTGATGTAACTCTAAATTCTCCGTGGATATAAAAGGTATTAAAGGTGAAAGAAGTCTTCACCTTGCTCCTCCACGCCCTGTGAATTCATTCCATCCCCTTTCTGTGATGTATCCATGTAGGGGGCCAGGAAAAACATACCGCTTCTGCAGTTTTAATGTTGAATCATGTTTTTACTTATTTCCGGACGTCTGCGAAAACATGGCAGGGAACGCTGAGGTGTTCCCTGAAAGTATGTGAATCATTTTGAAGTTTAATCCCCAGAAAACGATTGTGCATCAGCTCAACGGAGCGTATGTGCTAAGGGCAAGGGGTAAACAATAGGATAACACTCGGAGGTGAGACGATGAGAATAAGGAATCATAGTCTGTGTGAACAAGAGTGTGTGTGTGTGTGTGTGTGTGTAGGGGGGGGAGAGGCAATAAAAGAAAGAAACACTAGCATAGGGCTAGTGTTAATTATATTTTCAGGAGGCTCTTAAAAGGTCATGGCATGCATCTGCACCCCCTCACTAGCCCACCCCGCCAAAATTTCACTTTCCCTCCCTTCCTCATTTCCCTCCGTCTCCTCCCCATTGCGATCTATCCAGTCATCAGCCCCCCATCTGTGCACATTAGCCATTCATGAACACACTCATTAGGGTGGGAGTTTGAAGCGATTGTGTTCACTAGTCTGCGGCTGGAGCGTGGCGATTAATATTTCAGCGTCTCCCGTCGAGGAGCTGAAAGCAAGTTTGGCCCTCTTAGGCTAGAAAAAGAGAGAGAGAGTGAGCTTCCATCATATAACCCCCACCCCACACTCAAAAAAAAGCAAAAAAGCAGCAAACCTTTGCCCATTCCCCCCCTCACTGCTCCACTCTCACATAGGCTGTGTACAACTTACAGTATTTTGGCTCCTCTTTTTCCCTTTATTGCATATGTGCTCATTACATACACACACATATGCACACACATAAAGCCCTAACTCAAACTGACTTAGTTGGTCTCTTTTTGTTTCGCAAAACAGAGGGAGGAGGGGGAGACTTGATGGAGGAGGGGTAAATCCCTTCTTCTCTTGTCCCCCATCTCCTCGTTCCTCTCAGTTGGACAGGAGTGTCTTTTTCTCATCATCCTTCGTTTCACGTCCTTATGGGTTTACGGTGAAATTGGCCAAGCTTCTGTGGTCGCGTGGAAAGGCTGAGATGGGTGGTATTCCTCACTGTATACACAAACTGAGTTCATTCAGAACAAATCAATAGCCTCCCTCATTCATACTGTACACATGCACTTAAAATATGAGAATTTGAGACAGCCAGGTGCATCATGGGTTACTGGGATGTCAATATTCGAAGCACTGCTCCTGAATACAGAAATCACCCTGACCCTACACCAGAGCTCTCCTCTCCTTGATTCCACAAGTATCCTGCTTTAAAGCCATGTTCACATGAGCCTGGATTCATTTTGTATTTGATTTCAGATCTATTATAAAGCAGTGATTTTAAATAACAGGAGTGTACCTTTGATAAACTGATAAAAATCTGTTACATTTTGTTTTTCATTCAATATTCTGACTCTTAAACCGCAAACACTTGACAGTTCAAGGATTAGTACCTCTTTTTTCCCCCCATGAACACGATGTCGGTGCAATCACTTTTACCTTTTCCTTCCTGAGAAAAAGCCCATTGTTCAACACGTTTGAGGACTCAGTGTACTGTTACTTAGTGAAAGTCTGGGTGATGTCCGCAAGAAGGAAATCAAAGTGGACTTAATCTGTGGGTTACATCATTGATTTTTATTTTTCAAAGTAGCCTCCTCTATCCTGATGTCCCTGGGACCTAAACTTCAGATATTTATTAACTGCAAAGGGCTCTTATACAAGTATTAAAAAATGATCCTTATATTTACAATTATGCTACTTGAACCTATTTAAATGGCTTTTGAGCATCTGAACAAAAAAAAAATCCCCTAATTCCTAAACATTGTAATATTTTTGTTAAAATGATTGAATTCAAGTGTGAAGTCTGCATATACTACATACCCTACGCTATATTATACTATACATACTGTTGTATATACAAAGAGTATGCAGTAGTGCATAGAAAACTCTTTGTTTGGCTGTATAGTGCTATTCTGTACTGTGAAGGACAAAGGGTGTCAGCGAAGGTCAAAGTTGGTTCAGGGGAGACACAGTCGCAAAGGAAATTGTCTCCATACAGCCTTTAACTATCTAAGCCTCTGTGATTTAGATCCCTACCACTCTTCTCTTCCAAATAGGCCCCTATATTCAAGACACTTCTTTTGTGTCTCACCCACCTCTGGCCTCTCAACCCCTCCCCTGTGCAGATAAACTGTGCTTTTCATTCTAAGCATGCAATTCTCATCTTCTTCTCCATATAGGTGTATGAATAAGTGGGGGTCTATGGGCTGTGCGTGAGTAAGTGGAAGTCTGCAGGCTGAAGTGCAGCATGTGGGTAGGCATTCATGGGAAACAGTGGTTGGTGCGCTGCACAGTGATGGCTAATGAAGTTCCTCTGCACCTCATAGCCCTATTAAACTGCTGCCCCCTACCTCTACCCACTTCACCCCCCACCTCTTGCCTTGTTTCTCCCCGAGGGAGAGAGTTGGCAGGGAGCAAGCCGGCTGCTATGGCAACAACAAGGAACCCTCCCTCTCCCACAGGTCTCCTTAGCAACTGGTAGCTTGGCATTGCGGTAATGAGTGTGCCCGGTGTGCCAGGCTTTGTGTCATGTTGGCATGTGTGTGCAATGTACGTGTGTGAGAGATGGAGTGAGTGTGTGTACAGGTGTGTGTGTGCGCGTGTGTTTGAAAATGAACGTGTGGCTGTTGAGTACACTTTGCCAATTTAGGTGAGACTTAAAATGTGTGATGACAAAAAGATATGGAGGCAGTCCTTGCTGAGGATCCAAAAAAAATGTTTTTTTATATTGAAATGTGACCAAACCTGGCACTTCAGCTGACATGACTCCACTTGTCGTCTTTTTTTTCTGTCTGAGTAAGCGCCTCTACAGATGTGTGGCTGTGGTCTGGATTTGTGCATTATTTTTCTTCTTCGAGATTGTGGTCATTCTTCTCTATACTGTGAAATTGAAGCAATTAAAGGGACGATCCGATTAATTTTGCATGCCATGTGCATGGCTGCCTATGAGTTTCCTGCTCTGCTGAAATTAAATTAAATGCTGAGAATGATTTTTATTAAAGTGCGATCAGAGGTGTGCACTGACCTTTAGAATGTAGGAAATGAGATTCTCATTGTTATGAATGAGATTATGTGGAAGCTGAGTGTGGGGAAAAAAAGCCCGGGCCCGCATTGATTCCATTGTTGGCTGACAGTTTCTTTGTATATAGCAGAGGGAGGTTTCAATATAATCAAATCCACACTGTGCCTGTTGGCTATTAAATGGACTGATACACAAATATGGACACACAGGCACTCACATAAATGCAGATTGACTTGCACACACTTGAACGCACGCATATCTTGCAGATCTTGTAAAAAAAGAGCTGTAAAAGCCTCTCCAGAAACGTGTTGCTCTTTAACAAAAGCATGGCAAGCCCAGTGGAAAATGTTAGTTTGCTCCCTAGACGAGGTGTGAAGTGCGAGCAGGCGGCCGGCCCCACAGGTGGCCCAGCCCTAACACCTGTTGTGTGAATCCTCTGTGGGAGGGTGTGAGCTTTGCCTACCTTGCAGGTCCCAGTGGAAAAACCACACCCATGCTATACTGTGGCACGTGCCCATTTGTGTGCCCACACGGCTCCCCCGTTTCGTGCGTGGGAGTTAGACGTGATGCCCAGATTGTGTCCCCTTTGTGCCCACCGGAAACACTCAGCTGCCCCTGGCATCAGCCGAGCGGATTTTCCGATCTCCTATCCGGGTCTCAGATGCTCATCTAATCTGTTAGTATCTATTTTTACCCATCAAAGCTGCAGCAGCCCTTCTCTATCCCACACCCTGCCACCCCAATGCCAACCTTTCCCTCCAGGGTGGGCACGGCTGATGGGTCGCCAGCCATTGGCTGCAATTAGTGCACAGTCAGGCAGGAATCCCCTACCAACTCCATTACATCCCTCTTCACAGCCACTTCCTGATCTGAGGCTACCAGACACACTACAACACACTTGCTTTCCATTTTAAGCCTTTTTATAAATGGCACTCCTGCAGTGTTGTGGAATAATGGGGTCGGGTACAGAGCACCTTTCACAGTGCTTGAATCACTCTACTGTGCAAACTCGGTCTATTCAAGTACAATGGTGGCCAAGGGAATGCACATTTGATTTGTACCTGTTCACATTTGGTGCTTGGATTAAGTTAAAGTTCTATTTGTAAAACGATGGCCATTGGCGAGTTGATGAGTTAGCATTTAGCCTTTCCTGTAATGATGATAGAAAAATTGAAACCTGAAGTTTCTGACTTTTCTTACAGTGCATAGCTGTTCTACAAGAAATTACAAAAGCTGCCAATCTTCAGAGATCCCGCAGTGATACACGGAGATAGAAGCAGTTCTTAATCCCAGGTTTATTTCTTCTTCAACAAGGGCTGCAATGTGCCTTGCATGCCAATGCAGTCGTGACCACTGCTGTGGAGGCGATGATGGCATGTGGCAGAGAAGTAACTGTTTCTCACCTCCTAATAAAAGAGACTCCTTTTTAATCTTTTCAATTTGATTGCATTCCAAAACAGGCCTGTCTGCCCATCTGTCTCTCTTAAAGAAGCCTCCTAAAGGGATTTTAATCATCTGACTCTGGGCTTCTCAGGCAAATAGCTACATCTCTCTTTTTCTCTCTCACACACACACCCGCGCAAACAATTTCCAATTTTCTTTCTTGTACTCACTGTCATAGTCTCACTTGTCTTTTCCTTCTCTCTGACACACCATATCGTCACAGCTTCATTGTGCCATATCTGTGCCGCCATTAGGCCCTTCAGTCGCTCTTCAAGTCCCCCTCAGACACATAAAATTCCCCCAACCCTGTCCCTATTAATCCACATGGCTCTAAATTCTTTATTTCCCTTCAAAGGGACAACGCGAGCCGTGACATCAATCACGGAAAGCGAATATTTAGCTGGCGCTAATTTCCACCAATAGCCTGGAGACAGGCTTAGCTGACAAAACTCATTCCTGTGCTGAACAAAACTGCTTGTGTTGAAACCTCCCCTCCCCCTGATCCCTCCTGCCTTCTGCACAGGCAAAAACAGCATTACAATAAACACAGTTAGCGCTTCTGTTACTCCCCCTTGATTTAGGCTTATCAAATGAATGTGCACCATAGAGGGATACCCTTTGACAATACATAATGGCTCCATTCTGCATGAAATGGTTTGGTAATACCAGTCGAGTGTGGCAAACGGTTTTACCCGGTGCCACTACAAGAACAGCTGCTGTGTTCTTAGCTGGGCAAGCGCACCACACTGCTTCACTCTTGAGGTTGTTTGAATCGGGTGAGTGGTTTCTTTTTGCTGGTTCCCAGACCTCATTCACAGTCCTTAGTTTCTCACTAAGTTCTGTTTGAATGAGTGCACATTCACCACAAGATGGGTCTTATAAACCATTTGACCTGTTTCCTCACTCACAGAGGAGTGAGCGGGAAAAAACCCTGAGTGGATTCTGATGTTGCCCTAATGGAGGGGGATGGGGAAAGTGGGGGGCATTTTGAGGGCACCCATTTGTGTGGCTTAGAGGGGCCCCTTGTGCTACTGCTATATTCCCGCCCCTTATACCCAGGACCCTTCACCTCCTGCTGTATCCCCCAGCACAGCTGAACCCATGCCAGTCAATCAGGTTATCCCAGATGAATCACTGCATCCAACACAATACCCCCTACCCCCATATTACAGCTACTCCCAATGTTAATGCCTGACTGACATCTCGGGAGAGGCAACAGAGGGATATGTTGGGCATTAAGCCAATTTGTGCAAGTGGGAAAAGACAGCTAACTTACAAGCCTGTGGCGATTTAACATTGTTATATGACCAGTGGGGACATGGAATATTGAGCACCCATATTGGCCTCATATTGCAGGTGGATTGTGTAGTTAGTCAGATGTTGATGTGCGCACTGACAGGCATTAAACTTCATTGATTTTGAGCATTAAGTAGGCCTCTCTAGTCTCTGAATCAAACTGAGTTTGCATGTGGAAGAAGGGAGGGAGAACTGTAGAGCCATTGATTGGTGTTGTGAGATTTCCAAAAGCCAAATGAATGGTTCTTGAAGACGTTAGGAAAGAGGAACACATACAGATGTTCCTGCTAGATTTGATTTATAGATTTCTGTATCTGTTATAAAACCAGTTGAACTCCCACCCCCAACTGCTTATTCCACCTGTGCAGGGTGGAAAAAGTGTCAACATGGGAGATTTGCTCGTAAAGAACATAATCTTTTAATCTGAGGACAAAGAGTCCTATCCCGTTGCTTTTGTCTAAATGTCTAAAACAGCTATCAGGTATTTTGGGCCTTAATGAGAGTTGAACCCAAGCTGATTGTTTCCTTGCAGTCACAAAAGCCTTGTTCACCTTAATTGGCTTTGATTGGTCCATAAACTATCACCCTTAGCCTCTTTTACTTAGTGGCCAAATTAACTCCTTACAGCCTGATTTAGCAGTATTTGATGAGGGTGGATGCTCTTTATATGTCGGTGCGGGTTCTCAGTCAACCAGGTCATGCAATTCTTAATGAAAAGCAACTTGACTTTTTTTTTGTGGTTTGTGATGTTTCACCTCTCATCTAGGGGCCTCTTCAGTTCTAATAACTGAAAATTTTGATTATGAAACAAAGAAGTCACATCAGTTCTTATGACTCCATCTTGTTCGTTCCAGCATTATGGTACCAGCACTGGATGTCTCCACATGACCCACTGGTTCATTCATTATTTAGAGCCTTCTCCACTAGCCTCATTGTATTAAAGGCGTATGATTTGAATAGGAAGTAGCGTCCTGAACCCAGGCATGTGATGTGTGTTCCTCTGTCATTGTATGTTTCTGTGGGCTTCATCGGTCTGTCTCAGCAAGCCAGGGGGCTGAAAGAGAATTTCCATTTTATGAATATTTAATGCATAATAAAGTTTTCAATTTTATTCTATTCTTTAACCCATAGGGCTAAAGAATGTCACAAAGCCAACCCTCAAGGACAGAGCACAAACTGGAGGTAGTTGATTTGTTGGAGAAATTAAAAATATAGTTAACACCTGCCTCAAAAATCATCCGGTAAAAATACACACAGGAACATTTGGAGTAGTTTATAACTATATCCTATAAGGTTTTTGTAGTGTCCCTGTTTCCCACATCAAACTCCCCTTACTTTTTGCTACTATAGGATCATAGCATATCCAAGCTGCCTGCTGTGTATGTGGTAACCTGGCATAGCTCTGTGTGAGACACCCAGCTGGGAGTGCCCCTGAATCAACTTGGGATTAGCCCAGGATTGTCTGGGATTACTCGGGGATGGAGAGGGATTAGCAGTGACTGCCTGTTTCAGGGGCGTGAGGGCCAGAGGCTGGTCAAATTGCCCCTGACTCAGAGAACAGGAGGCAGACAGAACCACACCCACCATGAAACCACCTGCAACCTTTGTAATCTTAAATTCTAGCACACACACACAGATACGTGCAAACAGGATGACAGCAAAAAACATGTGGTGGAAAAGTATCGAAAGCCAGCAGCCAGTAATGATGATGATGCCGTTGCTGGCCTCCATCCGAAATCTCTCAAATCTCTCTAGCAGGTGGATTCATCAGATAAAGAGGGTTTGGGATGATGACAAATCCCTCCAAGTTCAATGGGGCTGCTCTTCCCTCATACGGGGATAAATCGAGATTTGAATCAGACAGGTCACACAGAGTTGTGGCATGAAGTGGTTCAGCTCTCTGAAAGATGCCTCATTTACCACCGGCCGCGATGGAAAGGCATGAAAGCTTACATATGTTTTAATTCAGGCATGCACCGGACTTGATGGGGGGATGATTTGGAGTGGTATGATAGGTGGATGAGCCAGCCAGGGTGAGACAGGGAGTTGGCGCGGCACGTAGAGAAGCCGTCAGAAGCAGGGAGCGGGCATCCCCTGCGGACTTGCACTGCCAAGATGAAAGGCTGTTTAGTGTTGGAGCAGCAGCATCAAACAGCCGCCTCCTCTTGCATCCTTTCCCCCATCCCCCACTCTCCCTCCATTTCTCTCTCTGACTCTCTTGACTCTTACCACAATATGATATAGTTCTGCCATTGCACGTTTACCCGGTTGCCATGGCTACCCAGTTCTGGAGGTGTCACGGCGAGATAACCCAAGGAGGCATTCACAGATCACCTGAATTCAGCTCACCTCCCGTTTATATGTTCACCGTCGCAATTTGATTTGTTTCCCTGCCGTGCAATTCGCTCTGAATACAAATAATGTGCAACATAATGAAGATGGTGGTGTGAGTACCCCTCAGTCCGAAACAATCCATTGTATGTGTATATTTCCAAACTGCAGGAGATGCTTTTTGATTTGATATTGTCCTGCTTGAGCATCTAAATTACTTATGCAGCAAAAAAACAGCAGAATTGTAACAACAGATTCCCCGACACTCGGAAATCGTTATTATTCACCAACCCTTGAGATATAAATGATTAAAAAAAAAGAAACTATATCCTTTGAATGACCGAGTCACTGGCTAAGCCCAACCCATGCCAGTGTAGAGGATAATGGGAAAGTAATTGGTGGCACACTGTATAATTGAAGGCATAGAGATTGAAGGCAGAAGTGGGAAATGACTTGCGTTCAAAGAAGTGTGTAAAATAGGAAAAAGGAAAATTGAGACAAGTTGAAATATGAAGCATTTAGTGACAAAAAAGAAATACAGGACTGTGATAAAGAGAGAACAAGGGAGGGAAAGGGAGATAGACAGTGAAGGTCTGTCAGAGGGTGAGATACATCCATTAGCCCTCCTTCCTCCCGGCTCAATCTTGGGATACATCCCCCCATTCAACCTACGTGAAGGAAAGAGACAGAGCTGGCACTAAGCCAGACTGGCACCAACTTCAAACATACAGTACAGCTAACCTCAGTGGTTTACATCAGGCCAGCTAAAAGCAGAAGTAGAGGAGGACAGATGGATTGATGGAAATGAAAGTGGGAGGATTGACGTACATAGGGAGAATGTCTAAAGTCTGAGTCTTCGGTCATTTCAGGTGGGATAAGACTGACAGGGTGTTGCTTTATGCCAGCTGTAGCTGTTATTTGAGCATGTTTGTGCTTTTCAGTGAGCTCTAAATTTCCTGATTTTAGTCGACACTGATTGCACAGAGGTTTGAGTATCTACTTCTGTGTGTTTTGTGCATCTAATATTGGCAATGGAAGCGACCTGATAATTTAGGACAATTTTCTGTGACTCATCATGTATGGACTGGATGGCTTATATGCAATACTGACAGCTGTGCTTGTGGTTAGGGTTTTCTTGAACGTTGACTTTAATACTTGATGTAATAAAAATAATCTTATTTTCATTTGGAACTTTTTAATCTAAATCTTATGCACGTTTCCCTTATTTAAATTGTTTACATTTTTACATAAATAGTAATTGAAATGACATACAACATATTACAGTTTAGTTTGATATTTTTCTTTCTCTTTTATCTTTCTGCAGAACTCAATCCGACACAACCTGTCCCTTCACACACGCTTCATCCGGGTGCAGAATGAGGGCACAGGGAAGAGTTCCTGGTGGATGCTCAATCCAGATGGAGGAAAAATGGGCAAAGCCCCGCGGAGACGAGCAGTTTCTATGGACAACAGCACAAAATACCTAAAAAGCAAAGGCCGGATCAGAGGCAAGAGGGTTGGCCGCCCTGGGATTGGAGCTGGGTCTGCTGGTGTGGGGCTCCAGAACTCCCCTGATCATGGCAGCCCTTCACGGAAAGGCCTCCCAGGAGCCGGAGGTGCATCTGGAACAGATGGAGAGTTTGATGCTTGGACAGACCTCCATTCCAGGGCAAGTTCATCAGCATCTACCCTTAGTGGGCGTTTGTCACCCATCCTCGCAGAGGGAGAACCAGAGGAACCAGAGGAGGGCGGCCTGTCCTGTTCCACCTCCCCTCACCTCTACCCGTCGCCAACTAGTGCACGCTCTCCATCCATGGGTGCTGGAAATCACTGTCCTCCTCTTGAGCAGCTGCCTCAGCTGGCTAACCTGACGGGTGCCATCAGTCTGGATGAGCAGATGATGGAGGATGGTTATCATCATCATCGTTCACAGCAGCAGCAACACCAGCAGCATCAAGCTATTGGCAGACATAAGCACCAAAGTGCTGTCTATCACTACAACTCTGGAGTGAAGGGACAGGGCTCCTATGGTTCAAGTGTCTATGGGGCAACAGGCATGGGGATGCTGCGTCACCACTCACCCATGCAGACCATTCAGGAGAACAAACCAGCCAGTTTCTCTGGAACCATGCGGGCATACTCAAGCACTAATGCCCTTCAGAGTCTGCTTACAGGGGGTCCAGCTGGACAGCAATACTGTCCCAAGGACATGATGCTGGGACAGGAGAGAGAAAGCCATTCTCTGATGAATCAAGCTACAAATGGAGTTGGATCGAACCATCACAGCCACCACCCCGGCCTCCACAATGGCCACAGCCACAATGGACCGCATAGTCACAGCTCAGCTCATAGCCATAACAGAACTCACAGCCATACTCCCAGTCATAATCACAACAATGTAACCAACCACAACTCACCTCACAGCCTCACTCACAATGGTCACAGCCTCAGCCAGAGCCATAACCACACACCACCCCGGGCTGCAGCCCTGACCCCACGTGGCAGCAGCAATCAGTTGCAGACCTACAACCACAAAGCTCCTTACCTGTACAGCCCCCCATCACATGCCCACCTTCCTGCTTCTACCACCCTCCCCCCAAATCCAGCAGGTATGCTCGGCATGCCCCAGGACTCGTGCCATGTTGCCACAGCTCCCCACCCACGTCACAACCATTACCCAGACCCACAACACCAAGGCATGAGTAATGGACCGTATCACCATGGCCTCGGGATGGGCAGTGGTACCGCTGGTAGCAACTACCACGGCTATCACCAACCTCACCCCCATGAGAGACTACCAGCTGACCTGGACATTGACATGTTCCATGGCAGCTTAGACTGCGATGTGGAGTCCATCCTCCTCCATGACATCATGGACTCTGGGGAGGAGATGGACTTCAACTTTGACTGCTCCTTAGCCCAAGGTGTGGGCATCGGCATGGGTATGGGAATGGGTGTGACTATGGGGATGGGAATGAGTGGACTGGCTGGTCCACAGCAAGCCCATAGCAACCAGAGCTGGGTGCCTGGGTAAAGTCAAGAACAACACGTCTAACCCTCAGAAAGAACGACCCTCCTCATGAAGCACTGTGCTCAACTGTGACATTCCTGATTTGACACAAAGACTATAGGATCCACACTCCCATGTCTCTTTGTTGTCTTGACAATTCCACTGTCATCCCCCCTCCCCCATTTTTTTTAAACGATCCCCCTCTAGTTCATGTCACATTAAGTTTTTCCTCAAATCAGCTATACTGTGATGACAATCTCTCAGCTGTGCTTGCCCAACATCGCTTCTCATCTACCATGAGAACTGAACTCTGAATGCACTTTATTGCAAGTGGGTCACATCTCACGGTGTAATGCCTTCACAGAGCAGCTCAGGCAGAGCTTGGCATGTTTTGTAAGGTGGCTTCAGTATTTGACAAGAACAAATGAGGAATAACAAGCCCTGCTAATAAAGTGTCAGATTTATGAACTGATAAAATTGGAGTCGTTTGCTTATATACTGTCATTTTTAAAGTTCGGGAGAACTGTTTTTGACAGAAAAATTTCTCAGCTACATGTGATTGGAGCCCTGAGTTTTCAAATTTAGTGGTACCTTAAGATCATAGGCATTTCTTATGACTTATTTATACCTCAATTTAATATATTATTTAATGCAATATCCCTCAAGACTGGCTGAAATTCAATTGTACACTAGACTTAAACAGAGTTACGATCAGAAGCCAGTTCGTCATTTGAAAGACATTCACATTCACTCATCCATAAGCTCCACGTAATTATCTTACATCAGCAGCCCTGTTGTTTATAGCTATAGTCTTGCGCTTTGACTTTTCTCTCGGATGCAACATTTTTTTGTTCAGCTTCTTTGCAATTGGTTCGAGAATATTGTCATCGTGCTGTTAAATGGATTCTATCATTAGTGGCCAGCGCGCAATTTGGTGAATTAAAATGTCATATCACCTTGTCTCACCTGGGCCTCTTGTGCTAGTCTCCCTCTCTCTCCTTCTCCGTCTCCGTCTGCGAGTGGAGACAAAGTGACCATTCCTCACACCAAGCCATTAATGTAGGTTGATTGAAATTCAGCATCTTGCTTTTAATCTCCAAAGTGATGCGGCAGCGATGTGTCATTATTGAGAGGCTAACGTGTTGTCCTCCCATCTCTCACCTCGGCTGCTCGGGCCACCTCTTGCTTCTTCAGCTTAATGCGCCAAGAAAGTGAGACAAAATGGTGATTAACGCCAAGTCACTCTGCCTGCTGTCCTGCTCTGAGAAGGGCCAATGTCACTGGCCACATGCCTGCTCAAAATGGGTAAACAAAAAGAAAAGACGGAGACAAGGATAGAACAAAAGCCTGTTGTTGCAGTGGGATCAATCATCAGCCTTAGTTTCCATTCCTCTTGGATGTGTGCGTCTCAAAACAGGTCATGTACTCCTATTGTAAATCGTTTCCATTGTCTCCATTTAGTTCCCATGTTTTCAGTGCTTATACCCTGCACTTCAAATATTCAAACAGGTAAAAAGGGGGATGTTTAAGGAGAAAACAATCAGCCAATCTCAGTGGCATGAGTCTGTGTCTGATAGGGTTGTAATGCTTCACAGCCATCCGCATCCACTTTTTGTGTGTTTATTCTGTTGTCTTGTAGTTGTTGTTGTACTGTTGAAATTGTAAGGACTGATGAAGACAGTGCTGAAATATCCATAGTGTAAGGGTGGAATCCACTGGTGAAATTATTTTGGTAGCGCAGTATGACCTTCCAAAGCTTCAACAGCGTGCACCCCTCCCGTATGTGCTCTGCTCTGCTCAGTTGTTTCTGCGTTTGTGAGTGGGGGAGTCTGCAGTTAATTTCTCACTGGCCTTGAGAGAGAGAAGAAAAGAGGACACCCCTATTCTCTAATTCCCTCAAGGAGACTCTCCGCACTGGGTCTGTACAAAGTACGGCACACAAAGGAAAAGAAGGAGTGCAGGGGTGGGGGTGGGGGGGTTATTGTTAGAGCCAAAGGTCAAGCATGGCACAGACTATCAGACCCATTATTGAGGTAAATACCTTTATTTCAGGGCTTTTAGCGCACTGGTTCCATTTAATCTCTGAGCGGAAAATGCGTGAAATTTTATAAGCAACTGGGCCTCACAAAGCGGTTATGTTATATCCTATGCTACAGACGTTTATCAATGCCCTGCTATTGGAAAGATAGCTATATATGATGTCTAATTTTCCTCTATTTATTTATGAAAGAGATTGGTCTTTGTCACTCCTAAATGTGGTAATCGTTTGAGTCAACGCCTGTCCCTTCCTCTTTTTGTCTGTTTTTTAAGATGTCACTCCCTCTGACCCTTTTACTGACTTTTATTTTGTACAAAATCTATATATTAAAAAAATTGTATAATAGTTTTTAAAATCTCAAAATAATATCAGTTTTGTTGTCTATTTCTTTTTTTAAAAGAATGTATCTCATCATCTGGTGACTGTTAAATAAATGAAATGCGAAGAAAACAATGTCTCTGTTGTCACATTTGTTTAAATATGACCATGTAGAATGATTTTTTTTTCCCCACAAAAACACAACAAAGTGACCTTTTCCTTGCAATTTAGTGAGTCTGAATGGGGATTTTCCTGAGCTACTTCTGTTTGTCAGTTGCTTCTGTGCAGTAACTGACAAGTCGAATATGTGTGAGCTGCTTGCAAATTCATTTTTTCCTTGTGTTTCCTTATTTTGTTATTAACATACAACTCTTTTCACAAAGGGGTGACAACCCCGGTTGGCAGGATTTGACCAGGACACGAGTCACTGTGTGTGGGAAGTGGGCACCATGAATCAAAAATGGGGGGGGGGAATGTAAAATCACAATTGCAGGGAAGCATCACTTGTGGTAGAGAATGGATGAGAAAGCGAGAGATAGGGTGAAGGTTTGTGTGTGTGTGTGTGTGTGTGTGTGTGTGTGTGGGAGTGAGAGACAGAACGAAACACAGAGAGAGAAAGATAGTTCCTGACAGACAAAACAAGGAGGCACCCAGGCAGCCAGACAGAGTTGCCAGGATTGGAGTAATAGGTGTGTGTGTGTGTGTGTGTGTGTGTGTGTATGTGTGTGTTTGTGTGTCATAATGCTTGTTATGGCCCACAAAGCAGTATAGGTTGGCCACAGCTGTCCTGGTCCCATTGGAGGCGTTTTCACAGGAGGAGTGTGCAGCGCTACAGCGCCATACTGCCAGGCCCCAAGGGAGCCTCTACCTCTACACATACTCTTTTACACACACACACTCACACACACACACAGACACACACAGACATGCACATTCACACACACAAATTTGAAAATACCACAGATTCACACTTTTATACAAAGAAGCACACAGCACAGTTATGAAACCATACACACAGACACATACACACTTAGACAATTCTCACTTAGATGTACAGTTTTAATTGACTCCACTTGGCAAAGCTTCTCTGGAGGGAAAAATGTGAGAAGTAGAGAGAACGAGAAAAATATAGGTGTGGAGGTGAGGAAGTCAGACAGCTTATATAAAAGCTAAATGTGCAAGAAAAAGGACAAAAAGACCCACAAAAATTATTTCGTTTTAAAACAGCAGTCCAACACAGTTTGGTAACCTTATAGGATGTCTCATAATTTCACAATTAGCCTAAACTGAGTGTGATTGAGTGTAACTAAGACTGAGAACCTGGCAGAAGGCCAGTGTCTCACTGTTCTCTGCATATCTCCTGAGAGGGATGGCGGCTAGGGCAGACAGGAAGGCAGTCCAGTCCAGGTGCGGCGCCTCGGGGAGGTTCTGCTCTTCTGTTCCTCATTATCAGAGAGGGGGAGAGCGAAACTGTGTTACAGTGTCATTATTCATCCACTCAGGCATCTGGGAGCAGGTCCTTCCTTACTTGGCGTAGTGATATCGTTGTAGAGACCGCCCTTGGAGCTAAAGGCTGGCTGGGGACACTACTAACTGCTAACAGACAGACCCACCCAGGCAAAGCTCCAGGGTAGAGATGTCCTTGAGTGCTTATGAGGATTCAGCACTTCTCACTTTCTGGCTGAGCTGCAAAGTGAGAAAAAAAGAAAAAGAAAACTGCTATATCTCCAAATTTCAGTTGGTCACTGAAATGATTAATTTTCCACTAGTGTGAAGTTTTATGCGATGCTTCCAGAATAAGACCTATTATTAGCCACCCCAACCACATCAATTTTATCATTAGCCATTACTAGGACTTCACTTTTCCAAATATGAGTTCAAATTTGTTCGAAAAAAAAAAGGGTCAGTTAATTCATTTATACTTATAACATTTTAGGATGTAGCTAGGCTCCAAAAATACATAAAATGATGCTTAAGTCAAAGGTTAAACCTTTTGAAAGTATACAGATTGCATAACGTGTCGATGAATGATCCGCAAAGACAGGATTAAAACACATCTTGTGACATCTTGCTGGTCAGTAGTAGTGTTGTCCTGAAGGTGACCAAAGACTGTTCAGCAAAAAAAAAAAAAACACCTCCAAAAGGTCACCAAACCAACGTTGCTGCTTGCAGAGCTGTTAAACTGAGGGGTAAAACTGATGAAAATCTGAAAGGACAAACCATTAAGTTTTGTTAGCATCATGTTTCACCCCAGACAAAGTGAAGAGCAAGGACAGTTGAAAGGTACATTGATATTAAGGAATTAAAAGGAAGCATTTTGCTTGAATGTGTTGGTAAGCTATAGCCAAAAGCAGTCTTTCTGCTCTGTATTTCTAAGATCCTTCTGATAGCTATGATTTGCCCTTAAGTTTAAGCACTACTGTAAGACATTTTAGAGACAACCACCATTCAAAGGATCAAAGGTTTGAGACATGGTCCTTCCTTTTTTTTAAAAAAAAGTTGCATTTTTGTCTGTATTGGTCTACAGAGATACAGGAAGCAAGAGCAGATCCAAGAAGGTCTGCTGAACGCTAATGATTAGGCCATAAGATGCCTCAGTACTCAATGTTTTCACAAGGGGGTGATGCCTGAAAGGTTATAATATGTACTGGAAATGTGTATTAGCTGTTACAAGATGCAAGCAGAGGATCAAAGTGTGCAGTCAAAGAACAGGTGTTCACCAAAAAGAGACATCTCTGGGGCTGAGCAAAGGCAAAAGGTTAGTGTTGTCAGAAGTTCTAAGTAAGTCCTTGGATTTACTACTGAAAGGACAGTTAACAGCTCTGGTGCTGAAGAGACCTGGACAAAAGTAAGACAACATGTTAAAGGTGATAAGGTGGACGTCTTTTAATGCAATAAATATGAAGTCATTTTAGTCCATCTTGTCTCACAGAAATCATGCAATGATTCACCGTTTAGTTTTTAGGCTCTATAAACTACATTGCAGAGGGGTCTTTGCATTACTTGGGATGGCTTCAATTTTCCTCATACTGATGTAAACAAACCTTTCAGCACCAGCAAACATTAATAACTTGGATTCAGTTGTTGACTAATGTTGGTCCCTGTATTAAAAGACCTGTCAATCAATTTGGGAGTTTTAATGGGACTTTTCAGTGCTTGTGCTTTTGGCTATGGATCTACTTCTTCTTTTATGTTTCAGCAATAACCACAAAGACTAAATCTGTACAGGTAATGAACTTTTTCTTGAAGTAAGTCTCAAGATCAGATATTTTAGGATATCACAGTGTTGACCACCAAATAAACGGCCTCAAGCTAAAAAAATAAATTGAATAGTGTTCTAAGATATCTCAAGACCAATTATCTTGAAACAGCTTGATAACAGTGTTTATCTTTAATGAGAAACAAATGACATCTCATTCTAAAACAGGATATTGTCTTTTCTAAATTCATTTTGGCAGTGTGCAAACTACTTCAACCGTTGCTTGAAGGCTTGTATAAGAAGTCTGCTGCAGTTTGGATTAAATCCAAAAGGATGAATATGAAACATTGTGTGCATAAGAGGTTCCAGAAGTCTTCAAGTAAAGGTTTAATGTGTGGCTTAGAGAGCTGACAATCTGCATTAAACTTCAAAGTCTAAGATTCCCCTCGCGAGAGTGTCCATAACTAAGATCCTGACTTCCTAAAAGCTACAGGATCCCTGAAGACTTGCTCACCTCTCTATGATTGCTGTAGGGCATGGGTGGGCTCTGGGTTCAATGATCAGTAAAAAAAAAGTTTAACAGCTACTTTCCAAGTATACTGTTAAAGAGCAAACAAACACACTTGTACATTCATTTCAGGAACACTTACACAAGTTGTCCCATATCGTCATCAAGCTGGATGATCTGTGTTTCCTTGTTTCTGTGCTAATAGACCTTTTAACACAGCAGATACTTTATTTTGTCGTGTCACAGTACGAAAAGAAATAAATTACAGGTGTAATTAATGATGGCTCAGTTTCATTAAGGGTCCCTGTACGCCATGATAGTGATGCAAAAAAACCAGGATCGCCACTAAGTCGAGTGCAGCCATTATACTGTATACTTCTCTACTTTCGCTATTGTGTTTAAAAAGGCAACGCCAGTCTAGTTTGTTGAAATTCTCTTCCAGTCACTTTCATCATTGGAAATGTTTTTAGTTTGCTGCATGGCCATTCATCTAAAGCTGTACCCATCGTGTAAGCAGAAGACCTACAATCTTACTAAAAAGTGCAAATCACTCAAATAATAACAGCAGTTCTCCACTTTGACTCCAATCTCTCTCAAAGGCCACATTGCCATTAGTTATATCTCAAAAATAGCCTCCATAAATTAATTTCAAAGTGCCTTTAAAAATAAAACTGATTATGTAACACGTCAAACATCCCTTGGGTGTCTTAGACTACAGATTTTTTTGGTGTGTGTGTGATGAAAGGAAAATGACCTACCAGGAAATCCTCCTGTCGCTCTCCTTCACACATTATTAAACCTATCACCGTCCTTAAAACTCCCAACCATCACCATCCTAACTCTTAGCTCTTGTCCCCATTTTACCCTCTTCCAAGTGCAGAGACAGACAAGACAGATTTAATCAGATGTTTTCTCTTCCCCTCTGCCGTGATCCACTCATCAGGAGTGGGAGACAAGGAGAGCTGTGCGTGTGCAGCAGGGGGGTGACCCAAAGCGATGATGACATAATTAATGGCAAATTAATGCTCCACCTGAGCGCCAACATCACCTCATCTCCCTCTTGTATTTCTTCTCACCTTCACCTCACTATCTCTGGCTTTCCTTCCTCTCTTACTTCGTTATTTCCTGCCAACACACATCGAGCCTGATTCATCCATCCTCC
This sequence comes from Oreochromis niloticus, assembly GCF_001858045.2. Lineage (NCBI taxonomy): Eukaryota > Metazoa > Chordata > Actinopteri > Cichliformes > Cichlidae > Oreochromis > Oreochromis niloticus. The sequence continues at coordinate 26,189,666 of NC_031976.2, read as the reverse complement.
CTCTTCTTCTCCTATCTAACCGCATGCGGCCTAATCTTACACATGGGGGAGCTCATTGCAGCATTGTGCTACTGCGCAGCAACTAGCTTAACTCACTTGCACACAGTAAGGTGTGGAGTGCTAATAGGGAATGGAAGGCGTTGGGGGAGGGGGGGGGGGGGAGGTCTGGCAGAGCGGGGGCCTGATTGGTGTCTCTAATTATGGCTTGATACTAAAGAGTAATTAATGAGTTTGTGGCTGATGGCAGCAGCTTTAGAGCTTCAGACTCGATCGCAGGAGATAAGCGCTGTTTCTGCTGAGGCCATGCGAGATCCCAGGGGACAAGCATAGATACAGGCACACAGTCACGCATAGATGCAAACTGTTAATGTATTCACGGAGCACGATGCTGAGTTGATTTCTGGATAAATAACATATCTTACGATGTCCTTTTCTGAACCAATCACCAAGGAGGAGTGAAAAATTAATGTATGGTAAGTTTTAAGCACTCAGTGTACAGCCCTGCTTTACAGTGCTGGATAGTTGATAGCTTTTAGTTCAAACCAGATGTTGGAAAGCATTTCCAGTGTGTGAAGAACCTCATCACCTGAAGGTCACAAGTTGTAGCCTATTATTTTTACACAATATCATTGCCATTTTAAGCTTATTTTGGCACTATTTGCAAGTGAACATCACATACAGTACTTTGGACAAAAAAAGTACAATAAAAACATGGATGGAAGAATCCACTCCAGTTTATGAGGTTTGGGACTGCTTTTGAATGTTTTTCTTTCTTTTACTTTAAGGCTATAGTGGCATAAACCTGCCCAGATAAAAACTGAATATACGACTCTTTACATTTATTTCAGACTGAATGTGGTGAATAAAAAAGCGTTTATCCAGATACGTAAAACCTGGACTTCAACATCAAATGGACCATTCACACATAGAGGACACCCCAGTAGTTCAATGCAGCCCTCAATGCAGTTTGTGTACAAAACATATTCTTTACTTTAGCTAACCCCCTCAAGGCAAACAAGTCTATTAAATAACTTAGATGACAAGAAACGAACCCATAAGTACACTAAGACTGGTCTAATAATCATCACATATATTTAGCATGGTTTAGTATGGTAGCTGAGGAGTCTGTGATGTTATGTCTGTTGAAAATTTGCTTTTCCATCAAATTGATTTGAAGATTTTATTTGTGGTTCACAATTTCCCACCATTATTGAAACTTGGAAGCATTTTGTTTAGAGCATGTATTTTGTTTTTCTTCTGATAATCTGAAAATCTGTAGCAAAACTAACATCATGAATTTTGTTATTACTGTTATTCGTTATTTTACTTGTAGCTTTATGAGAGAAAGTTGAGGGAGGAGAGCGATGCTGTGAAGGACAATATCTGTGCTTTTGGCAGTGTGTGTGTATTTAGCTGCAGGAGACAAAGACAGAGGAAGCTTAAATATGTGTGTGGTTGTGGGAGACAGGGATAGAGAGAGAGGGGGAGAGAGAGAGAGAGAGAGACAGCGTGCTGAGGAGCGTCTCTAAAACAGGGGCAGCTGTAGTGTAGTTAATGAGGCCTGCAGTCGAAAGCCCAGTGAGCGAGCACGTTGTGTGTGTATGTGTGTCTCGCGGAGAGATAGAGACAGTAAATGTGTGTGTTCTCATGTGAGCGAGGTGAGTTACCCAATGTGCAGTCTTGCTTGACCCTCAGTCATCCTGTCACCTGGAACCAACGGGCCTTGGAGAAGAGAGGGCGGGGGGGAGGGTGTTGGGGATAAAACGGAGACAGTGAGGAAGAGTTTTTGGGGAAAAAAAAAAAAAGGCGGCGCCTCTCAGTCAGCTGAATAACTGGAGCAGACTTTCAGCATGGCTGCTAACAAGCTCTCTGTCTCTCTTCCACTCTCTCCCTTTCTCACCCACAGCTCCCTTTCATTTCTCTCTCTCTCGTTACCCCTTCGTTTCTTTGACCTTTCCAAAGTGGCACTTTAATGAACAGAGAGTGTGCATTCAGTGACCAGGTTACCATAAGAGATGCCTGACAAGAGCTTCTTATTATAAAACCTATGTAAAGAGACAAAGAAAGAGTAAGAGGAAGGCCTCTGGTGAGATAAGCTACCGCTTTTCACAGCTCAACCCCACAGGGAACCGAGCTGACAGGCGATATGAATCCCGCTGCCTTCATAGGAGCATGCTAGATGCTAACAGCTGCCCCTTCAGTGGCTCCTTAACCTGTTAACGCCAAGTGTATCATAGTTGATACATCAGTTTTCATGAGTTTTTGAGACTTCTGCGTCGTCAGTGTGATTTGTTTTCCCCTAAAAAACTCAAATAAATTGCAGAAAGCATTTTTAAGCTATAAACTGCAAAAAACAGGCCCCACCTTGCTAGCAAATATGATACAATTAAAATATGACACGATTTATTTATTTATTTAATTTTAAGAGTGTCACTGGGAAAAAATAAATCTACTTCATGTTATGTAGAGACGCAACCGAGCATTCGCAAAAATATGCTAATTCACGACATGGGTTACATGTTTTCACTTATGTTGTTATCATGAATGGAAACTACTGAGTCTGTCTGCTGAATTCTATCAAGCTGTCTTGTTGACAATGCATCTTTTTTATATATTCATTGTGAATATGGGTTTAAGAGCACTATTCATCACAGAATTATTATTTTCTTTACCAAAAAAAGGGAGAAAAAAATAGAAATAGAAACTATGCCCTGAGCTGCAGATCCCTAGAAGACTGTAACTGACACTGACAACAACAAATAAAAAAAGACAAATAATAAATTTAAAAGAATGTACACTTGTACAGATTTAAACAGTGACGGTCTTTGAGCTGATCTATAATAAGCTCTATATGAATAAATCTCTCATTTATCCAATCATTTTATTGAAATGATTGAACTAATTTTCAGTGTGGGAACTTGGGGAGTCAAATATGGATATCTAACACGTGTAGTTGGTGGATGTTTACTTTTAATTTGGGAAATGCTGAAGCATCCTATAGGATAACTAAAACATAGTGGAAATGCATATTAGCAAACACGCAAACTGGGTATTTCTAGTGACTTTGCCAGTGGAGAGGTCTCTTCAAAACAACAGCGGCCCCCCTGGTGTTAGAGGTTCCTGTGTTGGAGATCTGCCATAGGCCTGCCTATCAGGACATGAAATGGGGCCTCTGCAAGCAGAGTGGGTATTCTTGTGGATTTGGAGGGCAGATTTTTTTTTCAGTCTGTGAGAGTAGAGCCCTAACAGGCAATCACAGCAGAGGAGGGTGTGTGTATGAGGGCATCCATCATAATATTGTCTACCTAAGGGCCAGTTTCTCACACACTTGAATTACAGGGATAGCACACTGACAGCGGCACACACTGTCACTCACAAACAGGAGAAACACACAGTCATTCCCCACAAGTACCCCTCAGAAACACACATATACCAGTGGGTATACCAATGCCTTTCCATACTGCTTCCACACACCTCCTAGACACACTGCCTCATATGCACCCTTCAGTCACACGCTGTCCACACACACAAACCTTGCCTTTTGCTATTCCCTGAGCTGGAGCAGCAGCAGCAGCACCAGGCAGGCAGACAGGATACGGTGTCTCGTACAGTGGAGTGCGGTGTGGTGGTGGTGGTGATTCTTTGCTGAGAGGATTGGTCCAGTCTAGACGGAGGCGATAGACATCTCATTAGGCTCTCGCTTGCTCTCTCTCTCCTCTGAAGCACCCGTTGGCTAGCAGCCTGTCCTCACACTGAAGGCCAGAAAAGAGAGGAAAGGAGAGAGAAAGAAGGAGAAGGATGGTGGAGGAGAGAAAAGGTTGGAGAGAAAAGGAGACAAGGAGAAAAAAAATTGTAATGGAAAGAAAGGAGGGAGAGGCAAATGAAATGAGGAAGATGGGAGGAGGGAGCAAAGGAGGGGAAATTAGACAATGATAATAGCAATAATAGTCTTGATCCTCCAGGAAGCCCACTCCCAGAGGCTCCTTTTCTCCCTCTCTCTCTCTCCTTCTCTTTCTGTCTCTCTCATGCTCTTTCTCTCCTTCAATCCCTCTGCTACCCTCCCTCCTATCTTCCCTCCTGCTGCTGTTTCACTCTTAATTAATTTCTCACTACTCACCAGAGCCCAAAGCTGTAGCTCTCCTCAGCCGGCCTCCGAGACTGCTCTCAGATCAGCACTTCCATTGCCTTGGAGCTACAGCAGCTCATCTCTGCTTATACTTTGTTAGGCCTCAAATTATTGCTGAAGGTAGGCCCACTTTGTGACATTGCCACGAGGTATAGATCTACACTTAGATCAGTTTCAGTTGCATAAATTACTGTTAGACCTGGCGCTGTGGCTTTACGGAGGTCAGCTGATGCTCTGTTTAGTGTGTGGCAAATTCAAATGACCTGAACTCAAATCAGATTGTTTTCCAAGTCTGATCCAGTGCCACCCACCTCATCTGTGTGCCAGACCTGATGCGAAGAAATCCAAGGAAATTCCACAAGAAACAAACTTTTACAAAATGCCTCTTAAACTACCTCACTTAGAAACGAAAGCAACTGAATGTTGGTGGATATTAAAGGATTTTTCTGCTTAATTATAACTGGGAAATCCTTCTTCTGAGTTAAATTCAAGATTTTATTGAACAACACGAGCACTCAGATGGACATACTTTAAAATACAGCCCACACCATTCCTCGTATACATTAGTGATCCCTTGCAGGTCTCTAATCCAAGCTTATAGCTCTTATATGAAGAGAGAGTGTCAGGTATTTCATAACAAAGAAATTTGTTTTTAAATGAGACAATGACATCCAGGCAGCACCTGAGCTACAGTCAGCTGTGCATGAATGAAAGACAAATTATACGGCGCTTTCTCCTGCTAAGGTTGAGGAGCGTAATCCACGTGCATTTTGCTTTATCATCCCTTTTATCTTTAAGTGCATAAACCCCATGATTAGAATTTGCTAGTGTACTTCTACCACATCTTACAGACTGACTCCAATAATCAACATTGACTGTGTATGGTGTACTAATTATGCACACATTCAGTTTTTATGTGTAATTTGGATGTGGATGTTGTTTGGATGTGCTCATTTACTGTTTTTTTCCCTCTAAATGAAGTGGTATAGATAATCTAAGTAAACTGCTGGTTTGTGCGCAGCCTGTCCAATCATACGTTTGTGTCTCATTCCAGTGTCGCTGTTTTCCCAGTTTTAGCAGCAGACTTTGTCATGGTTTCACAGTCAATACAAAATGGAATAATATAAAACTACTACAGTAACAGCCAGGTTGTAATAAAATGAATTACTCCTTGAACCCGTTGCACTCTAATGACAAAATACACTTAATCTCTCCTTACATCAGCATCTAAACACAAACACGAGCGCACACACACACACCCCCATACACACTTAGCCCTCCGACCTTTGCCTTCCTCCCTAATTCCCAGCCCATGGTAATCCTAGCCCAGGGCATACCCTTAAGTGCTCACTGAAGCTATTCCTGCTAGCTTCCTTAAGCATTAAGAAGAGAGAACGGGCCCTGACCCAAGGTTTACCATCATCCACCCACACTCTCTCACACACACAGTCTATCTTGTACCCCTGAGCACCAGGTCTCTTCCCACAGCAGAAATAGAGATAAAGAGATTCCTTCATTTCTGTGCTTCCTATAGCAGTAATTGTTCAGTGAGTTTGAGGAAGCTTGGTCGGGCCAAAGAAAGCAACAAAAAAAAGCAAGAAATTCAGCAGGCATTCTCAAGGTCGCTCCACAATGTGTGTAAAAGGGAGACAGAGGAGGAAAAATGCTTGGATGAGCTCAAGGCCATCCGTGTATTACATCCTTCCTTGGGGAACTAATCACTATTGGCCTTTAGGTTTCACCTTTAACCCTTGTGACCACCAAGTGGGCCACGTAGTAAATCCTATAAGGTATCCACACTCACAATGTTTATCGCTCCCCTTAGAGACCACCTGGCCTATCTATCCCAGTGAGTGCATTTGATTTGCATGGATATTCTCGGCTTTGAGCAGTAACCTGATTATCTTAAATGCCACATTGCGAGAAACCTGCACTGCTAAGGTGGAATGAGCGGTGAAGACAAAGATAGTTAACGTGTTTTTATTACAGATTTCTAGACTGTGGTTTCGTCTATATTGGACTGGATTTAGACAAAAACATCAGACACAAAGAATACACTGTAGCAGCTCTGTTTGTAGGAAAGGAAGGATCATTAATCAGGGTAATGTGTCCTTCAATTCAAAGTCTGAGTAAAAGTGAAAAGTTTATATACGTCTCTTTCCACTGCTTAACAGTAAACCGTTTGTAACATTCACATCCATGCACACAATAACCAGATTTCGCTCTATAATTGGGTTTCCTTTGTGCATGTAAGTGTACTCATTCTCTCCATTTGACCAGATCTTGTCCTATCCAGCTTGCTTTAGACAATTATGTTTTGATTGGTGGTTGTTTTTTTATTTTTTTATTTCACTAACAGAACCTTATACAACCTCCCTTTAATTATTTGTCTATTACTTCAGCCTCTATATCCACTTCTCCTCTCCTCTGCTCTATCCTCTGCTTCCTTCCCTGGTTAAATGAGCCACAGGGGAGCATCAGACAAGCCTTAACCTAGCAGATGGAGCTTCCAGCTGGGTTAGAAGGAGAAAGAGAGAAACCATACCTTGTAATTGTACAGATAGTGCAAAGAAGGGCTCACAAGAAAAGGTCCTTATCTTTAAAGTCAAATATGTTTGTACACCTTTCGTAGTATGTCATAGACCATGTTTACAGTTTTCTATACCAGTCTTTCACAGTTTTAGAACACCCAAATATATGAGCTGTAGTACTCCGATACAAACCACAATGCTGTGGAGAGGAAACACATTATCTAGGTGTCTGGTACCTGTCTGAAAAAACAGATTAGTCAGAATCCAGACAGAATTAGACAGAATCTTGTAATAGTAATCTACATGCTGAGGCAAAAGTAGAGCCTTATACTGGAAATACAAAGGATAAGCTGGGTCTCACTTGTTGCATCTTTTACTGGGAAAAAAAGAAACTAAACCCATCAGTGGGATTAGATGCATCAGTACTAATAAACCTTAAAGCTACAGTCTGTTTGTCTTGTGTAGAAAATACTTCTTCACTGACCGCACGCATTAACGGGGATTATAAAATAGTAAGGTATACGGAGAAGCAAATAATAGACTTATTAATTCGTATTCCCGGAACCTAAACTCTCATTGCAGCCTTTTCTGTTATATGTACTTTGTTCTGCTTGTTCACCGGTTCCCTGGAAACTTAAAAAATCACTTCTAATCCCATCAGGGTGTGACCACATGACAAGCAAGGACCATATCCAGGGATTTACTCCATCTATTATTTTGCACAAATTGTGCACATGTGTCAAAAATAGTCCCTTTGACTGCACTGCTTACAAAGCGGTTGCATGAGACAGGTCCCTGAACCACACCAAAGGCATACCTAATATATGTGAACAGACTTCCTCATAGTTCTTGTTGTGTCTCCTAACCTGATGGAAATTAAGCTGATGACAGATTCCCAGATACAATTTCTTAAAGTCATATGTCATCTTATTAGCTTCCAATTACTACTTTAATTTGAAACACATTTGGGGATGGTTATATTTGAAATCACAAAAAGCTATTAACTTCAGCATGATAGCACATCCCTGCATTTCAGTGTAGCCTAAAGCTGTCATTTGCACTATATAACTGTTCTTCAGTAAAAATCTAATAATTGGAAGAAATAATAGAATATGTTAGTCATACGGTATGAACAAATTGTGCAGGACTGAACCAGTGAATGACTCGATCACTCTGCTGACGAAGTTGGAGAAACTATGTATCTTGTACATGTGATGATATGGTGACTATGGGTATACTTTTAAAGGTTAAGATGAGGCATGTTGATACAGATAACCAAAAATATGCTGCTTTTTATACCTTGAGATATACATTTGCACACCACTTATGTGTTAAGATGATTCAGTTTGAAACAATAGCTGAAATCACACAAAAGGGCTAATCTGGTACTGTTATTTTTTCATGTATCTAAGTCTTCAGTGCCATCTGTGCAGAATGAGGCATCCCACTACATCTTTACTTATTCTTCTTGTTCTCACATTTACAATAACACCATTATAACATACTGTATAAGAAATTTTATTACCTCAAAGTGCTGTCAGGGGTCTGCAGCGGCATCTCATTCATTAAGATTTGAAAAAGCCCCGAGGTGAATTAAAATCAGAAATCCTATTGTGTACAGGGGGGCTGGGGGAGGGAAAAGGTAAGGGGTTCCACAGTACAGGCTAAGGGTGAGCAGACAAGCGGGCCGAGTAGACAGGGACTGCTCCCTAACCTCTCACCCATGAACACTGACACTAATTGAGAGGTCCATAAAATATAGATCATCTCTACAGTGGCCACCCCTCGGTCTCCCTCTCTATCTCTGTTCCAGTGTTCCTCATGTCCTCCGTCTGCCCGCTTCAGTGACTCGAGATCAAGATTGCATGCAGACGCCGTGTTGGCATGTGCATGCCCCGCTTCACACTAGGTATATCAGGGATGGTCCAATGGGCATGATCAGCCAGGCTAGATGGTCAGTGTGTGAGACAAAGAAATGGACAGAAAGGAAGAAAGTAGTCTTGCATGACTGCAGTAGACAGTAATAAGGGACTTGAGGAAAGGAGAGAATATTTTTTTAAGTGTCTAAGGATATCTGCTTGTGTGTTCCTACTTAGTCAAAATTTCTTTGCATACAATTTTAGATCTAAGTTGAGGTTGTGTGTTTAAAAAAATTTTTTTTATTTATTCTGAATGTTGTCTAACACTGTCCACATCAGAAGGAGCATCTTTACCACCAAGAAGTTAAACTGGAAACATATGACCCAAAAGGATGCGCACACACAAATTCTCACAGTGTTGTTGACAAATTTGGGTGACACTGCACTTGCCACCCACTGTACTAGTGGGTGGCAAACGAGGCTGTGGGAAAATGTTGAGAAGTTCTGACTGGCAGTCTCAGTCGAGGTCAAATACACTGCATCGTTTTGGTAGCGGATGGATTTTGGATGCACACAGTGCCGCAGTATACTAAGAATGATTTTGATGTTGAATGAATATGCAGTTGTTAATTTTACTGCTGGCACAGAGTTATCTAGCCGAGGGGATAAAAAGGTGAGTTTAGTGGATGGGCATGTAGCATTTCCGACTTCTCTTTCAAACTTTAACTAATAGTGTAACATTTTGGAGATATTACTTGCTTATTTGGTTTCTTGAAAGCTTTATGAGAGCAGCAGCCAGTTATATTAGCACAAACAGCTCAAAACTGGCATATTGCGCTGCTAAGGAGTGCGTATGACTCCACCGGGCCAATTTTACACTTCACTTATGAAACAAATTTAATATAAGGTGTTAATAAGTGAGTTTCAAAGTGCTGGAAGGCAGATGTTACCTTTATTTTGTTCAGAGCCGGCCGAGCTATTTTCCCTGCTTTCAGCCTTTGTCCTTTGTCAAGCTAATCAGCTTTTAGCTGTAACTTTATTGTACAGTCAGCTTTAGGACAGGTGTCCAATGAATGTTGCTTATTATTATTATTTTTTTTGTCAGACACATTTCTCTTGTGACATTTAGTGCAAAATTTAAATCATCTTTACAAAGCATGGTCCAGATTGGGTGGAAATCACATCAAACGGTCATTTTCAGAAGCACGAGAGAGCCAGTACACAAACGTGGGTAACAAGTCATCATTCTGTGGATTCACTAGATTCAATGCCTATGTGTGGATTCAGAATGCTTGTGTGGGGTGAGTTTTGTAGTTCAAGGCCCTACAGCTGAGTTTGCTGTGTTACAAGTGGAAGTTAGTCTGTAAAGGTGTTTTTATGTATGTGCTTGTCTGAGGACAGAGAAGGATGAAGAGTTCACTAACACACAAAAGAGCTGCTTTAAGGCCAGTGTTAGGGGACGGATGTAGGACAGCTTCCACCGTGAACTCCACACAAAACACGCCTACATCACATTTACTGGGCAATTGCAATATAACCTTAACTCTTCTGTCCTTTCCTCTGCTCTTTTAATCCATCTGTCTTTCTCAAATAATCAAATTTTCGAATAATTTCCTTTACTTCATTTCAAATCAAGTGATTCTGATAGATTCCATATATAAACAAATATCTTTTCAAAAAGTACGATTAAGCATTAGACTTGTGAAGCTGTCCTAAAGTGGGTATCTCCAGTGCATACACATGACCTACTGTCCCAGCTTTCGAGCATTCCTGGCAAATGTTGCTTACCATCAGCACTTTGCCTTGGCTGTCAGTCGTCTCCCTGCTCGCTCCGATGGCGGGCTCACACGCAAGTGGGAAATCATGCCTGTGTGTTATTGTGTGCACGAGTGTGTGTTTCTCAGCTCTCGTGTGCAGATGTACTTGACTGTTGGAGCACATGTGTGTTTGTGCATGATCAGCTGAAAAAGCTGAGCGTCATTGTGGAACCGGTACAATGGAACAATTCTGTGTGTAGCTCGGTGAAAGAGCTCACTCTGTCAGGGAATAAGAGATCTTACTTTAGATGGAATACCCATGCTCAATTTTGCCCTTTTACAGATGATAAGTGACATAAGCTGACACTGAGGTCAGCCATGCAGTCAATTGTGGAGCTGTGGAAAGCCATTCTGGCCCACTCCAGCAGTGTTAAGCCCCTTTAAATCTCATTATCTCCCTCATCGGAATCTGCAGTGCATTTTCCACCAAATGTCACATTATAATTTGTAAGAATCCAGATCAGTCATACTTTTCTTTACAGGTAAGTGTGAGAAAATTAATGTAGTGAGCTCCAGGAGAAAGTCGGGCTGTGGCCGAAAGGAAACAGATGGATAGTAGAGAGTGCTTGGTGTCACTGTCCAATACCTTTTTTCTTCATCTTTTTTGTTGTTGTTGTATTATCAGCTTTTCTGTATACTGTGTGGAAGCTTCATTGCTTTTTAAAAAATATATATGTTGTCGTGTCTTTGCTGCATATGTTTCCATATGCTGTAACTCTCTACTGCAATAATAAAAACAAATATAATAAATCTTATGCAAGCCACTATATCATTAACGTCTTTTCCTCATTTATTTAGGATCTCAACATGCTTAGGGTGGAAAATACCCAGAGAACAGAGTGTAGAAATTAAACTACATCTGCTTTAAAGGCCATGCACTACCACACAAGTGTTTTCAATTACCCTGCTGATTAGACCTCTAGTTAGGTCAAAGCTGGGCGGATCTGTGCTGGGAAATACTTCATGTGAAATAAAACTATGAACCATTAGGGATGATAACAGTGTATATGTGTAAAAAGAAGAAAGAAGCAGAGGCAAATGAAGACCAGTTTTCACATACCAACAACACAATCCAAGATCTAATTAAATCACATACAGTTGAAGGGACTATGATTAGACCATATATATTAAATTAGCTAATTACTCTGTAAATGGCCAGATCTGTTAAGTTACCATACATGAATTTAGCACAAACTTTGCACTTGCCATATTCCAATTACCCTTAAACCTAATGATATTTCTCTTGTTTTCTTGAGTAAACAGGAGAAATGTGTTTTTTAGTTTTCTTGATATATATGGTTTTTTTGTTGTTATTTTTTTACAATGCACTATTAAAGGGTTTTGCAGGCTCTTTGGAGTTGTAATTTGCATTCCGATGATACCGTCTGATAAAATTCAAAGGAGCATTGGTGTCAGTTGCAAAGTCCCCATGTTTTCCTGCTAAATGGTCACTCTGACTTGTCAAAGCATAATAAGCATTGCATAGCAAGAAAAGCATCTGTAAATGATGTCCTTTATTATAACTTTTCACCTGCTCATTCTGCCCTTCTAACAGATTCACACCCTTTGCTGCTATTTTCACTAGAAATATTGGATATTTTGCACATCCAAGTCCTGGTGCTGAGTTAGTAGATTGGACAGTTTATATTTTGGCTAACTTCACAGCAAACTTTAGTGTATTTTACCCTTTTTGTGTTAAATCATGCTACTAATATTTTCTTTAACACAGTCTTTCAATATTAAATTAATTAGACTCCGTCTTATGTTGTAAAGTAGGATATATATTCTCATCCAAAATGTAACTTATACAATAAACGGCCATTCTTCTATACTTTTCTGCAATGCCTGCATTCAGATGGTTCACAGTTTAACCCTGCATCTCTCAGATTATCAGTTTCTTCCTTCACCGATCCCCCTTTCTTTTTCTCTCCGATCCCAGTTCTCCAATTTCCTTCTCTCTCTCTCCCCTCATCCAGGTTTGTCGTCTGCCACTGTGGCATGCTAACACTCTGACAATGCAGGGCGCTGAATAATTGATGTGTGGATGTGAAAGTTTGATGCCTGACTCGCGGGCAGATTGAACCTGCAGGCAGCGTGCCTTTGCCCATCAGCCAACTCCCTGCTCTCTCTCCGCCACTCAACACACTTCTCTCTTCTACACGTACACACACACACACACACACACACACACGCACACACACACGCACACACACGCGCGCACACACGCACACACACGCGCGCACACTCACCTCAGCAAAGAGTACACATATCTCCCAGTGGAACCCCTTCACTTCTTCTCACAAACTCATTGTAAAAACTCTCAGATATTTGCTGCAAGATCCTGTAACTGTTACATATAAAAGCTGATCTCGGACATGTTGCACTTTGCCAAATACTTGCCCTACATCCCTATACTGTCCTGATTTATAGCTGGAATAAACAAATGATGGTTCACTAAGTACCACACATGTGAAAGAGGAAAGAAGTCATTTCATAAAAGCAACCAAAAGGATTTCAGACCAGAACTCATATAATACAAACCTTATTACAGGATAATGAAACATGCAAAATCAGACAGTGTTTCACTGGGTGCTTGATATATTACCCCAAGAGTCAGTTCCTCCAGCAACAGCAAACCAGGAAATGTCTTTTAAATATTATTTTCATAACTGGCCTGGAGTGGACACTATATTATTATAGCTAAACAATATATTTCCTCTTGACAGCTTCACGACCTCTGAAAAAGACCTCTGCAGTTTTGTGAAATCAGTTTTGCGATTTCAACAAACTGCAGAAATCACAAAGAGCTGGATATAAAAGATTTACTACAGTTTGAGTAAATTTACATTTGACAAAAAGACAGGATGTGAATAAGTGAAATTTAAAAGCAGCCCATTTATAATTCGATATACTCATATATATATACATGAAAGCATTTCATAGATTCTTGAGTCGTTTAGGCTTTTTTCAGATTGTTGAACTCTAGCTGCAACACCTTTACTTTTCTTTAAAAGATATTCACCTATAACCAAAAGCTGATTGACTATTGTTACCACGGAAGACAACTAGTGACTGCTTCAGCAAAATCATGAAGCATTTGGTTGGTAATTATATTTGAAGGAGACTTTTCTCTTTTCTTCTAACACTCAGTACGTGCAGAAATTAAAGATGAAACCAGAGCTAAATTTAGGAACACATGAGGTTTTCTCTTACAGCTAAAAATAACTTGGTTGCCAGCACATTATTATATTTAAATGATTGTTTTCCTGAAGTAGGGTGTATATCTGGGAGGTGTATATTACATACAAACCTTCTCGGGTTACACAGTTCTTCCAGTCACAGGGTTAAAGTTGTACAAAGTAATAATTACTGCCTCTGTGAGGAAAGTAGCCATGATGCGATGGATTGGTCGGGAGTTTGTGCTGCTGCTGATTGCCAGGAAACACTGTTTGAGGAATGGCTGGGAAAAAAAATACATTTTCCAATTAATGAATTTGTTGATCATTTTGTCTGTTGGTTATTTTATTGTTCTATAACATCTTGAAATTGCTTGTCAAGAATTCAGCTCAAGATCGTTTAAGACAAAAAAGGCTGAGAAGCTGCAGGGCTTTTTTTTTTTAAAAACTGTTGGTTATATTTTTGGACTTTACTCCAGACTGCTGACTGCATATATTCCTGCTCAACTGCTCAAATATCAGCCAATCACATGGCAGCAACCCAGTGAATTTAGGCATGCAGGCATGGTCAAGACAACCTGCTGAAGTTCCAACTGAGCAACATCCGAATGGGGAAGAAATGTGTTTTTAGTGACTTTGAGCGTAGCATAGTTGTTGAGTATTTCATAAATTGCTGATCTGCTGGGATTTTCCCACACAATAATCTCCAGGGTTTACAGAGAATGGTCTGAAAAAGAAAATATCCAGAAAGCCACAGCTCTCTGGGCAAAAATGCCTTGCTGATGTGAGATCAGAGCAGAAAGGCCAGACTGATAGGAAGCTGATAGTAAGGGAACAGCAATTCAGATAACGACTTATTACAACCAAGGTATGCATAAGAGCATCTCTCAATGCACAACACATCAAGTCTACCTGAGGGATGGACATGCTGACCATGACCACAGTGAACCCAGCTTCTGATGGCTGCTTCAAGCAAGGTAATGCACCATCTCACAAAGCTAAGAGCATCTCAGACTGGTTTCTTGAACATGACAGTGAGTTCACTGTACCCAAACGGCCTCTACAGTCACCAAATCTGAATCCAATAGAGCACTTTTGGCATGTGGTAGCCCCTTATGGATGAGCAGCTGACAAATCTGCAGCAACTATGTGACGCTATCATGTTAATATGTGCCAACATTTCTGAGAATTGTTTGCTGCACTTTATTTAATCAATGCCATGAAGTTTTAAGGCAACTATGAACGTAAAAAACTGGAATGATGTACCTAATAAAGTGACAGGTGAGAGTACATCCATAGATAAAGCTTCTAGTCATCTTTGTAAGTTCCCATACCTGCTAGATACTAAGAGGAAAAAAAAAAATTTATGATTATCACCATGGGTGTATTACATACATTTAAAGTGCCTTGATGTGAGCATTAAAAAATATCTACCAGGTCTTCTGAGTGCTTGTACTGCTTTAAATATGATGTGAAAATCACAGTTTATGCCCTACGGATTTCTGTCTCATATTGATCCCTCGGGTCAGAACTGAAATGAGTCCAGAACTGAGCTTCATCTTAATGGAATCCAGATGGCTTAAGGCAGCAGGTGACGACTCCAGGTGAGTTTCACCTGCTAACGACGATCCTAATGGTAAGCTACACAAAGCGAGTTCTTGCTTTGTTCTGAGGCTTGACTCATAAATGTTTCGCTTTGATATTATACTGTTACTAGTTTTTACTTTATTCTCTTGAATGTAACTATTTTGCTGTACATTATGGGGCAATTTTGCTTTTTAACTGTTAAATCTGCCGTTTCAAAGATCTTAAAGGGGAAAATCTGAAGACATTTTCTATATATTTCTGCTAGAATGTCTGTTCTTTTAACTTTTGCAGCTTTGCCTTTGTGATATTTCATGCTGGGGAATCATAATGTGTGATGCTCCATCTTCATTGTAAAAAAAACAGATGGTCATGTATACTGTAAGGCCAAAGTTACTTAGCGTGTCCTTGACACAGTGGTTTTTTATCCAGCTAATCCAGCAGTATGAGTGATGTTACAACCATATAGTTGAGGTGAGTTTAAACCATGGCTGAAATGCATGTAATCACTTTGTTGTCTGATCAATACATATTTGAATCATCTGTCAGAGTAAATTTTTGAACTATTATTAACATGTAATTGTTTTCTGCTTCTAACGTGTGAGAATGTGCTGCTTTTATCACACGTAACAGCAAACTGAACTGAATATCACTGAAGTTTGGACTAAGCAAAAACTTTTTAGACATCATCTTGGACTTTTGTCTTTAAATTTCTAAACCATATAATTAAAAGTAAAGACAAATCCAAGGTGAACAAGGATTCCTGTGGTGCATTTTGATCATGTCTGGTTATCCGCATTAAAATTCTGTCACTGGCAGTACTAAAGCTAGGCAAGAACCATAGATCACAGAGGTGGTGAGAACACCCATCCATCCATTTTTTAACCACTTATCCAATTAAGAGTCGCTGTAGCCTATCCCATTTGTCATAGGGTGAATAGCGGGGTACACCATGGACAAGTTACCAATCTATAGCAGGGCTATCACAGCGGGACAGATAAATATTTGCACTCACATTCACTGATAATTTAAAATCAGCAGTTAAACTAACATCCATGTTTTTGGAATGCAGGGCGGAATCTAGAGTACCCTGAGGAAACCCACAAAGAGAACATGCAAACTACACACAGACAGGTGAAGACACATTGAGATTCAAACCAGGAACCTTCTTGCTGTGGTGATTGCTTCATCGTGTTGCCTCAGTCTGCTAGCATGCATATATATGTGACAGAGTAACAAGCCGAATGCACTTAAACACACAGACACAACTTTTATGTGTTAATGAGAGAAGGTCTGCGTGTATGCACTGCTACATGTGCATTTACACATACACAAAATGGAAAAAAAGGATTGGGCAACACTTCTTAATCTTTGAATTCAGGTGTTTTTGATCCCACTGTGACAGACGCAAATCAAGCACCTACCCGTACAGCTGTCTTTACAAACATTTGTTAGAGAATGTGTTGTTTTAAAGAGCTTATTGAATTTTTGGTGCAGAAATAGGTACCTTTGTGCGTGTCTGTGTGAGACCACATTAAGTTACAGGGCAGGGTTGCTGTGTTTTGAGCACTTAAAGGACGCCAATGCTCTGGTGACTCAATAACCCCCTCCGACATTAACATCAGCACAAAAACCGTTCACCGGGAGCCTCGTGGCATTGGTTTCCAGCAGCAGCTCCTGTAGGCGTATGTGTAGGTAGCCAGTTACTGTTCATTTAGCGTAGGTGGAAGAACTAATTTCATCACATATCATAAAATGATTATGACATCATGATAGATTATGTTTGTGACATGGCATGTTTGGTGGAATGAAGAGTTGGACCACATGATTTCCTGTGGGAAAGTCTCTGGCTACGTTTTTCCAATTATAATTGGTTTTAAAGTCCAAAGACAATAACACTGCTCCCAATAAATGCCTTAATCAGAATAAACAGAGCGCAGACTGACTGAAATTTCAACTAGTTGCATTCTGGCATTTTTTTTAATTTTTCAATTTAAAATGCCAGAACGATGGCAACTATACAACTAAACAGACAATAAATACCCACCTTCACTGAGATTACCAAACACTTGTCAAAGAGATAAATGGATATCAAACTAAATGCTGAATTAAATATCTTGGCACAAGCAAAAATGCTAAAATCTCACCCCATGTTGACCCTAAATATCAAACTAGACTGATTTAGATCATAAAAATCATGAAAAAAATGTGTGTATTTAACAGCAGCCATTGTGTAATGGGCTAGCACTGGGGGCTGATATCAATCTGTTCAGCAACATAGGGTGTGGAGTGGAATGTAGGAGGAGGTGTCTAGTTTCTATTGTGGGTGACAGTTTTGTTAGCCAACGTGCGTGGTCGCTTTGTGTGTTTTCATTTGATTTATTGCTATGAATTTGTTGTTACACTTTTGACAGTTACAGTAGCAAAGCCTGTTGCCAAGACAAACGTAAACCTGCAGTCAACGTGAAATGAGTTTTGCCCACTGAGTGTGGAAATAAAGTTCTGATGTTATTCACTTAAAAGCCACAGAGACACATTTCACATATATATATATGTATATATATAGTTGATTAGCTCTATATGTGTGGGTATTTTTTCTCCTTTTTGTCTAACCATACCTATTAGTGACTATAATTAAGTGATGAGGAATAGGTGGGTGGATGGAACAGGAGGCAGACAGAGAAGGGGGCGGCTGGAAAGCGTGATTTAATTTGGTTATGATCTAATTTGCTTTGATTAAAAATGTATGCAAATCCCTCTTAGCATAAGGGATCAGTGAGGAGAGGCGACACCTCTCCTGCTTTCTCCCTCTCTCTCTCTTCCTCTCTCACTCCCGCTGTCACCCCTCCTCCTCATCCTCTACTTTTAGTCCCCCTTCTCCCTCTGTCTGTGGCCACTAAAGTGAGATGTGTGAGTTGAAAACTGCAAAGTGTACATGTGTGGATGTGTTGTTGGAGGTGTGTGTGTTTTTTTCCTTTCTTTCTTTCTTTCTTTTTATTTTTAAGGTAATGAGAGGAGCCCACTCACATTGGGTGTTATTGCACCTCATATCTATTGGCTGGGTGTCTGCTACAAGCTGGATCTGGGTGTCAGGTTGTTCTGTGAGATTATGTGTACTGCATGTTTGTTTGTCCTGACCCCGTCTGCCAGTTAGCCCTGTGTGGGAGTGACTTTGCCAAGCAGCCCATGTCTCCCAGAGGTTGATCCTCCCCACAGCCCAACACTGAAGGTCACATTGCTGAACAGCATCTCCTCTGTTCATGCTCTTTCCCTTTTCTCTGCTTCTTGTTGATCTTTCTTTTTTATCATCCTTAAACACACACAGTGCCATGCCCTCCACCTCTGGCCACCAAAAAAAGAAGAAACCTCCAACCTAAGAATCAAGCCTCACACATGCCCCTGCACCGTAGATGTTTTCCTCCATGTGTTTGTTTGCCAGCTGCTTTCCATTGTGTGTGCATGTTTGTGATTCTTCTGCTGTATAAGGAGCAGGCCATCTAGGTAACTGCATCTATTTGCATGGGGGCTCAGAGTATTCATGTCACTCTCAATTTCTTCCCGTCTCTGCACTCTCTCTCAGCCTGTCACCGCTGCCTCTCCAAGTTTACTGTAATGAACTCAGGTTTGCCTCTGTGCTCCCCCTTCTTCTCTTCCGCCTCTCTCTTACTCATCGCCTGACTCCAAGCACCAGGCAACCAGCCAATCAGTCATTTAATCAGACACCCATGCAACCACTGTGCAGTGTCAGTTGGCCAACTATCATGCCAGGAGTAAGGGTAGATATTTGGTCAGAAATACCAAGCTGATTAATTCACTAGATGGGTGTAATTGTTCATTCAGTTATAGATTAAGTCTTGGACTTGGTGTTGACTGTGGGGAAAATAAATACTGCAGTGTATGGTGTTTGAAAAGAAGCATCTTTAATACTACTTAGTGAGTACATTTTACACATTCATTTTAAAGTACTGGAATTGGAAATGCAGTGGGGAAAAAAAAAATCTCGATTGGAAACTATAAAAAAATGTTACTTTTCACAAGGGAGAATGTATTATTTTATAATCAGGTAAGGATTTCACTGCAGAGCCATCACTTCATCTGTGCTGTTTTATAAAGTCCTCTCCCTGGTGAGTCTCTCTGCAGAGTTTACCTTAATTTTCTTACCACCTCTTGCAAACATTAGCATAAAGTTGGGCAAAAACTTTATTTTCCACAAATGTCCATTTTTTATTTATTTTTTTTACTGAATCACAAGTTACAGAATTTTGTCTGTAACTTTTTTCCTTACATTCTCTCCATTTTTTAGTTGAGATTTGATGATTTTACAATAAACAAGCAGCAGAAAAAAATAGAGGAATAAAATACAGGATTGGTCTGCATTGGAATGAAAACAAACGTAGAGTTTACGTGGTACGCAGCAACAATTAGCTGGCTAATAAGGATGATTATTAAGTGATCACATTAATCAGCAGCAGAAGATTTTGGTTAATTTTCTTTGCTAATTTCTGTTTTTCTTTGTGTTTCTGATGGGACTGAACTGAATACTGAGCATTTTCAGAACAATATGCATTTTCACTGTTTTCTGACATTTCACAGATAAAACAATGAACATGCTATGAAACAAATCCCAGATTAAATTGATCATAATTTTAATGTATGTTCTGTGTAACTAAGCTAATGCAGTACAAAGACAGACAAGCTATACATGTGGAAAGAAAGTTTTTTAAGCAGTCTTATGAAAAAATAAATGCGCCTCATGATTCTAGACTTTGACTGGGACATTAGAACCCTACATTACATTAGATTCTTTTCACTTTCAGTCATTCTAGTCATTGTCAAGTTGCATGACCCAGCTGAGCGTTAGCTGTCAGACAGATCGACATTTGACTCTAGAATACTTTGTTCGAGTTCATGTTTGACTTAGGGACTACAAGGTGCCCATGTCTTGTGACCCCAAATCATCACCTCTGCACCATCGTGATTAACAGTTGGTATGAGGTGTTTGTGCTGATACGCTGTGTTTGGTTTTCTTTGCGTTATGACCAAACATCTCCGCATTTGTAGTGGAATTTGCTCAGATGCAACTTTGCAAACCTAAACTGTGCTGCCATGTTCTTTCAGAGACAAGAGGATTCTGCCTGGCAAACGAACTATACTTGTTTGGTCTTTTTCTTATTTTCCTGGTACGAGGTTTAACATTTAACATGCTAACTGAGGCCTGTAGAGTCTGAGTAGCTCTTTGGCTTTTTGCAGTTTCTCTGCACATTGCACAGTCTGATCTTGGGTTGAATTTGCTGGTACATCGCCTCTTGGGATGATTTTCGCTTCTGACACTTTGGCTATTATAGAGGGCCAGCACTTGCTGGTGATCAATTAATCAAATGGAAATGATTAGCAGTACTTGCCCTCTCAGTTCCTATGAACCATTCAAGGTGCACTTAGTTTTTTGTTTTTTTTGCAGGATGGCAGAGAAAGTAAAGGATTGCCTATGTTTAGATACTCCATTCGACCAGTGTACACTAGCTCTTTATCATTACTGATGTATTTCTGTTATTTCTGTCTAATGTCTCCTTTTAGCACTGGAAAAATAACTCATTTTGCAGTCAAGATAAAACATTGTTACTTCACTTTAACACTGTTCTGAGTGCATTAGTGTCTAATGTAACGGTGCTGCCAAGCTGGTAAAATAAGCCTGAAGTTCTGTCTAAACACATAATAAATCTATCTTGTGTTATTATCTGTACTTTTGTATTCTTAATATGTTTTGCCTTCTAACTGTTAAGATTTAAAACTATGTGCTTGTTCATGGAAATTGATATCTCAAAGTTAAATCTTGACATTTATTCCCATCCGAAACCAGACAGGTAGTCAGTTACTTGAGTCAGGGAGTTTTTATAAGTCAGTAAATCAGCCAGCATATTACTGAGTCAGTTGGTCAATCAGTCAATAACTTAGCCATTCATCCAGTCAGTCAGCTAACTTGGCTAGTCAGCCATCCTGGCCGTGTCTGCTCTCTTACATAAGCAGGGCGACAGATGCTGAATCATCAGCTGCCCGCTGGAATGCTTTCTCTACCCAGAGGGTGCCAGGAGGAAAGGCAACACACATGCACACATGCACTCGTGCACGCACACAGACACACACGACACACACTACTGAAAAATGCACATACATACACTTGGCTATCTGTCCGCATTCATGCAAAAACTGTGCACACAATGGCATGCGTGTACAAACACACACACACACATACTGTGTGTCATGCACTATTTCACATGGGAGTCAGTCCTCAACTCCAGAGGGAAGATGTAAAAGAGAGAGAGAGTGAGACGAAGTGAAATAGAGGGACGAGAGAGAGAGAGTGATGAAGTGTGAGAGAGGTTGAGAGTGACACAAAAAGAAAGACAGGCTTACAGATAGACTGACAGAGAGTTCAAGAGAAAAGGAGAGAGAAGAAAGAAGAGTGAGATCTTCCCTCAGCTGTCTGTGAAGGTTTAGATGTGGTTTAAAGGGCTTTTCATGTTATGCAACTTTGAAGATGAAGCGTTTGATGTTTAGTTTGCTAGTTTGTTAGCTATTGGATTAATCTCTCTACCATCTACCTCTCTTTCCCTGCAATTTATCTGATTAGTGCTCGGAGCTTGCGTCACCCTCTCTTTGCCTTTGTCTAGAATGATACACGGAAGGGTGTTTTTCAGTGTCTCTTCAGAAACTTGGCACCTATCATCTATTTATGGGAGAAGCAATTGAAACTGGAATAACGCTGCTATTTGCCCGCCTGTCTAGCCTTTCAAAAACACGACTGAAATGCTGATGGAACAATGACAACTATTTCTCCCTTTTTCTCCCCCCCTCTCATCTCCCCGTTTCTCTCACTACTTCTTCCAATCTCGCCTCTCCACGTCCCCTCAGCATGGGTGATTCATTTGTCTCCAACACAATATAGCACAACATGGGCTCGCCGCAGTCCATATTGTCACAATACTTATTTGTTGAATGCTGAGGATTTCATAAATGTATTTCCACACTCTCTCCTCCCAGCATTTTCCTCCTTTGCCCTTTGTCTTTTCCCCTCTTTCGCTTATTTCCTTTTCTCTATAGATGCAACATGCTCTTTCTTAGCTTCTCCCCCATTTCTATCTCCCTCTCCATCTTTTCCATCCCTCTTTTTCACCCCCCCCCTCTCTCATCAGAGGAATGTAAGAATAGAACAGGGGAAGCCCTCTCACCTCTCTCTGCACGTCGGCTAATTAGCATATTCATGAGAGGTTCCATAAATTATACATGAGATCCGGAGGGGAAAGAGGCAGAAGAATGAGACGTGGACACACATTCTTACACATTAACGCACACACATGCACGTGAATTCACTCTCTTATGCAGGTACGCACACACACATTCTCACTTTCTCCTCACCTCACACCCTCTCTCAATCACACAGCGCAGACTGTGAGATACAGACAGGTAATTGGTGAGAAAGAGTACAGTACATTGGCAGTGTGCAGGGAAGACGATACACACAATATTGAAAAGGAGAAGTAGAAGTCACTCTTAGTCAAATAGAAAATGCAGCGCACAAACAGCCACAATGCTCAGACTGGCTGTATTTTTCGCCACACTCAAAGGTAAGAGGGTTTAGCCACTAAGTAATGTTAATGCAGCCAGAGTCGGTGCTAAAAGGAAAATGTAAAAAAGATACTGTTAGATTGAGACAAATTCTGAGGCGATAGAGGGAAAACTAAATGGCTTAAAGGTCTCAGGGATTATTCCAAAATGCGGTCCCTATATTAGAGGAAAAAAAATACCGCCTGAATAGCTGGAATGCAATTAAAGTTTAGCTGGTTGTTGTCTTTTGCTCAGGAAAGAGCCTTTAAGTTATTTACTATCCTTCAAACTGTACCATATTTGTTTTAAATCCAATTAATGTGTTTTTCTCTCTTACATGATAGATTTCCTAATTTGGAGCCAGATTCTGACTCAGCACCCTGACAGAAGACTAGACATCTTTATCCACATATATCATATTTACATATGGTCCAAAATAAATGCAGTGAGATGAAAGCTGACAGGAGACTGGAAAGCCTCCAAGACGCGTGCTCTTTTGGATCAAAAGGTTTTTCCATTATATATAACATCATCACTGAAATAAAAAATAATGGTTTTGCTTTATGAGATTACCAAGGGAAACACTGATCTGGTTAAATTTACCAATACATTAACAAAAAAGAAAGATATTAAGGAAATTGTTTTGTTGTTGTTTTTTCTGTTTTGTTTTGTTTTAAAGACATACCAAGCATGTTGAGCTATAAAATTTTACAAAACTATGGCACAATTAGCCTGTTATAGCTCAGATTTCCTCATATTGCTTATTTTCTCTAACCGCAACCTAAAAATATTTACTAGTTACACATAAATAAAGAAAACTAGGGTTATCACGTGTACTTAAAAATTAATTAATTAATTAAAAATACAGTACCCCTCATTTCTTCATATATACATATATCTATATAGAGAGAGATAATACATATATATATAAAACACCTTTATTCTTCAACAGAGCTTCAACGCTCGTCCTGAACTCTCGTCATGACTTCAGGAACAGCTCTCCAGGCTTTAGGCTGTAGCACTCATTGTTGTATCTCTCCTAATCTCCTCCACACATATTGACAATCAAAAACATTCAAATCTGGCCTGTTGCCACTGACTGTCAGTGCAGTTTTTGTATAATTTTCTAAGACCTTTGCATATTACTGTAACACTCGGACAGAAGTTAAATAAATTATGTAGATTCCTACATGATTCCTACGAGATTTCTCCTCCTGTATTTTTAAGCCAAAGAATTTTTAACACTTTTCGATTATTACAGCAGAAATCAGAAAATTTCTGTTCAATCAACTCTTCGTCACACATAAAAGGCAGGTATAACTAAAAGGGGAATTAGTCTTTATCTCAGAGGAACACATATTTAGTGGCTATACTAGGCATATTTTACACATTTATAAATAAAACCACATTTAATTTACACATTTCAAAAAGTGAGATCTCCTCTTTTCCATACAGACTCCTGATCAATATCAACATTTTAATAACCAGACCAGGCATTTATGCTTTCCATGCCAAAATAACTACACTAAATTTAGATT
Organism: Oreochromis niloticus; assembly: GCF_001858045.2. Classification (NCBI taxonomy): domain Eukaryota; kingdom Metazoa; phylum Chordata; class Actinopteri; order Cichliformes; family Cichlidae; genus Oreochromis; species Oreochromis niloticus. Next base: position 26,165,433 of record NC_031976.2, on the reverse strand, counting down.
TCAATGCACAGATGCACAACATCAATAAGATGTGCGTACCAAGTACAAAAGGCAGACAGCTTTTGTGCACATTAGACATCCTTACTGTTAATTGCTTGCTATCATCGTTTAAGAGTTGTCACAGTTTCTTTATTCAGTAGGAATGATCAAATATAAACAAAATCATATTAGAATTGTATATTTGTCACCTCATTTGCACTTTTTTGAAGAACTGCAAACAGGTGACAGTCTGTTCAATAAAATAAACTGAAACCTGCACAGTTACATGACAGTCATCATTCCACTTCATTTGCATTAAGAAAGATGTGCCGAGGAACTAAGTAGATTATATCAGAGCAAGATGTGCTGTTATAGGATAATGCTGTGCACTGCCATTTGTAGATCCATATGGCACTTAAAGCAGACAGCTAGGCATGACTGGAGTATGAAATCTCTATTGAAATGATGCGGCAATAGAGAACCTGTAATGGAAAGCAATGATTTTAGCCTTGCTGGCATCATAACTGAAAAGGAAACCATAACATAATCGTATATCTATATATATATCTATATATATGTGTGTTTGTGTGTGTAGTTTTGGTGTATTTCAGAAGTTGGAGCATATTTCCTTTGTCCTCTGCACTGGAGTGTTCACTTAAAAGCTATTCTGCTCTTTTCTTTTTCATAAATATGAATAACTAATTCCGAATGTGTGAGAATGTGCGCCTCTGTGTCTGCCTACAAATGTGTGCACGCCTGTGTACATCTGTGTGCTTATGTGTGTATGTGCTCCCTTAGTGCGGGTGGCAGCAGCTAATATCAGATTACGGATGTAAATTGGCAGAGTGGCTCTCTCTCATTATCACTAATAAGACTATGGCCTTGCTCCCTGCTTCCACCCACCACCAACCCCCACCCCCGCCCCCATCTCTCTATGGTCGGTTAAATGAGAGAGAGGTGATCAGAGAGAGTGAGAGTGCGCGAGAGGGAGAGAGCGGGAGAGAGCTCTGCACCTGAATGCAAACGATTTAAAAAAAAAAAGGTCCACATGTGCATGCGTTGACACATGTTGATACAACACACACAAATGTCAACCGTTAAACACCAATAGGAAAGCTTCACTTCACACTGTCACTCTAAAAAGGTCTCAAAAGGAGATTGATTGAATTATGCAGTTTCTCATATATAGATGATTTTTTTATAATCACCTCTTCAATTAAGCCTTTCTTTCTTTCTCCTTTACTTTCTCATCACTGTCACACATACAATACTGCACATTAAACGGTGCACTATTACACAAACTTACAATGTGAAATGCATACAAAAACGTTCGCACGTGTTTGCCTCAGACAGATACGCATGTATACACGCCACCATTCTTCACACATCAATCTCACTACATTACACTTAATGAGACAGAGATTTATATATAGTCACAAAGATATCTGAGGCAGCACTAACGTTTTCCATACAAACCAGCACAATTATTTTCCCTACTTACTGTCAAAAGTGCACTGTGCTTTATAATCCCTTATAAGTGGCGAATCACTTTAGTATATGTGTATATCACTGAGCATATACATTATAATTAACAATGACAGAAAGAAACTTAAGTTGTTCTAACGACACTGCTGAGTCACCCTCAATGATGTAGTTGATTGGATATAGGGAGCAGTTCAAACAGATCTCTGTAACTCATTCAAACAAGTGCACATGCTTGTTTGGAAATACACAAAGCAGCAGAATGCGTGAGCATAAATAAATGTTACAGATTTTATGTATGAATACATTAATATATGTATTTCCTAGCACATAAACCTTGAATGAAGCAAAAATGATCACAAAATTGGGTTTAACCATGTATTAATAACTTTGTTCTAACAAAGAGACTCACTCACAGACCTAATATACTCAATGAATGCAATTGCATTATTTTTTTTTTCCTCTGTATTTCTCTCGCTCTCTGTCTCTGCTTTCCTCTGTGTCTTACTCATCTCTCCACGGACCGTATTCACTCAGTAATTACATTTCAGCCATTATTCTCGGCTGACATTTCTGTACAGTTAATCATGCCCATTTTGCCATCACGTACAGGTCAAAGTGTGTGTGAATGAGAAGAGGGCAAGAGAGGGAGAATGAGAGAGAGATACAACCTAAAAGGATGAAACTGCATGTGAATTGTGAGTGCCAGCCACGATGTCTGCTGTTAGCAGCCTCTTGTATATTATTTGCTGTACTTATCCATTTTTTAAAAAGTGCCGGTGATATATGTAATTCTGCATGTGTGTCTGTACTGCACTTTATCATGACACAATATTAGACCAGGGTAATGATGTGCAAAGTAGTGATGTTCAGCCTTTCACTCTCACCAAGAGGGTCACAACCCTCGGCCTTGGATGCACCCTTGTATACACTTGTTTTTGTGTGTTTATGAGTGTGAGTGTGTTTCAAGCCAATCCGACTGGCGTCTGCTCATTCCTCTATCCACTGCAAGCCGTCTGCTGTCTTTTATTTTGTCTTTAATGACCTATAAAGGGACTGTTACTTTTTAAATAAACCATAAAGCAAGGTCATAAAAGGGGAGTGCAATGCTGGGCAATGGCCAAGCGCTGAGAGAATTGTGTGTCTCAGTGTATGCATTCTTGGGTGCGTGCGCATGAGCGTGTGTGTGTTGGCATATGTTACCAGTGTGCCACAATATGTCAAGCTGAATTTCCAACCAAGGTGATATCACAGTCTGAAAGTGCTGTGGATCAACTATGTGTTAAATGCAAGTCTGTAAATTGATAAAGATACATAAATGGTAACCTTGCTTCACATGGAGATGAGTGGGTGGGTGAGGAGCAGGTCCAAGGCTAGAGCTTTTTTTTTTCCAAGCCACTGTCTTGGAGCTGCTGTAGTGGGTGTAGAAAGAACCGAGCCTGGGGCGGCTTCAGCAGCGCTTCGTACATTGAATAAACCCCTTTACAACAACTTGTATCACGGAGAAATCTTTTATATTCCCACGACTGACACAGGAAGCTTATGAAAGTGCGCAGAGATGCTGAGAAGTGGTTGAGGCAGGTTCAACCAAGCACTACTGACAGTAATATATGGGTCTTAATAGGTGCATGCTGGTGAAATCTGCAGGAGGTGTAATTTCAGTAATACTTGTAACAGAAAAAAGCAAAAAAGTTTAGAAAACGGTGAAGTGCCTGTCTTAGAAGAAAGGTCTTTGCACCATGCATATTTACGTCTTAGTTAGAGGAATGTGTGGGTGCAAGTCATCGCTCCCTGTCTCTCTCCTCTACCACCTCCTTATGCGCTGCGATTCCAAAGCCGAACATAAAAAAAGGGGGAAAAAAATAATTGCCCGTTTTAGCAGAGTGTAACGTTGAAAATGTGTGTCGCTCATGCAGAGCTTCAAACGGGCTCGGCGAGGAACAGAGAGCAAATCTTAGCACGCTGCGTTTAGGACATCAAACGGGCCGCAATCAACCGCTTCGCAGTGAGGAGGAGGAATGGGGGGGCAGGAGGGGCTCCGAGGTGGTGCCGGCAGTGGGGGCTCATTTCCTTTGACGTTCATGCACTTCTTCTTCACTCATAAGAAGAAGTTTAGGTACTTTAAGCATCTATTGAGAGAAAAAGAAGCACTGAATGCCAGACAAGGTGTTGGGTGATAAAGATATATGCAAACGAAACAAAAGCCTGGAGGGGCTACATAGGTTGTGATTGCCGGTAAATTAGAAGGACGGAAGTACGGACCATGCGGGGCAGCAGACTGAAATCCTCAACTTTTTAAGATATTTCCCTGAGATGTCATCATCTCTTTGCAGCATTTTCATAATTAGAAGGCAATCTTATTTTCCGTGCAAGTGACAAGCTAGAGTGATTTTGGTTTTGGATTCAAGGAGCTTTTGTTGCAGCGACCCTGCAAGTGGAGCTGTTCTGGTGGGAAAGCTTCTTGTGCTATTTTGGAATAGTTTCAAATTCAGTGACAAGAAGAAAAAATTTATACACTTAGGAAAAACGGGAAAACATGGTCGCTATCTGGATCTCCTAATAAGTTTTATTATTGTACCATTTAAAATGTGTGAAAAGCAAGAAGGAAAAACAGCAGAACTCCAATACCTGTGGCACAGTGGGAAGGCTAGAGCAGTTTGTCCAGGTTTGGCAGTTCCATCTATGTGCTGAACAGTCCTTGGGTAAGACACTGAACCAGTATCTTCCAGTTTTGTGCATGTACGTGTGAGTGCACACTGTGCAGAAGTTTGTCAGACATAGCAGAGATTAAACAGTCAGGCAGATAGCATAAAATAGAGAAATATAGCAAATCCTGGAACCTGTAAGTACTGCATAGCTCTAGGATTGGCCGGGTTGTTCTGATTCATCCTGAAATGTCTTAAAATTAAGTCTAACAGGCAAAAATAACAAGTTAAGTATTACACCTTCTATAAATCAAAAGGCTAGAGTTGTCATTGTGATTATATTCACCTGCTAAGGTTAGCAAACTGCTACCCCAAAGATGCTAGTTTAGTGATACAGTTTTAGGGTCAGGGTCAAAACTAAAACAAAACTGCTGTCCGTAAGAGGCACTAGTTAAATGCACAGTACTTTTGTGGTTGGCGTCATTGTATAAATATTTCTAGTTTCCCTAGAAACCTTGAGTTGCCCTTTCACAGTGCAAATTTTTGGGAGGAGAGTATTTGAATAAATTATACATACGTGATTTACTAAGGTTTGCACACAGATACTAGTGCAGAAAGAAAACTAATGAGAGCGCAAAAGCATCTGTGCAACTTTTCCTCATCAGCACACATTCACACAGAGCTCTGCACAAATTGAGACATCACACAAAGACTTGTAGATATTTTTTGTCTGTAATATTAAAAATATTACATATTATTACAGCTATCAAATGAACAGACATCTGAAGTGTGGACGATCAATTTCTGAATGTTGCAAAAATTGACTTTATACAACTTGCAGGGGAAAAAAAAGAGCTATGAGCACATTTAAACACATTGCACAGTAAAAGTACATTTTTTTTAAACATGCAGTTGGGTTGGTATCTGATGGTAAATGTCTATTGCACATCCCATAGGATAGCTGTTGTACACAGATTTTTGGTCTGTAATAAGGCAGCCTTCCTCTGGATAAATCTTGCGATCTGTCTTCGATGTTAGGTTTATCTATAGGGCACCTATCCAAGACCCCAGACAATCCCCAGAAATTTTTAAGAGGGGTTCGCCCTTATATCAGAAAATATTAATGCTCCATGATTTGCCTCCCATTGAGTTGAAATGCCACGCTGATTTCAGAGAGAAACACATGCATAAAACTTACACTGTATTTTTGTTAGCTGATTACTCATCTAATCTGGTCTGCTTGCTTTTGAACTGCTAATTTACACTGATCATGGTAGATTGCATTGGTCATGATAAAAAATGAACTGGCTTCTGTGTTTATGAATTAACCTCTTGTCAGTGGATCATCCCAAAAACCTTCCGCTCTGGATTTTTGGAATTGCAATGTTACTCCAATTTTAACCCTCTGTAAATCCGGTCCTTAGTCTTATGAATAAAACAGATTTTCAATTTCATGTTATGCATTTAGCACTTATAATTATAATTGTTTTTAGCAAAAATGCAAACATTTGCTTCTGAGAGTATTTGTGCTTTTCCTGAGATTAAATGATAATAATCTAAGTATCTTTGGGTTTAAACATTCATCAACCTGGAGTACATATTGTATCCATAATACTGGAATATCATTAGAGATACTTAACCTAAAGGGACAAATTTGTACTTTAAAGGGATGGGTTGACATTATTTGACATTGACATTTTAGACAGACGTTTTCAGCAACAGTTGGCCCAACATGAATAAATGTCTCTACATTTGTCCTTGAGGATCATCACGAATTGAGCCTGCTAAAAAAAAAAAAAAACTGTTAAAAAGATTGTATGAATGTTAACAGTGTGAACACCATTTGCAGAAACTGCAGCGTGGTTCCTCAATGTGAAAAATATCTGCTGACAAAAATAACCAAACATATTCAAAATGTCAAGGTATGACTTTAATTGCTTTCCAATGTACCTTTTTCAAACGTTACAAATTTGCCCTTTTATGGGCACTGCCAAAGTGACAAACTGTTTGTTGGAAGTTGCTTTTAAAAAAGCAGACAAAACATGTACGGGGAAACCTTTCCTCTGGATGCTTACTTCAGGGTAACAGACTTTTTTTCATAAACCTACAAAAGATTGACAGGCTGACAAGCTGCAATAAAGTGTTCTTTGATCCTTCTGCTGCTGCACTCATTTTAGTCATCAACTTGTAACTTTTACATTACAAAGATCCTCGCCTCCAATCGCCTCTTCAAACATATCACCTCACTGCTGGTTTCACTGTATTTTTTCTCTCCTTGCCTCACCACTCTTTCCTTTCTTTCTTTCCCTCATTCTCAATGCCTTTCTTTCTTAATGTTAATTCACCTGTGATCTTTCACTGCTCTCTCCGCGCTGTCTTTCTCTCTTTCCCCCCTTTTTTCCTGCATCTCCCCTGCACTTCTTTTGTCCTTGATTACCTCGTAGTGAGCTCCTGGCTGTGTCTCCCTGCCACTGGGTAATGGACTATTTGCATGCAAATGGCAGTGCCTGGAAAGATTAGACAGGGTGGAGTGAATGGTGGAGGAAGCAAGGGAGGAGGAGGAGGAGGAGAATGAAGAAAGCAAGGAGACAGGCAGACTCTACTGAAGGAGAGAAACCACATGAAAGGCAGGGATGAGTGCATTCTTCTTTTTATCGTGGTGGCTGTCTAGAGGTCTAGATGATTGTCTTCGTTAAGACGCTATTATTGACAGTTACTTCTCTGTGTGTGCGCATATATGCATCTCAGCGTGGCTGCGTGTTTGTGTGTCTAAATGTACGTGATGCTCAAAGACTGAGAGAGAAAAGTTTGAATGTCTGCGCCTCCGTATTTGCATGTTTATGTGCGCCTAACTAGCTTAGCTCCGAACTTGGGGAAGATAGGGCACTGCAGCATCTCCTATTTCTGAAAAATTAAAGCTAGAGACCAAAGGTTTTTTGTCTGGAGAGAGAAGCCCAGGCCTCGCTTCCTCCTCCCCCTCCTCCGACTCCTCCAAATAAATAAGAATTTTTGATTACAGTAATCAGGGCCATTAATAATGCAGACGCTGTGATGATGCAGAGGAGATGAAAGATGGCTCTTCTCAACCTTTCTGTGTTAGGAGCGAGGGGAGATAGCTGCTAGCTAGCCACACATGCATTTACACATGCACAAGTGAGCACACGCACCCACAAGTATTCAGCATTTGTGTAGACTTGAGACCCAAAACACAACCTAAAAGAGATGTAAAGTTTTAGGGCTATTTTCATCTGACTCCCAATTATATTTGGTACAACAGTCCCTTCTCGTTTTACTGCTTAGAACAAGGGTTACATTAAGGTTGTTTTGAGAGTTGTTGATAGACATTAGATATAATATGCTGCAGCAAGTAGCTCTTTATTTTTTATGTTATTTCGCAGCGAGGATGGGAGACAAAAGAGTTGTGAAGCAGATTTGCAGGGTCAGATTATTCTCTTTAGGACTTTTTGAATGGTCCCTTTTGCACTTATATCTCTCATACTCACACAAAACCAGAACATTAAACATACCTCACCTTCCCCGCTCTGTCTCTGTTGCGTGCACACATACACACACATGTGTGCACGCACTTCTCACAGTGTGTATACCTTTCCTTCCCTGAGGGTGAGTTGGCAGCGGGCCAGCAGTGGGGAGAGAATGCATAAAGAGCTATTGTGGCTGTTGTCGTTAATCAGGGCCGTATGCTTTCTGACAGCAGCATGCGAGGAGGCAAGACTGTCTCTCCTATAGCCTCTCTATACACTCGCTCTTCTCCATTAGCTTATACTAGCCAGACAGTCAGTCTCCAGTTACAAAATGCTGAAGCTTAATGGCACACAATATCGAAAGAGAAAAGGAGACAGAGGGAGAGCGAGTTGTGGGAGAGAGGTGTATAGCACCAGGGTGGCATGTGCTGAATGCCTCGCCAGCTCAACAGCGCCATGAAATTCACGGAGTCAAGTTGTAGGTGAGTGAGCTGTGATAAATGAGGGGTTAAAGATGGAGCAGTTTGTGTGTGACTGAGTCTGTCTGCTGTGTGTCTACATGTTGGCTCATGTCTGCAGATCCATCTGTTGGCATATCTGTGAGAATGTACTTCTGCTGGTCACATGGATGTATTTACATCTGGATTCAGGTCCATAGCCGTGCATATACATGTCTGGGTGCTCGTCACGCATCCACAGAGATCATGTCAAAGACTGTGTCTCCTACAGGTGTAAGCCCCGAACATCTGGCTGGCACATTTCAAGCGCTCAGAGAGGCAGGAGGGGTGGGGCAAAGCCACAGTTGAGGGTAGTACCATAGTCATTAAAAAGTGGAGGACTCGGGGGTGGGGACTAGGACGGCACTACTATAGCATACACCTGCTCCTTGCATGCTTGTCTGCCCACAAACCAGTATTCCTTCCACTATGTGTGCATGCTGTTCACTGGCCACCCATGGAAACAACAACAAGGCAGACATCTGGAGCCAATCAAAACCACAACAGTTCATCAGGAGCGAGAGGGAATTCCAGTTTAGAAATTAGGGTGCATTATTTTGATGGCAAAGGCCAATCAGTGATGATGGCATAACAAGCCATTTAAGAGTAGAAATTAAAAGAGAAATGTCAATTTTCATCAGTATTGATTAGACCCTGACTAATACTTTGGTCGGCCAGTCATACTGGCCAATGTTGTGCAGCAAAAGTTGCTCAGCTAAGTTAGAAATCTTGTTATAGCAGAGTTTGTCCAGTAGAGTGACACTGTTGTTTACAACACTGTCAGAACTATCTGCAGCACATGTAGTGGAGTATGAATCACAGCTAAGAAGATGATGCCAAGTTGCCAAGATGTCTCCACAGTAGCATGCTAGTCTTCTATGACTTTATAATGATGTCACCATTTTTAAAAAAAATATATTAGAATTAAATCTCCACTTTATTCCTTTTCTCAGGCTAACACGCCTCTGGCAGCAAATACTTAAGAAATAGTCGTCATTTAGAAGATCTGATAATGGGTTTTCATTTGCTCAAATTTTATGCAACTGTATCAATGACAGTCATGGCATGAGGCACTATGCCTTCAAGCTGTTTGTCCGTCTCTCTGTATGTGCATTGATGTCGCTGGGACACCCTGAAGGCATTTTTTCAAATTTGGCACAAACCTCCACAGAGACTGAAGCATAAAGTGATTAGAAATTGGTGGCCAAGTCAAGGCTGTTATACCCCACACAACAGATTTTGGCCATAATTTAAAAATTAACATGCTAGCTATCTAAAAACTTCAACAAATGTCTTCTTCTTTCAGCTGCTCCCTTTAGGGCTCGTCACAGAGCATCAGCTGCCTCCATCTCCCCCTATCCCTATCATACTCCTGTCACAGGAACCCTCTGCATATCCTTCACTATATCCAATCTGAATCTCCTTTGTTGCCTTCTTCTTTTCCCCCTGTCTGGCAGCTCCACATTCAACATCCTTTGTCCAATATGTCTAATAGAATAAAATGTAATAAATCCAAACTGCCAAAGGTCAGCTTCACTGGGAGATCATGATGGCCTATCAATGCCATACCACAGGAGCAGAGCAAAGCATACTTCACATTGGACCTAGTGCTGACTGTGGAAGGAAAGGCAGCCACCGTACAATCTTTGCTAAATCAAAAATGTGGGTAATCGAGAGATTTCCATACTGGATCAGTGCTGTTGTTCAACAGGGTGGAAATTGCGCTAATGTTGGCCGAAGACAAAGGAAGAGGAAAGTTGGAAGGCATGTTAAGAGGGAGAACGAGAGAAGTAAATGCAGGAATTTTGAGGTGAGCAGGAGCTTTAAATTTGGCAACTCTGAAGAAGTAATGGATACACTGGACAAACAATACTGAATAAGGAGCTGCCAGGCAGGAGGAAAAGAGGAAGACCACAGAAAAGGTTCATGGCGCTAGTGAAGGAGGACATGCAGAGGGGTGGTGTGACAGGGGGAGAGAAGAGTCTGATACTAATTTGGTGGTGCTGCTTTTGAGTTGTCATCTTGAGCCTGTTCTGACTGTATAGATCTTCTATGTTACCAGGCAGGAGATGTGTGTGTGAAACATCCACCTTTTAAAATTTGTGGCAGGAACATCTACATTTCAAGCCTTGTCTGCCATCATAAATTAACTTAATTTGCCAAGCTTACACTTAATACTTTTTTTAAAAAAAAGTCCTTCAAAGGCTTAACTGCATTTATTACATGGATATAAACTGCAACTGGGCTGGTTGGCAGAAGGATACAACTGTGAGGTTGTAATTCTAGTTTGACTTTCAAAAACAGAAAAATTGACAGTCACCTTTTGAGAGTAATTGGCCAGGTGTGGAAGGGTGTGAAAATAGACTGAGCTCCAAGCTTATTTTTCGGTTGGCAGCAATGAAGGCGTTGCACTTTCAAAGAAATGAAATGAAAAGTTCTGAGCAACAGCTGTGACTGATATAATCCAACACTTTCCTTGTTTTGCTTTAAAATGCACTCTTCAATTTGAAATTAAAGAGATAATAGGAGATAGAGATACCTCTGTGTTACCTGTAAATTCAATATTTTATATTGTACACCTTGTACATTGATCTTTTATTTATTCCCTGACTAATTCTGGCTTATTTTCTATTCCCTCGATAGTACTTTTTGATTCTATTTTTGGTATTATGCGTGTTTTGATTCAGTTGTTTCACTTTCAGAACTAGGATCTTTCAAAATTTTTTATCAAGGTTTCGTGACGGTTGCGAGTTTTATTATGGGAGCCTCTGTATATCTTGTAGTGTAAAAATCATGTTGACGTTTCGAAGACATTTATGGAGACTCTGACTCTGTGATGTACCAACACCACCCCTACTGCAGGATGCAGAGGATTGTAGTTGGCTCTGGACAATATTTGAACTGTGTTAGATTCCCGTTACATCATCTCCAGCAGGGATTAATGCAAAGTACAGATACACAGCTTACACATGGATGATGGAAGCACAGTGCTGGATTTAACATTCACACTATGGGCACTTACATGTCAGCACACATCAGCTGGAGTCAACTATGCTCATGCTGTACGTGATTCACATGACAGAGTGGAGAGTTAAGCTCAGAGCAAAGATTCTCTATGTGGTCTGAAGCTTCGGTCACGTCAGCTTCAATCGAATCTGGGTGAGTCAGGTTGAGAGGGTGATGCATGGCTGGACTTTCAATGCTTGTTCTGTTCGATCTCTCATTGAGCCGGCACGAGTTTTGAGTCGAGCTGGTCCCAATTTACCACCATGCCTGTCTGGATTTGGCTTATAGTTGCTTCTGCCATGATTCACACTGATTCAGACTGGACGTCCACTCAGTTTATCATCTGTTTTCATTTGACAGAGAGTCACTTTATATGACAGCAGCGTCTCTCCACCACAACTCAGCATGAATGTGCCGGTCCAATCTACTTCAGTCACAGGCCGTGAATCGTGTAGCATGTCATCTGATGCCTGCTGTGCCTGCAGATGCCAGGGCTGCCACCTCTGTTGTAGGGTAGGGCACAGGTCACCACCCTCTGGCTCTGTCTCCCCCCACCACCCCCTTTAACAAAAAAAAAAAAAATCTTTTACCTTTCCCTCAGTCTTCCTGTCTCCCACTTCCTTTCACCTTCCTCCCTCTTCTCCCTTCTGCTTCCTCTCCCCCTCCCTCGCTCCCTCCTCTTTTTCACTCCTCTGCACCGACACGTTAGTCAAATCTGCCCATTATGCGCTTCGTTGGTCATGCATCGCTTTTTATATCTGGCATAAAGCAGTCAATGACACTGAAAAGAGAGAGCACATGAAAAGGAAAAAAAAAGTCCACACAGAGAAAGGAGTCTCATGGTTTGGTAGCCTTTAAATGTGAGCAACTAAGAGTAGGCATCAGTCATCAGTGTCACTGTTTGTTTTTTCTGAATGCCTCCTCGTCATTGGTGTATACAGGGTAAGACAGAAGGCTTGTTACAATAATTATACACTCTGCTGTACGGCCTATCATCGGGCACAAAAGACAGGAGCATGTGTCTCAACAGGACCAGGCCAGAACTGTTTGTGTGGATGATTTTGGTTGGTGGTGCTCCAACTATATACCTTTATTATACCAATAATAAATCATGTTTACATAGAGTTTTTTCCACAAAGTTATAAATAACAACTAATATAACCCACAAATCAAAGATAAAATGAATAACATAACATAAAAAAAGACCATTTACAAAATAAGTTTTTACTGAACCTCCTCACATTGAAAGAAACAAAATCAAATATTACAGTTTTAATATCTATCATATTTTCTGCATCTTAAATTTTTTGAAATTGCAATGATGCAATGATGAATAAAGTCTCAAAAACTCACAAAAACTCCTGTATAAAATATAATACACTAGGCATTAATGGGTTAAATCACATAAATATTTATTATGACTCTTTCTGGATACTTCGATCAAAAATACCACCCAGTTGTACATATTTTATTTACAGTAGGAAGCTTCCCAAATTTAAAGACTCTAATCAATCAAAGTTATAAATAGACTAGTCCTAGTCCTGTTAAACATCTTTTGTAGCATGTACTACACTGCAGTATCCAGCCTTAGGTGATAGATCTATAAGGCTTTGACAAGCATCTCCTCAAAAATTAGACTTCAACATTTAAATTTGCTTTAGAGCAGTGTACTCCTCAATCTTGAAATCACAATATGCTATGCACAGTAGTATCAATATATTAGTTCATACAGGTCCCATTGGGGCTGAATGCTCTATTTTTAGGCCAAGCTGTAGGTTTCAAAGCAATTCTGGATCCTGCACAGTGTTGCAACTTTTTGAAATATAGGGCTTTGGCCGTGGCTATAGTTGCCTGTGATGAGAGTGAGCTGTGAAAACTATAATCAGTGTCAGCTCACACAGCCAGACCTGACACCGCACACTGTGAGATGCAATAGTGCTCTCTCGCTCACACAGACACACACATATGTAGCCTTCATGCACACATGCTCTCTTTTTCAATCTGTCTCTCCTTCTCCCCGTCTCTGTCTGTCTCAGTCTCACACCCACGCTTTCTCTCCCTCTTTCTCCTCACTGTCTTGCTCTTGCACTCACACACAAACACAGATGGATGCTGGGTACCATTACAGGGACTGACCAAGCACACAGACATGGGGGAAGACTGGACAAAGAGATTGTCACTCCACATTCAAGTGTGTGGAGTGTGTATTGCTCTTACCGGCACCGGAATGGCAGGACTTGTGTCTGTCTATGTGACAGTGGATATGATTCCCAATGAAATGTCTGTGTGTGTGTGTATCTGCCTGCGTACGCTTGTGCATCTCCTTTTATCTGGGTATAGCCTCAGAGCAATTCACAGCCTGTCACTCACTCTCTGGGCTTGGAACTAAGAGGGAAAGAAAGATGGATTGGAGAGAGAAAAAGAAAGAAAGGAAAAGGAAGAAAAGAGAGAGACTAACAATTGGGAGAAAGAGAAGGGCAGTGAGAAGCTCGGGGGGGGGGGGGGGGGGGGGGGAGCAAGAGAAGGAACGGAAGGGAGGGTGATGTAGAGAGTAGCAGAGGCTGTTTGGTCCCTTGGGTGCATGGGTTAGGGCAGCCCGCAGGCACAGTTGGCATGCAGCTGGGCACACTGTCGCTCAGTCCCTACGGCAGGCTGTGTGCTCGCAGTGCCCTCCCTTAGAGAGCAGAGGTCGAAGGGAAATAGGAGTGTATGTGAACAAGTGTGTGTGAGTGTGGTTGTGTGTTTGTGTATGTTCATGGCTGCTGCCTCATCAAAAATGCCAACGCCGCTACGCATATCTGTTTATAGGCTCATTGCTCAGTCCTGTTGTTGCTCAGGGGGACCATTTGCAGTCACACTTGCATAATGATAATAATAGGGTGACTTGGAGTGGTTGCGAGTATGTGAGCATGCGTGTGTGTGTGTGTGTGTGTGTGTCTGTGTGTGTGTGTGTGTGTGTGTGTGTGTGTGTGTGTGTGACTGGGCGTACATGTTTATGTGCATATTTTTTTGCCCTCAATACATTTGTCCATCGTTGTCTGCTCTGCAGTCCTGTTCTCACCTGATCTTATACTTATCTTATTAAATCTTTCCGTCTTCATCCTCCTTCTCTACTCTATCAGCCATCTAAGTTTTCTCCACCCTGTTTCTTCCCAATGCTGTTTCAAGCACCAAGCACCCTACACACATGTCCTGGAGTGACCCCGTTGGCATGCGGCTAACGACCCGGGCACGTCCCTCTTTAACAGTACGCTGGACCAAAGGTGAACATCGCATCACATGCATCGCTGGTCTCCTTGCTCTTCCACCGAAACCAACACCTCACCAACCCATCATTAGTTCACATGCCACATTGGGCGCGCTCATTTTTCTTCTTCCCCTTTTTCTAATTTTACAGGGCTGGGATCATTTTACACCCAGTGCGTTTTTTCTTTTTTTGTTAACCGCAGGGTGGTTTGGGCCTGCAAAGTATTTTACTGAGGGAGAGAAGCGAGTGAAAAACAGAGTGACAGTAAGCAGAAGGGCCTTGTGTATATACTGTAAAATTAAAAATCCTTTTGACCGTCAGTTTTTATACCCTTTTCTTTGATTATATGTGTTCGCACGGACGCTAATTAACATTTTTACACCCAAAAATTACATCCATATTTTTGTTTGTTTCATGTTGCTATGGAGACTGCATGTAAATGGTAAATTGATTGGGAGTTTAAACTATCCTCTCATTTTAAGGGTGTAATTTTGATCTTATCATTTATTCCATACAAACTGAGACACCGTGTGTTAAGCTAACTTCACATTATTCACTTCAGACGTCAAACCTGAGTATGTTTTAGTGGCTTTATTTAAACAGGAAGATTTTTATATTTCCACCAAAGTAAACTTAACAGTCTCATAAATATAGTGTGTGATTTATACGCTGAACACTCCACAGTGGCTGTACAGGTGTCATTTATGCTTACAAGGACTGATTTCCTCTCTCAAGATGCCTCTACTCATTCTCAAGGCTGTTTCCAAAACCCTGCCAGCATAACAAGAACAGGGTTGCTCATCCTGCTAATTCAAAATCCTTCTCTTGAATAGACGAAGGACAAATTTTTTTAAAAGCTGGTGTGTTTAATCACATCAAACCTCGTCACACAAGTCTCGCTACGGCACAGTTTGCATGCCTCCTCTCTTACCTAACTTGACCTCGTACCACATGCATTTTCTTTAAGCATGTGTACGCACCGTCCATATTGTTGGAACATCTGTGCCCACATATGAATCAGAGTCCAAAAAATATATGTGTGTCATGGCACATTCCTGCCATCTGACTAACCACATTCCTGCCATAGCCTGGCAATTAAAAGCTGTTACCTCCAAATCCCCACCACATAGCCTAAGCCAGCAGTGAAATAAGAGCACAGAAAGCCCATTAAAATGGGAAGTGCATGCCAGCTTCTTAATCGAAACACATGTAAGCCATTAAGAGTACACTTTGAATTCTTCTCTCTGAGCTAAGGGGGGAAACAAGACACAGGCAGAGAGAGAGCCAAAGACAGACGTCAACCCACTGAGAAAATTTGGGATTCTCATCTCACTTTAAACAACTTCAAAGTCAGTAACAGACGGAAAGAAAGGGAGATAATAGAAATAGAGACACTGACGAAAGCACAGACCATGTAAAGAGAAACTGGGAGCTTTGATTAGTGGGCTGGATGCTAGCAGTATATGCACTCTTTAAGCACTGATTCCACACTGCTGGGTCTTAGCATCTTCAAGCCCCCCCCTCCCTTCCACATCTTTCAAATGGTTTGGCTGGGGGTTCTTTGAATTGGGTCCCTATGGCGACAGCCCGGCTGGCGGCCAGAGCAACACTCTTTCCTGATGCTGTTTAGAAGTGGCAGGGATCACAGAAGGCCACTTCTGAGCACTGACTCTGCAAGGGTTTTTCTGTCTGTCTCACTGGCTTTCTCTGTGTGTGGAGTGATACCTCTGGTAATTTAGTTATGTTAAAAGATGTTTTCTTTTTTATTTAAAATAAACATGCATATGATTTTTTTTTTATTTAAAAACTTGAGCAGTTTTAAAGCCCTGTCTTACTTATGCTGTATAAAATGCTCTGTCTGTGGTTCCTTTCTGTCTCATTATCTCTGCTTTATTCTTGCTCTCTTCCTCAATTTGTAATTCGAATTCAACCTCCCACTGACTATGTCTTGTGGTTGTTACATAAGTGAACCCTGCATCACACGCATATGCACACTCACACAGTAGAGTTTTCATTACTTCAGAGGACATTATTGGCTTGTGTTCATGTTCTTGAGACAGCTAATACTTACATAAACCTAAATGTAACTCTACAACCTTAAACCAAGATTAAATTGCAAAATACTTACCTTAAGGGAACTGTGAACTGCATGCCACACATGCATGTTGACTCACCTGTACAAAACTCCATTCATAGACTAAACTGATTGTGAATGGCATACACATTCATAGCATCTCTGTTCAGGTGTATCTGTTATATAAATATGTGCAGTGCTATTTTATGGGTTTAGGCGTCTAACAGTTACTCTTGCCAATATTTAGTCTAAAAATTTAACCATTCCCCTGCAAATCAATTTTCAAGTATTTACTAATTTACTGTGCAGGGTTAAAGTGTATCTGACGTAATAATTTAACACTGGCCTGCAGGATAGCAAGATGTCAATCAATCAATCAACCAAGACATGACAGAAATGTAATAGTGCTGTGTTGAGATACCAAGACCCATTACCATTATAGATTCTATTTACAAGTTTATTCTTGATTGCTTCCTTTATCAATTTGTGATCAATTTTCGGTGTGAAAAAAATGCTGTTATGCAGCAACAATACAAGTGGGTTTCTGCTTCTTCTTTTTTAAATCTCTGAGGCTAAACAAAGTATACAAAAATGTAACTCATGTACAAAATCCACTGCGATGAATTTATTATTACTGATTTGCAATGTGAACCTGTGATAAAAATGCATTAGATTTGATCAAATGTAAGTTGAGCTTATCAGTATGGATCTGACTTTTCAGAACTGCATCTCAATTCCCACAGATTTATTATCTGAGGTATAAATACATCTCATACTTGTCAGCCTAAACATTACTTACAATCATGAAGTATAACATTTTAATTTCTTTATTATTATTATTATTATTATTTTTATTATTATTATTATTATTATTACTATTATTATTACTTATTTCCTTTTTTTACCCTTGGTGTTAACGTTTCCCTCTGTGAAATGTAAAACGTTATTTATTAAAATATTGAAAATCATGAGATTTGTCAGCTGTCCCAGAATTCCAGTGCAAAAATCCATACAAATATATTCTTTTGGGTCCTAAAACAATCTGCAGGGCATAAATGGTTTCAGCACTGGCAGCTGTGTGGTAAACATACTACATGTGCATGAACACATATGTAATGAGCTGTGGTCAAAGTATTATTCATCCTCCTCTTTTTATTAGACATTTTCTTTGCTCCTTGACCTGCTTATCAGTGCTGCTTTCCATTTGTTAGATCGCCTTTTTTTCCTCATTCTTTGTACTCTGTAAGCTCAACTTCTTTCTATCTACCCTCAAACCTACGTTAAAAAAACACTTGAATGCAACCGTTTCTCTCTATATGGTTCCACTTACTTTCTTTCTTCCTGTTTCCCTTCCTTACATCGTCCTCTGCCCATTTGTCCCTCATGTCTTTCCCTCCTGCTAGGCTAACTCATCCCTTAGTGTCTTTGATCCTGCTGGCCTCTGTGTTTGCTGGGCAGGCAGCCCTGCTGTGGGCTTATTGACCAGGGTCACAACAGAGGAATTCCCATTCAACCCTCTCCCTCTCAGTGCAGCATAGGCAAGTCTAGCACACTGGCTCAATTACTGACAATGAAAACATCACTTGATTTGCCATACATCATTACAAGAAAAAGAAAATAAGTTCAAGGTCAAGTATGTGCCCGTGTGTAAATTTCTGTTTAACAGGGTACATTTATTTTCTTTTGATTGGGCGTGCATGTAAATGCATGGAATTGCAGATTCAAACCAATCTTTGTACGGATGGTGTGATATCTTGCATTTACACAAATAAAATATTCTCATTGTCTGTGGACCTGAATTAAATTTTCTTTTGATAAGAAAATTGAATTTCATTTAAAGATGTTTTCAGTACTGGCATTTATCCAGTGTAAGAATGTAATACTGCAAACGAACCTCAAATATACAGATGCTGCTTAAATTTTTAGCTCTGCCTTGTATCTTCATCCACTTAAGGCTCAAACATTCTCCCAACTTGGCTTTCTAGCTCTCATCAATAAATAGATCACCCAGTCAGATTACTTGACACACGGGCCCACGCGGCACTTTCTTGCCATTTGAATGCCATGTAACCTAAAGTCAAATGTAATACTATTAAAAGTGAACCTATAGACATGTCTTTGGTGAAGTCATAATTCACTCTTTAGAAATATATTGATGCTTGTGACTGGGAAAAAGAAACGCAGCCAGTGATCCAGTTGTGAGTTGTTTTGTTACCACCTGGTTGAATTCAAGTGACTCTCTCCTCAGTCTTTCCCTCAATTCTTTAGCTTTTGGTAACTGCTTATTTAGTAAAGTCCGGTATATGCATGTTAACCGTTTGTGTTTTACTGGCATAATATCTGCAGATTTAAAGCTTTTTCTACTTCATCAAAAAATAGCACAATCCTAATTCTTCTTTTGGCCCTACAGGTCTGTTTTGCAAGCTGCCTAGAGTTAGTGTCTCGTTTCTTTTTTGGGCATTAAGGGGTAAGGGCTTTCTATCCCTTAAAATGGCTCTCTTACATTTTGTTTGGCATGCTTACTGACCACTACCTCAAAATAACCTATTTTACCTTATTTTAAGAGACTGTGCACCACAGGCTTTGTGGTTTGTGGTATCATTCCACTGAAATCTGAATGTCAGGTGACATGTCCAAATGTCAGGTCAGACAGACAGTCCAAGGTTAGAAATAAGGTAAAAACAAAGGAAGACGCAGATAATAACTGCCCATTGACATACCAGATGTGTAATTGTAGTGACTGGCTTCTTCTGGAGCACATATATGGCACATATGCATGCAAACTGTGTTTTGTGCAGTATGCATGTTTGTACAGCATACGTATGCATGCAAGGGTGTGCATGTGTGTACATTGCTCCCACAGGCAGACACATGGGAGCCTGAGGAGCGGTGAATATTACAGAGAAGTGGACCACAGAGGGACCAGACTCGTAGCCAAGAGACAGGCCCCACTCATAAATCCTCTCCACACTGACGCCTTTCCCCTCTGTCTCTCAGTCTCTCTCACTCTCTCTATCACTGTCTTTTCTCTTTTCTCCACTGTGCGTTTCTGTTTTGTCTCAATCCCCTACTTTGTCTGGCTTTGTCTCCATAGCTGGGAAAAGGGAGTTTTCACTTGTGAAATATTCAAAAACCACAAGTCTATCATATGAACAACTTGCAACCCTCTAGGTTTCTGAGCACGGGTTCATGGACTAATTCAGGAAGGAACAAGAAAAAAATGAGCCCATTATACTCCATTGGTATCTCAGTTGGAAACCCTACACAACAGCAACAACAGATCAGTATGCTTAAAATATTTAACATTTCGACCGATTTGAACCCTTTTTACAGCTTTATTAATACTTTTGTTTGTGCACAGGTGTCTAACAAGCTACATGTATCATAATCAGTCTTTATATGTATTGTTTCTCCATGCTTTAACAACTGGAAATACTGAAGAGAGTCCAAGAGACATAAGCCTGGGTGCACAAGCTCCAAACCATAAACAGTAATGAAGCAATGTCTAAATGAAATATCTTAAATGTGAATCTTTCAGAAATGGAGTCATTAGATCTAAATACAATCAATATAGAGAACTAAGCTCTCCGGGATCAATAAAGGTATTCTTATTCTTATTCTTAAGCAGCACCTAACTGAGGCTATAAAGGGGTGCAAGAAACAATACTGTGGAAACGCTGAAGAAATGATATTAAATAAGTGCCCTGCAAAACAATACAGAAAAACAACTTCACCACAGGACTGCTACACTTTTCTGCTCCAGCCCATTTGTCCACCTTGACTTCCTCCCTTTTCTCTCACCAGCTGAGGTGTCAGAGTGGCTCGGATCTTTTCAGCAAGCAAAATGAGTTGTGAATAGCAGACATAAGATTGATTTTAATCAGAGAGCCTATAATTACATTGCTGTTGTTGTCACTGATGCTGACAACAGCCAGCCCTCCTATCTTCCTGTCCTTCACTATGACTATATCTTTTTTGTCTCTTGCCTGAAGCCTGTCTCCTTTTCAGTTGGACTGCATCTCACTCTGCTTTTCAGTGTTCTTCTGCTGCCTCTACCTGTCTTTTGTCTGCTTGACTGTCAGCCAGATTTAAAGCATTTTCTCACACCTATTTTTATTTTAAATGCAACAAAATAAAAAAATGTTCTTAATTGTTTATGTCTCTTTCTCTCTTTGAGTGTGGGAATATATTTTGGTGAAGAGGGAAAAGTCTTGAAATGGCAGCTGAGAACAAAGTAATCTTGGTGTGACTCAGAACCTTCTCGTGAAGTCAGGCGTCTTGTCTGGTCTCAGTGTTTGCTTCCCTGTCTTACCTTGCATGGATGTACTGGCTGCTCAGTGAATCAGTGGCCTTATGGACTGTAAAAGTTCCTTTTGTACAGCGTCTACCTTCAAGGCTCCCTTTGGGGCTAATCAGTCAGAGCAAAATATTGACAGGGACATCTATATGGAAAATGCATACAGATGAAGTGCATGATTTGTGTCTATTTATTGATGGAAGACTGATGAAAAAAATCTGAATATAAATTAAACAATACAAGAATAAATGGTTAAAACAAAGATATAAGAATAGTGCATCATGCCTTGTATATTGCTGTATTGCAACATGCGTTAGCATTGCATTACAAAATTTGTACAAGTGGCAGCAGTTACATGTGGTGGTCATAACTCAGTGGCTGGCCGATCACAATCTCTTTCTACCTTTTACAAAACTAGAGTTTTTAAATTACAGATTCAATATAGCACTGGGAGTCAATAAGTAATCAACCAAATCCATAAAACATGATGTCATACTGGGTGAAAATTTGGAGATATGCTTTAGTTAAAACTGCTGGAACAAAAGAAAAACAAACCAAGACATTGTTAGTTCACACAAAGTATAAGAAACATTTTGAGGTCAATCAGTCAGACATAGTTAAGTTGGATACTGACAATAAATCAAATACCTTTAAACTTTCCCAAAGCATTTGAAAAATACACAATTCAACATTTAACAGCAGAATTAAGAGAACTGAAATATTAATCAGAAAAATTATTTTTATTATTAATATTATTGTACTCTCGTTCGTTTAATGCATGAATTAATGCAGATTTAATTAACTCATTGATAACTGCTTTTTTATTCAGGATTAGATATTCAGCACTAAGAGCTGTCTGGGCTAAAAAGGGATATATTTAAAGTAAAACTGTGGCAAACAATTATCTACTTGGGTGGCAGTTTCAGTTTTCAGTGGTTCAGTTTTGACCTTCAGTGTTGGTTGTTCAGTTGACGCTGAACAGTAAGACTGGAAAAGTGTTTATAGAAATATTGTTAATTTACTATATGCACAGCTGGTTTGCTTGATTTCCACTATGTTATAGTGTTACTGTAGGATAGCCTTTTAATTCTCTCTATTTTGTTTTTTTTTATCCTGGAAAAAAAAAATTATTGTGGTCAGGCCGAAAGGTCCTACTTGTTCAGAAGCCTGTCGGTCTGTTGGTCCACTTTTATGTTTGACATGGCAGGGTGCAGTGTGCTAAACTCTGTTGCCTGCTGGCTCAAAGGACTTGTGACACTGCTCGTCCCCACACGGTGCATAACATAACAGGATAGTATAGGTCAACTCCTCTCATCCCCCTCCATCACACTGAGTTCCAGCAGGCAGAGTGGACCCCCAGTTAAGTGACTGTGACTCCTTCATAAACACGGTCAAATGGACTGGAAACTGGGAGGGGGCGAGGGAGATCATGCATGAGTATGGACCAAAGAAGCTAAAAGTGAGAGGATAATCACATACAGGTAGAGATACAGGGGTCATGTGAGTATAGGGAGAGGGGCGGGGGGAGAAACTGGAAGGGAAAAAAAAGAGAAACAGAAAGAAGGGGAAAAGAGAGGGAGATTTGAGAGACAGAAGGAAAAGGCAGTATTAATATTCACAGACTCCCAGCGCTTCCTAAATATTTTATTACTTCCAGCTGTTTGATGTTAAGGAGACTCACCAGAGAGACCCCCCCCAACCCCTCCCCCCAACACACACACACACACACACACACACATATACACTCACACACAAACTCACACTAATAAAAGTAGATACATGCACACACAATCACAAAGCCACAGTGACAAACCCACATGCAAGTAAATACCAGCACATACACACAAACAAAAACTCGCCGCCACAAACTCACACACAACATGCACGGAGACACGAACGCCAGCATAGGCGTAGACATACTAACACACATGTGTTTGCTAGTATAAAAAAAAGGCACGCTTAACTCCCCAAACTGTCACACACAAAGTACCACGCAGTGTGGATCCCCAAATGTAAAAATGTATTTAGAAAAATTCATGCACATCCACAAATGCACACTACCTTGTGTGCATTGATCACAGTCTGTCTTTCACGTTTATTCATTTATTTATTGGCTTATTTATTTATCTGCGTATTCATTATTCGTTGGACTGACTTTCTTTTTTATTTGCAAGCTCTGTTCCGAAGGGAGAGCGGGAGAACATTCATCTTGTGATGAGAGCAGTCATTAATTCAGAACAGGCCCATCCCTCCTTCTATTCCTCTGTCAGACTGTCTCTTTCTCTCTGTCCATCAGACGGGCTCTCGCTCTCTGTCTCAGCCCATCAGTCCGACTTTCTGCCACCGTCTCTCCCTCTGTGTCAGTCTGTCTTTCCCTCTCTATATTTTCCAGTCTCACCCATTCTTGGCCAGTGTCTCTCTCCCTCTCTCTTTCTTTTTTTCAGTTTCCCAGAAATGCTTTCTCCTTATTTTGCACACTCGCCACACTGAGCAGACTAATTATAAAATCAACGTGTTTGCAGCTCCACACCATTGTTTTCAGGTCATCTTCAGAAAGATCTCACATGACCACACATCCCTCGCCACCTGACAAAGTGTGTGTCAGACACAGTCCCGTGTCTATTCCTACTTTTTGCGTTACATAATATAATTGAACTCAGTATTCAGTTGTTTTCTTATTTATATGTGCATCATAAATTATAATATTTCCTCATCATTATTATTATTTGTGTGTGGCTCTGCTGAAAATAAAGTGGAATCACTACTAGATGGAAAGAGGAATTTTTTTTCTAAAGTTTCCTGTTACAAACCAAGATTTTATCATTTCAAAATCCATTTTTTAAATCCAATTTACAAAACCCACATTACTTTCAAGAGGATTTGTGTATATGTTGTGTTAAAATGAAACACCTTATTCAAAACAGTATCATGGAACGTTAAAAATAAACATGGAGCTGATTAAGAGTTTCTAGAAACTACAGCTAAAAAATTTGTTTAGCCTTTTCTGTGAAGTTGTACCTATACAGCATTAGCATGCAGACTGGATTTGTTTCCCAAAAGCTGTTTTCCAATTCTAAGCAATAACTTGAGTCTGGAGATTTTAGATTTTAACCGCTTTGGAGAATGTCCATGCTACATTTGTATTTCTCACTAAACAGACCCACAACCATTTAAACAATGCACAATAGCCTGTATTAGTGAGTGTTTTTATTTGTGAGCCTGAATCATGATCAACTCTTTCGAGTGTTTATTGATTATTGTAAAATTATGGCCTTTGCATTGTATTTCCAGTTGTAATAACCATCCTTGCAGTATTAGAGAATGCTTTGAAGTGCACAGAGACTTGGATTACAGCTTTTGCCCTCTGCACCCACTGTGATAACACATTTATCTCAATGAAATGAGGAGCTTCCAATTTTTTACACATTTCTATTTCGGTTTGAACATATTCTTACTGTGGACATATTCTAACTTGGATCTTCCCTTTTTCTTTCCCGCTCTCTCATTTCTCTGCTCTCTCTCTCTACTTCTGATCCATCTACCCCCCGTGTTCCCAAGCCTGTTAATCAGCAGATTGTTAATGAAGGCCCAAGTTCAAAGACACACACAGTGAGAGAGCGCACAAGAGAGAGTGAGAGCGGGCGCAGAGCAGAAAGACAGGGAGGAGTTTTGGACCAACTGTCTGTTTGTCAAAACATGTCCACCCGTCTGTCTCTTTGCCTGTTATCTCTTCTGATGTGAGTCCCTCAATGAGCTTCCCGCAAGGACCACAACACAGCGCTCGCTCTTTGGGTTTCCCTTTCATGTTCCATTAAATGTGAGCAAGTAGGAGACAGAGAGACAGCCAGAGAGGGTGAGAAAGAGATTAATTACATGTTTCAATAATGGAGATTAATTAGTATTATTTAAACATTGACAGTATCAACTAGTTGTCAAGCATTTTGCGAGACACACACAAGAGCTGTGGCCTTAATGGGTAAATTCATGTCTCACTGTGGCAGCCTAAAAGTCATCTCTTCACATTTTTTCCCTCCTTCCAAAGCCTTTTCAATACTGTACATCAACTCCACTGGCATCTGAAATTGTTGTTTTTGTGCATATCATTTCATGTTTATTTCTACCTATATTAAGATTCACCAGCTAGACATAATCTTCTTGACATTTATCTTTTGCTGCCTCTCCAGTCCGCAGACAAAACACTGCTTTTATGACAGACAGCAGCACAGAGAAAACTCTCAAAGTGAAAATGGTCAAGTTCGGCTAACAAAACATACCCTCCCCCTCTCGACGAACGCTAACACAAAAGTGAAAATACGGAAAGAGAAAAATCAGACCTAGTGGAAGACTAGTCACTGTCCCTGAAAAACACCAATTTAAATGGGTGACAGGAAACGGTGAGGGGAGAGGGAACGACGACGGAGAGCGTGAGCTTTCAAACCACATCCCGACACCACAGGGCGACTTCACCCTTTTTAACAGCACTATATTTCCCCAAAATGTATCAGCACGTGACAGCATGTGAAAGCCAAATGGCAGTGAAATCTCTGATAAATCAAGGGGAGTTTTACTCTAGAGGGAAGTTCTGTCTGCTATAATCATTTACGAGGGAGTGACTGCAAGATCTGCAAATTATCACAAGTAAAATTAACTTGGACTTGTGGGCACAGCTTTAATCTCATGCAAATACAAACACGTACATCCACCTACAGCTAAATGGGCAAGAAGGAGCAACAAAATATGTTATCGTAGTAGATCCCAAAATAAGGATCAGTCTCCGTTTTATTTGGTAAGATGTTACATCTTCTTTTCCTACTTGTTTTTCCAGCTTTGCTCATTCCAGGAGGTAGGCATGCGTTTCCTCTACACTAACCAACTTCACATTTGTGCTTCTACATCCATGCTCTAACACCTGGAAACTGTCTGGTATTAGCTTAGGTGTTTTACGGTGAGCACTGAAAATGAGGCTTATCTCCGTTAGAGCTCATATAGCCTAGGTTTGTGTGAGTGTTTTAGATGTATGCTAAAGTAACAACATCTCTGGTTGAACTCTCACAAGACCGAAGCGAGGGAAGTGAGAAAAACCAAACAGCGGGCATCCGCCTCATACTTAGCTCTACAGGGTGCGCGTGTGCGTATTTCTGCATGTGTGTTTATTAGTGTTTGTGCCTGTATGTTATGAGTGTTTGTGCATCCTTTCTCCAGCAGGACCCCCAGATCAAAACCGCAACCCACTCTCCCTCCCCATGCCTCTCTCTTTCTCTTTCTGTCTCTCTCTCTCTTTCTCCATCTCTCCACCCCCTCTCTCATTAAAAACTGCAGGCCCTGGCTTCTAATTAAATCCCACTTGAAAAGTCTTAAAGTCAGCCTCAGATTGATTCAATTTGCATTTCTGAACAGAGAACATTGCCTAAAAGGATTAATAAATTGGACGAAAAAATGCCTTCTTTCTGCGCCATGCCGTCAGAGCTTGTAAGACAACATCCAAAGAGAAATATCCCCCCTCAACAAACGTCTATCCAACATATGCTCTTGCTCACTCTCTCTCTCTCTTGCATTTCCCTCCCAGGATGCCAGCAGAGTTGGGAAGTGTGTATCAGGACTCTGTGAGTGTGTGCGCATGCATGTCCTCGTCTGTGGAAAAAGTGCAGAGTCCTCTGAGGCACGGATGGGAAGGAACACACGCAATGTGACTCTCGCTATGCGTACGTGTCTCAGTGCGCGCGTATGTTTGTGTGTGTCTGTGTGTGAGAGGGGCGACTTTGTTGGAGCGTGCCAGAGTGCCGAAAGTGACAAGGAGGCACAGTGGGAAAAGATCCTTGCTGTACTGTCTGTATGTGCAGAAACAGACCACGGTGGTGGAGCCATGCCATTGGCTAGTGTACACCTACAGGCAACATGTTTGGAAATCTAAAGACTCGTTGCCAAATTTGAGAGCCAAATTCAATTAGTGCGATAAAATGAAAAGAGCAAAAGTAAGACATTCTAAACAGACCAAAAACTGACACTGCTTCAAAAAGAAAAGAGCAAAGACTAATATGAGAATTTAGATTCTAATAGACACAATGGGTTGTTTTGAAATTGTTCATGTATAGATTTGTTGTATTTATTGTGGAACCATGCTAACAAAATAATACCTCTGAAATTTTCTTCTGATTACAGAATAAAGGCATCTGTATCTGCAATGGTGCAATTTTTTTTATAAACTATTTGCATGTGCTTTGAGTATGTACAATCAAATATTTCAGTGTTTTCAACTCACACAATATAATAGAAAAAATGGCCTCAGATTATGTTGTTTATCTGGTTTGTATTACCTTTATTAAATGTCCGTGTTCATTATGTGGTTACAGTCATATACTGTCTTTCTCTTCTTATAATGTCATTTTTTCCCTTATAAATTCTGTCTTTTGTGTCTGAAGAGGTTTTACTGAATCAGCAGACAATTGGTTGTAAATATCACTTTGTATTTCAGTAGATTTTTATCTACTTTTTTGAAAACTGTACTTTGATTGGGGTGGGGGGGTAATTTATAGAAAGCTGACTGTTGAGTGGGACACATTGTCACTGCTGTTATTTGCCAGTCAAACTAGCTTGTATAATGGCTGATGGGTTTTCATAGACTTCCCAGTGGCTCAGTGGGTGAAGCCTTATTAAAAAAAAAAATAAAAACCCTAAAACCACATGGCAGAGAAAAGAACACGGTTTACAGTAAGCATGGCCTGACAATACTACAACACAGTACAACACAATACTTCAAATCTCACATCAGTTAGAATGTGAGATGTGAAGTATATATAATAAATAGCTATTGGAAAAGAAAACCAAACCAAAATATTTTAACTACTAACATTTTTTTTTTAAAGGAAAATAAAAATGCACAATCAGATTAAATTTTAATGAGATTTTAAATGATAGTGACTGGCAAAGATAAGCTGTAAAATCCAGTGGTCAGAGGAAAGCTAGGTTACATTATAATGCAATGAGAGTTTCCCTCTGGTAGAATTATTTGCCCCTGCCTTGTATAAAACAACACTGACCCCTAGTGATACTGGTGAGGATCATCCTGCAAGTGATTTGCATATTGCCTAAATCCAGACAACATGCGTGGACATGGAGAACAGCAGTCCAGTATTTCTTTCTGAGTGTGTTTCTGTCTCTGTGTGTGCAGATTGTGTGCATGTGTATTTATTCTTCTGCATCTGTACATTCATGTGAGTGAATAAGAGTGCAGAATTAAAGTACAGTCTGCGTACAGTGCATGTCCATGCGCCTGTACATGCATGTGTGCTTCTGCGTGTTCTAATAATGGTGCCTAGTAGACTGGGGCTGCCTTTGATGCGATGAAGGCTGACAAGCGTGAAACAGGTCCAATCAGGCACGTGGGCGCTGCCAATTAACCCTTTTCACCGTGTGAAACCAAACATAATTGCCTGGGGTGCAAGGGGCCACTGGGGCATGGCCTGCCCAGCGTAGGCTGAAATGGGCATTAGCAGTACTGCCAGGTGACCATTACACACAATTGAACTGCTGGGTGTTTCTCTAAATCACATGGTTACAGTTGCTACCCAGACCTAATTGGCATGGCATTACCAAATAGCTTCTATTTCTAATTTTGACACCTACACAATTTGTCTAGAATTTCTTTATACATATTGTGTTAGAATGTTTGGTACAGTACTGCACTTCTGTTATGTTTTGCTCTGATTTCACTGCGGAAGAATGTGGATTTTACTGTTTAGACAAAAAAAAAAAATCCTCTATTTAGTTTTATATGTTGCCACAGTTATCTTCATAGTGTCGTAATAATCTCAACTGGAACAAATAGTGGTTATTAAGCAAGCTTTGCGTGCTTTGATAATTGAATTTTATTCATTTTATGCTCAAGGCAAATACCCCACATCTTTAGTCAAACACCCAAAAGTAGATCATTTCTCTGTACTGAAGCAGAAAGATTTTCTAAAATTCTACTCTTATTTGTCTTCTTTTAATATTCTTGTGATCAATTAATTATCACAATAATTAACAAGAAGTACTTCAAGAGCGCAAACCTCCACCAAGGCAGCTCTCTCGCTCTAGGCACTGTTTACATTTAAGGGAATAGTATTGAATAGTATTATATTAGTATTGTATTTTGTTTTTTGTTTTTTTCAGAAGTCAAATGTGATATATGTTAAATCATTATATATAACTTTCTATATTTTGACAATGCATACCACACTTGTATTAATCATAGTTTCTAACTTTGTGCAAATTTTTGACCAATAAATCATTAAAAGTACAGACAGTATGAGTTTGAAGTTATTTAAAAGAACAACTGTACTTCTAAATATACACAGAATTATATGTAATTACATCTTCCAACAAACTGATGTATTCTCATAAATGTATAATTAATCCTGTTAAAAATGCACAGGAGCAGATTTGTAGTTTGTGGAAGCAGCCATGTTCCCCCACGATGTACTAATGGCCTTTGCCCCATAGTACATCAAAACAGAGAAGAGGAGCAGTCACAGGGACATTTAAATTTGTCCCTGCACCTTCAGACTCAAAATATGAAGGTTCATACCAATTTTTTATGTATTATGTATATAATGTATTATGGATGTATTAAGAATATTATGTATTATGTTCATACCCCTTCACCAACATACCTTCACCAAAGGAACAAAAATGTGAAGGAAAGAAACAACCACCAGCATCTTAATAAAATGTCTCTTCTATCTGAACTTATGCTTCCTCTAATGAATTTAATTCAGGGCTCTATGCAAATGTACATAAATATGCTTATTTATTCCAGATATTGTTGCAATTACTTATTGTCAGGTGATTAGACATGCAATCCTCCCATTTCCAGACAGCAGCAACAGCTACTTATAAGCTAACATTATGCTAGCTAATGTTAGGCTCGAGTGTCCTAAAAATAACACATTAATAATAAACAGTTTGATTACATTCTCACATTTCTCATCGATTTCAAATACAGTTTCACTAAAGCCAGTTAACAGCAGCTATCAGAGGCTAACGATACCTAACAGCGACAAAAACAACAGCTAACCAACAGTTTAGCATATCCTAGACAACTCACCTCAGTATAACCATACTGAAACTTTTACAGCTTCTTCCAGAGTAAATAAAGATGGTCCTTAGTTGACATTGACAGCTGAGGTAAACAGTGGACTGACAGCCTCCCACAGGTTGGGAAAAGCTTCTGGTTGCAACCGGATCCAGTCCAAACAGTAGCAGAAACACGCCAGCCAGTAGGAGTCATGGGCTACAATCTAAATTTAATGTTTTTGATCTCTCTTTGTTGACTAAAACATGTTTGTCCTACAGCAGCCATACTAGGTAGGACTATGCACATCCAAAACTATATTTTAGGAAGTTATGTTTGGCATTAACGTATTTCTAAAATTTGCACAATTAATTATATGTGAGATGTGAGTATTCCCAGGCGCCTATGGTTGATGAACATTTGTCATTTTGTATTTATTTAGTACTAAAATTCATCCACAAACAGGAAAACAGGAACATTCATACATTTTTTTAAATCAGCATGATAAGTGTCACTGTAGTGTAAACACTTACTGTATACAAATAGTGAATAAAATGCTTGAATAATTTTACCTGTATTAATATTGATTCCTACTACTAGCTTATTGAAAATATGCCGGTGTCATCCATGTCTGTGCCATGAGATATGAGACAAAAAATGCATATAAGACTTAGAGTCCTGTGCTGTGCTTTTTCCCCTTCATGATTTCTTCTCATAGGTTTAAGATATTCGAGATATTTAAAGCTAAATAACTGGTTGTGCCACCGTTAGCAATAAGGACTGTAACCAAGTGTTTGTGATAAGTGGCTATGAGTCTTTTACATCAGGAGGAATTTGGCCCTTTTTTGTAGAACTGCTTTAATTCAGCCACGCCTGAGCATGAACAGCCTGCTTAAGGTCATGCCAAAGCATCTCAGTCAGATTTAAATCTGGAATTTGATTTGGCTACTCCTTCATTTTCTTGTATAAGTGCGGTTGAGATTCAGGACACGAACTGTTGGCCAGACATTCTCCTTCAGGATTTTATGGTAGAGAGCAGAATTTATGGTTCCATCAATGATGGCAAGTTGTCCAAATCCAGAAGCAGCAAACCAGCCCTAGACCACTACCAAAACCATGTTTTACTGTTAGTATGATGTGGTTTTTTTGAAATTCTGTTGGTTTTATGCCAGATTTAACAGAACTCAAACCTTCCAGAAACATAAACTTTTGTCTCGTCAGTCCACAGAATATTTTCCCAAATGTCTTGAGGGTCATCGAGATGTTTTTTAGCAATTGTGAGATGAGACTTTGTGTTCTTTTTGGTCAGCAGTGGATTTTGCCTTTAAACTCTCATGGACTCAGTTTTGCCCAGTCTCTTTCTTATTGTTGAATCATGAACGCTGACCTAAACTGTCAAGTCATTGATCACTAATGCAAGTTCTTTAGAGGGTGGTCTGGGTTCTTTTGTGACCTCCTAGATGAGTCGTGGATACACTCTTGGAGTAATTTTGGCAGGCCTGCGAAATTGGCTCTAAACATGGTTTGCTGGAATCCCAAAGCCTTGGAAATAGATTTTAACGCTTTCCAGACTGACAGAAGAGCAGTGGCTTTGTTTCTCAGCTGTTTTTTTTTTTTAGATCGTGACATGATGTGTTACTTTGTGCAACCTTAAAGCCTAGTTCACTTTATGCGACAGGTTCTATTTGAGTGAAATCAGTTTGATGATCTGAAACATATAACTATGTAAAATAATAATAATAATTATTATTATTATTATAAAACCTTTTCACTGAATTTTTTAACAACTACTTAAAATACCAGCTTTTGCCACTAGGGGTCACTGTTGTGCCTTTCCCCATCATTAGCTCGACTTGCCCGTCTGCCTGGACTGTCTGCCAGACAAGAAATGTTGGCAAAACACCCCTCCTCGTCGTGTAGGGGGAAAAATGGCGGACTCACAAAAGCGCTAGAAACAAATACACACGTTACAAAGCAAGGTAAACATCCTCGGATACACCGAGCGGCATCTCCGTTAAGGCTCGACTTCAGCGCTGAGCCGAAATGACCGCTAACTAACCTCACAGTGCTGGTACGCTCCCGTTTTGCTAATGCTAATATTTAAAATCAGGTCGGCGAGCTAGCGTGCTACCTAGCATGCTAAGCTAGCACGCTAAATCCGTGGGCATGTCTGTGAAGCCGTGTGAAGCCGTGCGTAGCATAGCCTGCTGGATGAGATGTCTGCACTGGCTTCATGCATGTTTGACTTTCATTCAGTGGTGTTTGGGGAGGTTTGTGCCGCAGGGGTTGCTGTTAAACTCCTGATTAATACAGTTAACACTGCTGTCATGTAAATGAGTATTCGTGGAAATAAAGCGTAGGAGAGGGCGGGGAAGAGGGTCCCATGTGCTGGCTTTGTGTTTTGAATGAAGCTCAGTAAATTTCTCCAACGTAGCCGGTGATATTTTGCTTCTGAATATAAAGATAGGAGTTCCATTTATGTGTGAAACAACTGTTACTCCCTGGAGTTTGCAACAGGAGGAATGTGCTGCTGCCGAGCACTGATGCCAGTCGTCCTGTCACTTTTTTCAGCCTGATAAAACAGGGAGCCGGTCGCTTTAATTTGGGAGCCGTCCCCCCTTTGGCGGCGGAAAAAGGCGCACTTCTATTGAAAGGGGGCTCATCCGATAAGGAGAAACGCAGCAAAACGGTTATGGAGTTATAAGGTAGGCGCGTTTATAATATGAACAGCCCATATCTGGTTTAAGCGACGCTGTGGATGCTCTGCCTTTGCTCTTTTACATTTTCCACGCAAGCTCGGTTAATTTATAACAGCCCTCATCATAAAGCGGGAATGTTTTCCTCAGCAAATTCAAATGTTTGGCAGATGGTTAACATCTGCGTTGCGACTGTTACTAACGTCCTCATATTTCTGGCTAAAACTACTTAAATATCGGCCTTGTTTGATTACTTTGTGGTAATAAATTTCGCAGTGGGCTGTGGGGAAACTGGAGAAGCAGCCACTTGAAGCACTTGTTTATATCCGTTGACCTGCTGACCTGTGTGTTGTGTCTGGTTTGTAGTGTTTGTGAGCCGGGGTTAGGTAACAGGGGTCACTGGGCCTTAAAACATGTTGCTCTTGCCGTAACCTTGGCCTACTGACAGGCTGCGAGACATTGATGAACATTCAAGACAGTATGTATTATATTATGGGCAATAACCCAATTTTCTGTAATCAGTGGGTACTATTTTTTTTTTTTTTTTATTAAAATATTTGATCAAAGTTTAATGGAAAGTCATTCATAATATTTCCAGATGAGAACTGTGGGAGCTTTTTCAAGAGGAGAAGATTTAAGTATATAATGTGTTTGCTGGGTGCTATTTCTGCTGCTTTAACTGAGAGACAGGTGTCATTTTTTTGGATAAATCTCTTACATAAGCAGTCAATAGCTCAAGAAAGTTATTCATTATGATCTCACAATGTATGTGCAATGTGTGAAAAACTAAATTAAGTCCACATGCAGTGTACATTTGATCTTTGTGATGAACCCCTGAGAAGACAAGTAAGCTTTAGTAAAGTCTCCAGTTCTCTGTTGCCTTTGAAAAACAATAGTACATTTTATATGTAGTAGCTGAGCCTTTGGGCTCAAGAATATATTATAGAATATGTTAGTGTGATTGGTTCTTTGTTAATGATGTCAATTAAGAGTTATACATTTTGATGGCCTTAATTATCTATGATTTTAGAAATATTCCACCATCTGTTAGTATAATTTAGGGTTTTTTTGGGAATGTCTATGGTTAATAGAGTGGTGCACAGTAAAGGCTACAAGTCTGTTTTTCCTTATTGAAGAGAAATCCCTAAATTTCCTGTTTATTTCTGGTCATTTGATAAACAAAATGTTTGTTGCACTTGAGAAAATGAAACTCAATTTAACAGGTGCTATTACAGTGCTTGTAAACAAGTTCTGGCTAAAATCTCTTGTAGGGGGGTGTCAAGATTTTCTCCATGTAGGAAAAACTTTGAAATGTATATTGTCTTTGTTTTTTTTCCTCCAAGATCTCAAATCAATTCAGTTTTATTTATGCAGCACCAAATCACAACAACACTTGCCTCAAGGTGTTTTTTTTTTAAGGCCAATACCGTAGAATAACACAGCTCCATTTAAACTGGCTGAAAATTTCAAATCCAATGTGTGTAAATGGATTTGTTGAGGTTTGATGCTGCAGTGTCGTCTCAAAAGCATCATGTTAGCTGATTTGTGCCGAACTGTCTCCAGACTTCAAGGTGACATTTTGTGTGTGTGTGTGTGTTAATGTTTCGAATGTGACTCGATTTTTAAATAAAGAAAAAAATGCCACAAACATGCATGACTAAGTTTTAACTCAGCTTTATGTGTTTTATTACCTTTACAGTGGAGGCCACTTTTGTTTTGTTAGTTGGTCAGTATTGTTGGAGCATGAGGAAACCTGTACCACAGAAAGGTGAGTTTGTTTTATGATTAATATATTTTTAACATGTTGTATTATTTCTAGAGTGTAGGTGAAGCTAGAAATATGATGCATTTCATCTTTTATGCTCCGAAAACGAATGTTATGTTGTAGTAGTCCTCTAATTCCTGCCATTGCCTGGAGCAGTGATTTTTGCCAGGTATTGCAACATGTTGACTGATGAGAAGATTACCCATAGTTAAAGGATTTTCTTGCCTTTCTTGGCTCTTCTAGCGATAGAGTGGAAAGATGCCCGAAGGATTAAGCATGCTAGGAGTGGACGGCCTTCCCGTGTGCCCTCACAGTACCAAGGTATATAATGCAATGGTAGATGAAGTAATTGTTCACCAAATGTAAGCAAAAACAATGTGACACTGTTTTTGTTTCAGTATTTTTATTAACTATTAGGACAATTTGTTACAAAAAAAAGACATATATATATATATATATATATATATATATATTTTGTCAAGGTAAAAATTTAAATCTTGTACATACAATGTAACAACGGTGGCAGTGTGCGTGACTGGAAAAAGATGTATTAAAGTTTCCTGTTATTCTGCAGGGCACTTCAGTTGGGAGAAATACCTGAAAGAGACAGGCACTATTGCTGCCCCTGCCTCATGTTTCAGACAGGTATGTAGATTCATGGCTGATTGCAAAGTGTCATTTTTATGTATTCATTCCTTTTTCTTTTTTTTTCCATATTTTAACTACTTACCTGTCTGTCATCACTGTCCAGAGCCTAACACCTCCAGTAAACGAGTTCAAGGCAGGCATGAAACTGGAGGCTCAGGACCCGCGAAACACCACGTCTACCTGCATCGCCACAGTGGTGGGCTTGACGGGTTCACGGCTGCGGCTGCGCTTGGATGGGTCTGACAACAAAAACGACTTCTGGCGCCTGGTGGATTCCTCAGAGATCCAGCCTATCGGCAGCTGTGAAAAAAACGGAGGCATGCTGCAGCCACCACTTGGTGAGGACACAAGCACAACCACACATGAGCATCTTTGCATTTTCACACAGTCATGAATTAACTTCACAAACTCTACTGTTATCTCTGCTCTGAGAAAGTGACAGAGCAGAAATTGAGTCGAATTGAGTCATATTATGATGACTTAAAAAGAGCTTAGAGACAGTTTTCATCAATGACCGTTTTTTTTCCCCCTGACCAAAACAAGATAACTAAATAAAAACTAATGCATGAGGACAAAAACTATGAAGACATGTATTGACACTTTTGTCGACAAATAAAAACAAGATGAGTGTGTGTGTGTGCGTCTCTCTCTCTTTCTTAATCATGAACTCTAACCCACACACATTCAATAACTCCAAAAGCACGACGACACTCTTTGCCAATTTAATAAAGAGAGACTTTGTCATGCGTATCTCCGCCAACAGTGTGCGTCAGTGGAAAAATAGGAAGAGGACAGGCGGACTATAGGCAGTGTTAGTGGATAGGTCTGGTGTACGGGTTCTTACTATCTTGGTGGGGACCAAAATCTGAAATTTACTATACTGGTGGGGACCAACAGCCCTAATGGGGACCAAAATCCAAGTCCCCACGGGATTGAAGGCATTTTTCACACTCAAAATGTGGTTTTAGTGTCAGGGTTACAATTGGGTTATGGGTAGGGTTAGGGATTCATTTTTGTTGGTTAGGGTTAGGGTAAGCAGCTAGGGAAAGCATTGTGTCAATGGGATGTCCCGAGGATAGCAAACCCAGACGTGTGGGTGGGTGTGTGGGTGGGTGTGTGGGTGGGGAGATTCCCGTGCTCCATGAAACTCATGAAAGAAACAAAATGTCAAAGTGAGGAAGGAAGAGAGGAGTAAAACAGTTTACCTTTTTAATTTTCCTTAAAAAATCAGTGTGGAGCAACTTTGACCAGTTAAGAACATGGCAAACTTTACACTTTATATTTTAGTCGACTGAACCAACTTCAGATTTAGTCTGTGGTACTCTTTTGATACGTGGTTGACTAAGACTAAATGAATTTATATGCATAAATCTGACTAACACTAAATGACATTTTAGTTAAAAGACCATGACTAAAACTGAATCTGAAAACTGAATGTCAAAATTAACACTGCCTACTACTTTCGTAGTGATTATCCTTGATCATAATGAATGATTCTTTTCACTTTTGCTTAATTTACAGAATAATTTCATGATTCATTGTTTGATTCATGGTGAGTCAACCTTTTCATTTTGAAGCTGGTGTCGTAATGAGAATATTTGTGTCCGTATTCAGGTTTTCGTCTCAATGCGTCCTCCTGGCCCATGTTCCTTCTGAAAACACTAAATGGAGCAGAGATGGCTCCCTCTCGCATCTTTCACAAGGTACCTGTACAAGGCTCACAAGCTCAAAAAGCTCAGCATTCACAAAGATGGCCAAGTCTTCTGATGTATGGCGCAATAAGAACATCTTTCAGATAGCAAAAATGTACTGGTTTTCGGTTTGACTGTTTGATAACTACCATATCTGACCCTTTTCTTTCTCTCCATATTCCCCAGCAGGAGCCTCCCGCCCCAGAGCAGAACTCCTTCCAGGTGGGCATGAAGCTGGAGGCTGTAGACCGGAAAAATCCCCACTTTATCTGCCCAGCGACAGTAGGTGCATTGCGTGGAGTTGAGGTGCTGGTCACCTTTGATGGCTGGCGAGGAGCCTTTGATTACTACTGCCGCTATGACTCAAGGGACATCTTCCCTGTTGGCTGGTGTGCCCTCACTGGAGACAATCTTCAGCCACCTGGCACGAAAGGTATGAACCTCATAAATACGGTGATAGCTAAGAGTGTATATAACTTTAGTTTGACTTTCTCTGTATTTTGTGTCTAAGTCTTCTTTCTATTTCTGCTGCAGTACAGTGGATTTAAAGTTTGGCTTGTACTATAATATTGGTGATCTTCTAAAACAGTGATCAGAGCTTGAGTTATCTCTATACTGAGCAAGTGTTCCATCATTGAAAATAACTGATGGTATCTATTAGGGATGGACCGATCCGATATTACGTACTGGTATCGGTCCGATACTGACCTAAATTACTGGATCGGATATCGGAGAGAAATAAAAAATGTAATCCGATCCATTAAATATCACAAAAGCGCCTCAGAAAACCCAGCTCGTGACCTTAGCACGTCGGAGCAGTATGTGTCACGTGATAGAGCGGCTGTGGCGTGCGAGACCTGTCAGCAGTCTGGTTGCGCATTTGGAGCCTCGCTACCAAACCGGAATTTCATATCTGAGAA
Organism: Oreochromis niloticus; assembly: GCF_001858045.2. NCBI lineage: Eukaryota > Metazoa > Chordata > Actinopteri > Cichliformes > Cichlidae > Oreochromis > Oreochromis niloticus. Next base: position 26,127,952 of record NC_031976.2, on the reverse strand, counting down.
AGCTATCCCAGAGAAGTAAAGCAAGCGTGTAAGTTCATCTCTGAATGTTTGTAAAGCATTCAAACGTTCAGCTTAACAACCGACATATGGAGCGACTGTCTCGTCTTCTCTCCTCCTCCCTCTCCTGTTGCTACTTCAATCATGAAACTGATCAATGATCAGCTGATCAGCTTTTCTGTCGCGAGTCCTGTCTCTCTTGTTTGTTTATTGCCTAAAGAGGAAACCAGGGAATAAACAACAGCAGCAGGTTTAAGCTTGATAACCTGTTGTTAGAATTTATTTAATATTACTTTCTACACCAGGATAATTTCTACACCAGCTGACAGTTGGTAACTGTGCAGGGGCGGATCTAGCAAAGTTTAGCCAGGGGGGCAGGTAGGGCATTAACAGGGAAAAGGGGGCACAAAGAAATACTTTTCTTTCTTATTCTCATTTAAAATGTCTAGCTTTTAATAAATAATTATCTGAATCTTACAACAAAAGTTTTCATCTGTTGTAAAATGTATAGAAGTCCATTATTGTATATAGTAATTATTAAGTCTAATAAATACCCTAGTAAGCTATAGCACTGTTTCTTTTGAGAAGGTACCATCTGTGCAGTCGGCAATTCTGTTGAAGAAAGATGTTGAATCTATTTAATTATTGTAGAAAAATAATTGTTTTCTGTGCATTTGTTTTACACATGCATTAAATTAAAGTCGATTACGTCAATTAAGCATCATGAGGCAGAGGGTGGGGGGTGGTTCCCTATTTTTTTGCTGGGAGTTGGCAACCCTATTAGTTTGGTTGTTTAATATTTCCTCTAAGTACTCTTTAAAATACCAGAATAGGGAGGATGGAGTAGGTTTAAGTTTATTAGATTGATCAGTATTGCTGAACTATGAAATATTTTGGGTGCAGTGTATTTTTTGCATACAGGTATAACAGAATAGCTTTAGTGTTTTGTTTTTTAAAACTTAAGTATGAACTTATACAAAATGCAGCAAGATATTAAAAAAAACAGTGTTATTGATTATAAAATACACTATATCGGATTCATGGATAGAACTGTGCAATTATGACCAAAACGGCAATCCCTGTGATATTGATTGATATTAAAATTACAGTGACAGAAATGTTTTATAGCACTTTCATGCAAATATAACACTGCCTTCACATTCATGCTGTCATGCATTGCTGCTAATGTAAACTTTGTTGCATGAATTAAAAAAAATTGGTCCTGCTCATTCATATAAATAAGTGCAGCTATTAGAAGAAATAAAAAAAAAAAAAAGCAAGCAACACTTTGAGAGTGCAATCCTCCGCCTAGGCAGCTCACTCTCTGGGTAGTAATTAGTTATTATTTAGGAAATAATACTGTATTTTGTATATATTCATTTTGTTTTCTTTGTTGTTTTTAAGCATACCTTAAGTTTGTGGCACGGTGAAAATAGTCCATTTTGGGGTTTAACCTGAAAGAAAGGTAGATGTGAAATATAAAAGTGAGATCAGCACTCAAATGGGACATGAAATTTGGATGCAAGCTGTAATGTGATATTTAAAATCCCGATTTTTCTAGTATCATTTCCTATAGAGTTGCAGATTAAATCATTTAATTTTAATTAAATGAGGTTTTGAAATAGGGTCTGGGTTTTTTTTTTTTTCACCTGATCAAAGTGCACTTCCTAGAAACTAAATATAAAGTCAATCACTCCTTTCATTGTATCTGCATAATGGATGTGAATAAAACTCATAGCACTCAGTAGCCTTGTGTTCCTCTAAATTTCCCCTGTGATGTTTTGCACATAATGCAGGTATTTTCACTTTGATAATATATCTTTTGTCCAGTAAGTTGACTATTTTCCGGAAACCTTTCTCTACTTGCCACATATTTTGGACACATATCTTTGGAGATTGTGTCGGTGATTCAAGCGCATCTTAGTGACACATAGTACGCGTGTGCTGTCTGAGTTGATGTTGGATGATTGATTTTAGTAATCATTGCATTGTTTCTCTTGTGCTTCATGCATTAATTATACTGCAGTTTATCGTGTTTTCAGGTGGTTGAATAAGATAGTTGTGTTGTACAGCACTTGCTGCTTTCTTTCTTGATAATGTGATGTCCATTTACACTTTGGAAGCTAATGTCACAATCAAGATTAAAATTAGTTATCAAATGGGCAGCCGTAGTCCTGGACTAAAGGGTGTTTCTGACTGCAAAGCTTGTCATGCAAGAGCAACTGCTAGTCCCTACCTGGTGCATGTGAGGTTGACAGGTACAGATGGGGCCTCTAGGGATTGCACAGAAGCTTTGGAGAATGACGGCGGACAAAGCTTTTGCCGGCTCTACTCCAAAAACGGCTTTTACTTAGAGGTTCTTTCTCTGTCATCCTGATTATCTTAACATTGTAACACCGAAATTGTAATAATAAAATGAAAATAATCGGGGCTGGGTGCTCAAATTGCATTATTTTACTTTAAAAGGTTTATTTATGTGCAGAAATTGTATGGATATAAACATAGTTCATCAACACATCTGTGACTAAGTCTGGAAAAAAAATTATAACTCCTGATAAAGGTATTATTCCTGACTCATGGATTAGATTTCACTACTCTATGAGAATTTTGCTTTTATTTTATCCATCTGCTGTATGTCCACATTTACTTACACTGCATATGGTTAAAGTGTTGTTAAAAATCTCCTTCCTATTTGCATGGGGTTTTTTAAGTGCAGAGTTGGCTCTTAGTGTCCATTTGTATTCAGTTTGGTATGTAAAATGTTAAAGTAGGCATGCCTGCGGTTTTTACTTCTCTTTTAGAAGACTGTTTACAGTGCAGCAATTCTTTGTGATATATTGTTTCCTTTGTGACTTGTGGTAAAAAATCAGTCACTGTTCTTGTAAAGCAGTTACATTTCAGACATTGTAGCTGTCTTAACTTGTTTAACATCAGGAATAAAAGCCAGACTCAAAGCTGGAAATGTGTTACAGAAGAACCACAGAAGGTAGAAGTGGCTTACAAGGGTTATCAGCCACAGGGTCAGCTGTCCTCGTGTGTAGAATCCACAATATGTGAAGGAGCTGATTGAGGGAGGGAAATGGAGGATATGTCTTTGTAGCCTGCTAGTGTTTTATGTAGGCCTGGCACTTGCCCAGTTAGCAGAATGAGGCCATGACGTGAGTGAAATGAGTCTGTGTGCCCCTCCACAGGCCTCTCATTGGCACACTGGCTGTCGAAGTCTGATTAGACACCTTGGAAAGAATAAAGAGGCAGAAATCAAGAGAAAAGACAGACATATGCTGTGAAAGGTGGATTGTTTACATTGTCAGTAGATGTGGGAGGAGAGAAGAAGAGAAGGGAGGAAAAAGGGAGAAAAGGAGGAGTCAGAGGAAGAGTGGGAGAGGAGGACAGGGCAGGAGGAGAGGGTGAATTTGAGGACAGCTGTGCTGACAATCAGACACTTTTGACTTTCGTTTGAGACAGACGGTGAGTAAAATGAATGAAATTACTGAAATGCAGTCATAGAGCGTTAGATCAAAAGCGCTGTAGAAGTTATGTTGCTGTAATATGAAGCTGGTAGTGGTGGCTTTGTGAACTCGGTGAACTCGGTGCACTCATGGGATAAAGAAAAAAAACAAGGGTTTGCTTGTTAAGCGCTTGCTTGGCTGTATTTACAAGCAGTGCAATTGATTGTAACCTCAAGCTCTTTACACCGTTAAACATATTATCTAGGATTTGTTCAATCTGTTTAGGATCAATCAGCTGTCTTCTTTTTTTGTTTTTTTCCTTCCCTCTTTTTTTTCTCCTTAGCTTCTCTGTGACTTCTCTATGAAAAGTAGCAGTAGCCTGCAGACTGTGTGTTGCATTGATTGGTCTGTTTGTGTGAACGTGTGTTTAATAAATACAGCCCCACGGGCCAAGACCTGTGTTAATGAATGTGGCCGCTCCTCTCGTAAATCTGTCCCCAGCTGATCCAGGATGAATACCAGCGCACTTTAGGTTGTGCAGTGTGTGAAAGCGTGTTTTAAATTGCAGGTGCATATGAAGCCAGATATTCCGACTATACTGTGGCTCTGTTTTTCTGTGCGGTTGTTTTTGCATGCACACATTCTTGAAGTTTTGCCAGCTGTAATGGCTTATGTAAAGTACACGGATTGCTTGGTTGTTTTCTTGTATTTAGTAGAGGCCCTCTGTTAATGTTTTTAACATGCGCCTGTTCTCTGGGGATTACGTGATTTCACAAGTGCTTCACATTCAGGAGTGAAGGGCTGTGTGTTCATATTCTGGAGATAAATTTTTGCAGAAGCTTGCTTTTTCATTTGCGTTTTAATTCTTGTGCTTTTTCTATGTTGCTTCTTTTTTTTTCTGGCCAGCAGAGTCTTAAAGGTAGAAGAAGAGGTAACCATCTTTCATAACCTCTGTCTTTAACAACTGCTTATTTTTCTTCTTTCAGTTGCTACCTGATATCTTTTAGTCCTTCTTTTGCTTTTTCTTGATCTTCATTTTGCGGGGTACAGTGGATAACAGTTTACAAAGATAACGCCTGATTGTGTGATTTCACTATGTTATATATGATGTAACACCAAATTGATACATATACTTTATTTGCCTGTACTTTTAGTGGGATCTGCCTAAAGAGATCATTTGTATCTGATCAGATTTTGAGGCATATCAAATACTACTCCACTGCCACCAATGAAATGAAAATTAATTTTGTTTAATAAAACAGAAGTAGCACTTCTATTAAACATATCCACAGACTTGGTTATTTTCCCAGGAAATAGTTTATATCAAATAAATGTAAATTTAAAAATAAGTCTCTGTTTGACTTTCAACACAATTATGCAATCTACCACACTGAATTTTATTGAACTTGGTTTAGAGTTATGGCATGATCAAAGAATGAGCCAGATCTTTGGTAGATTGTTTATTAGTCAGTTCAAAAATAATTTCTCAGCCCTTGAGCACCAAACAAAAAAAGGGTGTATTCTTTCTTCTGTGGCTTAATGTTATTAAAGGCTTGGTTACCACTCAGTGGTGATGCCGTACTGGAAAAGAGTGCAAAGTCAAATTGCTGTCAATTTCTCAGCAGTCTTGAGTTTTCTGATTTTGTTTGTGCGCAGAAAAAAAATGACTGAAAGTTTAAATTCAGTGAGTGAGCAGTCTTAAAAAGGGAACTTTCTGATGTGACCACTCTCTTCTTTTTCTTTTTCTTTTTTTTGCTCGCTACCTGTTCCCTAAGACTGTAAAAAGTGCTTGAGTGTGAGAATTGCACTGTGGTGTCCTTGGGCTTATAACTGAAGGAGGTAGTTTGAGAAAGAACTATTTTGTTGCTAAGAAAGTTTGACCTTCTTGGCTTTAGTGCCACTGAAAGAAGTTCAGATGTTGTAAACAATCTGGATTTTGTCATCCATTGAAGATAACATGTTTTACCTTTAGCTTTTCAGAAAGTCTTAGAGTAGAGATCAGAAAACCAAGTACCTTCCACATGCACAGAGAGTACTTAATGTCTGTGCGTGACTCAGCCAGCTTCTTATTTGGCTTCAATTTGAAGCATGTGAGGACATTGCAGCCAACAGCACAAAGGCTACTTGAATGTATCAAGCACATGACTCATTCTGCTATGTGGCAATGTTGTGTGCATATTGCACAGCAGGTGTGTGGTGAAGTTGATTTAGGATTGTGACTGAACACGTTGCCCTTGTTGTTCACATAACATAACCACAAAAGGCGTTCTAGATTTAGACTTCTAAATTGTAGGCTGAATATGGAAGATGTGAATACCTAACTGAGAGGCACGGAGCAGTAACTCTATATTCATTTTTTTGCTGATACCAAGCAGCTTTTCACCTTCTCCCATTTTCTTTTCTCTCTTTACGCTTACAGTGGTGCTGCCTAAAAGCCTTGGGGCATTGACAGACGGAAGTGTGGAGAGCCCAGTCATGCATCCCAGCCCCACGGTGGGCAGGCCTCCAGGCCAGAGAGGACGCAAGCCAGGCCGCAGGAAAACCAAAGTGACAGGGCACTGGAATCAGAAGGGCTCTACACTGGGACCACAGATCATCCAGCCAGAAAAAGTCCAGGAACCCGTCAAAATTCCCAAGAAGAGAGGACCAAAACCAGGCAGTAAGGTGGGCATGAAAAAACAGATTTTTACTTTTGTGTGATAGTGAAGCAGTTATGACGCTTACATATAGTATACAAATAGTTTCTGTCCAGTGTAGCAGGGACAGTGTTCCTGAGACAACATGTTGCTGTTGAATTTTTCAATTCAATTCCAAGTGGTAGAAATAATTTCTATAGCCTGTTAATAAAAGAAGTAACGGGTAAGTTAATTTTTAACCAACCTTTACATTAAACTATGAGACTGGTCACAAGGGCAGCCTTGATTATTTGTTTTGTGTTTGAGGGGCATTATTAAAAAAAAGAGGCATCCCTATTTGACTGTGTGTCCTTTGCTCTTTGTTTGCAGCTGGGGTGGGCAAAGAGAGCTAGCTGGCTAGAGGATTCCATGGCTGGGCCAGGACGGCCTGTGACAGGCCCAGGGCGAACCAGGGGCAGACTGCCTGCCAACTGGGCGCAGAGGATAACTTTGCAGCAGGGTCAGACTCAGGCAGAACCTATCAAGATCCCAAAGAAAAGAGGGCCAAAACCTGGCAGCAAGGTAGCCGTCCAGTACGAAAAAACCCCCACAGCTGTCATTAGACAACTTCTTGTCACATAAACAGCTGCCTGCTTGAGAAATGCTGATGAAAATGTGAAAAGGGTAACTTCTGCAGTATAATTCTTGGAGCGCAATTCATTGGAGGCTTGTCCAGTGTTTTCTGACTATATTTGGATTAAGTTATTTAGCCAGAAACTAACCTGTTAGTTAACCCTCTGATCAGACAAAGCCCGTTCCTGTTTCTGTTATCATAAATTTCCTAGCTATTTAAACATACCTGCTCATTTGTAAGTAAGGTAACATACATACTAAAAAAAATTTAAAAGCTTTGGTTTCATCATATTTATGTCTTTATAAACGATATATTTGTTTATGGGTAAGATAGACTGAGCTGGTATCCATTTATTAGGCGCATACAGTTGCAAAACCACAGTGCTCAGCCATTGGTAGTGTTGGCAGCATCCCGTTTGTATGTTTGTTTAGTTTTCCATTATCATTTACAGGAATGTACTTAGCTCAGTTCTTTTATTTGCTTTTCTAAATATATTTGCTGATGGCTCTAAATTTGTGTATTTGCATACAGAGAAAACCACGAGTGGTACCTAATCCAGTCCCCACGTCTCCCACCAGCAGTACCCCAGAGCCTGACACCAGCACTGTGCCCCTGGACAATGCTACCATCCCCAATTCTGCACTACAGGCTCCCACAGGTACACAGCGTCCACAGGCCTACACATAATGCACATTGCTTTTTGGGGTTTTTTGCATCAACTTTTTCATTCAGTGTCATTTAAGGTCATATACCTTTCGCCTTTTAGTTTGTGTGTACCTAAACAAGTACGGCAAGATGGGACCCCATTTAGACCAGCGGCGTATCCAACAGCTGCCAGACCACTTTGGGCCAGGCCGAGCCTCGTCGGTGCTTCAGCAGTGTGTCCAAGCTTGTGTGGACTCTGCTCACAACCAGGGCACAGTCTTCTCCTGCCTGAAATCTGGACAAGGAGGAGAAGTCATTTCAGGTGTGCACTGGTCTAATTTGAAAGCAAATTCACTTTCTTCACCCTTTCTTCTTTTTGATTTAGTGCTTATGAATTTATTGTGGCAATGCTGACTTATCCACGAGAACATCAAGAACCAACAAAGTACGAAAAAATAAAACAAACCACTTGGCTGATTCTATTGTTGTTGTTTGAGTTATGTTACACAGATTGTGTGGGTCGGATTTTGTTTATTCATGAAAGCTCACTCACATCTGTAACACAGCCTGTTTATTAAATTACACTTGAATGAAGCAGTTGAATTAATATCCATCCTGTCTTTTCCAGCCTTTTTTGACCAGCAGCAGCACACCTTGACCCTGCCAACTGTCAGCAGTGTCACCTATGTCCTCCGCTTCCTGGAAAAACTTTGCCACAACCTGCACTGTGATCCTTTGTTTGGCAGCCAGCCTGTAGCCAGAGGCGGTCTTCACTACGACAGTCACACGTACACTACAGGTCAGGGTCGCTGTTTTCCCACTGTGTGTTCACGTGTGCAGTGTTAATTTATTTTAACATAGCTGTTAGAACAAACCTCTTACATTAGTAAGAGTACCAGTGTCAAAGACTCTGCTCACCTTTATTAAATTTAATGAAAAGGCAGTTAAAGTTTTATAATAGTCATTGTGTCAGGTGGAAAAACATGTTAAGCTTAGTAGGAAAAGACTGGTTTAGGCCTTTTTCTAAGTGGTTTAGGTCAGCGGAAACAGCAAACTATTATGTGTCTGCCTTATTTATGCAGAGATGTTGGCAATATGCTTCTAGAAAATGCATCCTGATTTGCTCTTGAAATTGCATAGACAGGGGTAGTGAAGAGAACTAGGGTTGGGCAATGTGGCCTAAAATATGCTCTCTTTTTTTCTCAAAACGAAGGATAATTATGTAACACGCATTCAGCATAATTGTTAGAGATCTAAAATATCACTGCTCTGGTACACTGACTTGCATCTTTGTCACATCCAGCTTCTTGATTTTTAGTTAACATGGCACAATAGCCTCCAGCTGTTCTTCAACCCATGTGTGCTTGTTTTAGAGAGGAGAAGTTTTGGAGACAGTCTGACAGCGGGCCCAGTACGAAGCACAAAGCGGTTCCTTCAGGACTTCAGCAATCCTCTGTCTCCTAAACTGCCAAAAATCCCACGGCACTCCACTGATGGTAAGCTGTTTCATTCATTCATAATCTGTTCTTATTACTCATACTACCATTCATATAGATTTTTTTTTTTTTTGCTTTTATTTAGAGCTAGGGAAAATATATATTAGTCTATCCATGGAAGTCTGTAATATTAGTAGTCAGGTGACATATGTATTGGTAGATCATTAAATGGCATTTTAAAATAACTGATCAGCTGAATATTGGGCTGGCATTGGCTGATCACCAGATCATGAGGCTGGTTAAAAAAAAAAAAATCTCTTTTCTGTGGGGCTGCTGTAAAGTAATATTGGTGCTCCCCCTTGTGTCAGTTTTTCTTCCCATTATAACTCAATGCTTAAACGGTGAAATGTGCCGGTGTTGAATGTAATGCTACCTGAAATGAACAATGTGACATAAATTCCTAGTTTACAAAGCTGTATATATTATATATCTCTTGAAAAGATAGGTAGGTAGGGTAGGTAGATGGATCTTTATAAGACATACAGGTGTTTGCAGTGTGTACTGCGTTTTAACTGACATAAAATTGAGCATTAAATAATGACCACCACATTGCATGGGTACCAAGTGTGCATGCTTCCTCACAGCAGAGTAGAAAGTTAAAATAGTTAAAATAACAATAACCACACACTACTGGTGGGAGTATAACCCTGTCCGACCCTAGACTATGCTGGGTCAGTCTTTGGTGCTGAGCTGTACTTCCAAATCAAAGGCCTGCCTTCAGTACTACAAATAGACTACAAATCTAATTCAAATTATATTGATTATATATATAATTTATCATTATGATTTTAGATTAAATTATTATGTTTTTATCACTTCTCAAAAATGTGACTTTTTGGTCACATTTAATGTTAGCGTTCATCATGGTGACGAACAGAAAATAAGGAAAGGTTTAATAGATACACAAGTAGAATCAACAATTCAGAAAAAAATTTTTTTAAAAGGATATTAGGCAACACTATCCATCCATCCATCCATTCGCTTCCGCTTATCCTTTTCAGGGTCGCGGGGGGCGCTGGAGCCTATCCCAGCTGTCATAGGGCGAGAGGCGGGGTACACCCTGGACAGGTCGCCAGTCTGTCGCAGGGCTAACACACGGGGACAGACAACCATTCGCACTCAAATTCACTCGCACATTTACACCTAGTGGCAATTTGGATTATCCAATTAACCTATCCCCACAAGCTGCATGTCTTTGGACGGTGGGAGGAAGCCGGAGTACCCGGAGAGAACCCACGCAAACACGGGGAGAACATGCAAACAGACAACACTAGTTGTGCTTTAAAATGTTAGCAACACATTTTTTTGAGTTGTTTGCACTCCTCTAATAAAGAATTAGGCTGTTTCTTTGGAGGATTGATCAGTAAAAAATTCTTTGTGAACCTATTTGTTTTTATTGTGGGCACACACGGTGGTACCAAATACAGTTGTGTATTAAAAGAGGGAGCTTTTTCAGAGGAGAGCCTAACTGCATCCATAGGAATTAAGAGGCTAAGTAGCAGCCAAGTGTTGCTAATTAAATGCATTTGATTTATTGATCATCAGCAAGAAGGCAGAAGTTTTAGCAGTTTGCTTGTCTGGAGCATTCAGGTGTGTGTTAACAAAAACTGTCTTTCTCGCATCACTGCGTGTATGTTGTGCCTCTGGTAAATTTCTCTTTTGTGAAACGCCTTTAATCATATTTTTCTTTGTTCTTTATTTGTGTGCAAAAATAACTGGAAATATGCTGACATCAAAGGATTCCATTCATTTAGTATCAGAGGCTATTCAAAGTGGAATCCGGCATCATATTTCTGTCAAACATTTTAATTGTAATAACTGGGTGCTCTGACTTGTCTTGTAAAGCTTTCTGTAATCATTTAAAGGAGGTAGTTAAACAGAGCTCAAGAGCGAATGCTATTAAATTCTGGGGCAGGAGGTTAATCATTTAATCATCTTTCCATTTCCTTAAATTTTAATTAAGTTAATGTAATATTGGAAGATATATGTGTAAAAGGGGTAATATCCCCTTCAAAGTGCCCTTATACTTTTACAGAATGCTATAACCCTGTTAAATCACCGTGATATTCTCTGAGGGGTACAGCAAAATCGCTGCGAAGTACAGCGTGCCTGACGAATACGCTGTCAGTTGGGCCTCTTTTTTGTTACTTGTTATCTTTTTTTTACTACATTGGATGTTTAGCTGTGGGGCCTCTTTGTGTTTTTTTAAGGTACTAGTATAATTGTGTTCTTTGTTCCCAGGTGAGTCCTTCATGGAGAACAGTGTTGCCACATCAGAGCACTTAAAGAAGAGCCCCCTTTCCCAAAACTCTACAGGACTGACTTCTGGCCCGAGGTCCTCCTCCAAACTGCTGCATCATAACAACTCTACAGGTAGGAAGAGAAACAACATTGAATCTATAAAAAGCTTCCTTCATTTAAAACTCCACAAATCTGTAAGTGTGAATGTATTACATCTGCAAATGCTAATGTAGTGACATGTAATCCAGTAAGTTTGGTTTTAACTAAGGTTATTTACGAACTTCAAGCATGGTGGTGTCAGAGGATGCCTCCCTGCTAGAAATGCCCCTGTCAGGTGTGGTGGTTATTGCAAAAAATTGCAAAATGTTTAAGAACAGCCTCGGAGTGGCAGGACAAGTAAAGCTATCAAGCGGGACCACTGGGGACCTAGGAGCAATGTATGTAATAGTCGTTCTGCTGTGTCAATTATATGCAGTTCCAAACCTCCTCTGTCATTAATGTCAGCACAAAAAGTGCACCGGGAGCTTCATTGCATGGGTTCTCAAGGTTAAATTTTTCCATATTGTGCATATGTAAATTGTTCTCTGCTTTATGTTTACTTACACATACATAAATGTCTTCAGCGCAGTAGAAATGTGCCACAGATCTTGTAAAACTTGTTTAGAACTACCCCCTTTTTGTGTCTGCATTACAGGAAGTGAAGTCAATTGTAGTTCTTTGACCTCTGATGTTGTAGTTTGTTGTTTGTTTGTTTTTTGATTTGTTTTTTAAAGCATATATTACCAAATGACAGATGAGCTCATGTTATGCCGAGGCGTTCATTGTCTGTCTGTCAGTTCACAGTTCAAAAGAATCAGTATTCGTCCTGAAGCATCAGTCAAACTTGCACACAATGATCGCCAATAGTCTTCATCAACACTGTGCTCAAGTCGAGGTCGTCTTTGTAATTTTCACTAGTTTGTACAATACAGCCAAACAGTGACAAGAAAACTTAACACTTCACTTGCTACATTAACCTGAGAGTTATGATGGACTCTGAGCTGGATGAGCGAGTATATCATTGATGGAGGATCGGGTGCAATTACATCACTGCCATGTAATTAGCTCTTAACATTTGCCTTAAAATGACAATCAGTGAAACCAAACACACCAGTGAATGCAGTGGTATTTATATAGCAGCTTTTTGCCCTTAATAAGCACTTAAGCTGCTCTTACACTACAAGCTGCACTATGGTATAGGTCCATTCAAGAGGTCATGTGAAGAGTTTGGTCAGAAACGGCCTCTTCAGTGGCTAAATTGCTACTTACCAGATATCAGTAGTGCATTTTCTTACCCTCTGTGCCACTCATGCCACTTTTATTTCACTGGAAAGACCCAATTCAAATGTTAATAGCAGTTTGAAGTCTCTGACACTAACACAAAGAGAGGACACAGAGCTGGAGGTGGCAGAATTGAAGATGCGAAGGTTTTTCATTGGGAGTTAGAATGGAGTACATCAGAGGGGAAGCTCAGGTTGAGCAGTAAGGAGATAAGAGACTCAAGGCTGAGATATTTTGGAGATGAGCAGAGGAGGGATAGTTGATATAAAGGAGAAAGGATGCTGAATATGAAGCTGTCATGCAGGAGGAAAACAGGAAGACCACAGAGAAGATTCATGGATATAGTGAAGGAGGACATGCAGAGGGTTGGTGTGACAGAGGAGGATAATAAGGATAAGGTGGTACAGATGATCCGCTGTGGCGATCTCTAAAGGGAGCAGTTGAAAGAAGAAATGGTGGCATTTGAGTGTTATCTTATAGTATGTGAAAAATGTGTTGTAGACAGTGACACTCCGTTCACTGCTGTTTGCCTGTGCAGCCTGTGTGTTTGAGTTAAAATAATACCCTTGTAGTGGTAGCCCAAAAACCCACTGAAATTTATAATCACACGACTGCAAAAAGTTTAATAGAGTTTTGTCAAAAAAGAGTACACTACATTTTCGGGGTCCATCATTTCAGCTCAATTGTCAAAAAAGATGTTGAGCCTGTGCAAAAGCCCACTGCACTGGGACAGTGATAAACATGTTTTTTTTTTATTGCAGACTAATACGTGTGGATGAACCACTCAATGAATAACTCTCTTATAAATCTGTATTTGCACATTTGCTCCCAGGTTCAGGTAGTTTCCGTGAGAGCCCCAGGCCCAGCGGTCAGGATCCCAACCTGTGGACAGTAGATGAAGTCATGCAGTATATCAGGGATATCGACCCAGTTCTGGCCCCACATGCTGACCTTTTTAGAAAACATGTACGTATCCATTCATTCATTCATATGAATAAATGTATAGTGAATGTTTCAAACGTGTAGATATCAGTTTTATTCATCACTTTTGAGCAGCTCTGTTTAAAAGAAGAAAAAACAAAAAGGTTTATTTTTCCTCGCATTCCTCTGTTACAGGAAATTGATGGGAAAGCCCTTCTGTTGCTGCGTAGCGACATGATGATGAAATACATGGGTTTGAAGCTTGGCCCTGCCCTCAAACTCACCTTCCACATTGACAAGCTTAAACGGGCTTGACGACATCAGTCAACCAGACGCAGCCTTCTGAAGGACTTAACTGTATCGCCACCTCCATGTTCTAGGTTCAGTATATCATGCACTTCATAATGGACATATGCTGACAATTTACATGTAGCAACTTCCACCATACTCCATCCAGTATACACGCCCTTGTTCTGACCTCATTCAGTCAGGGATGTTTATTTTGTGTAGCACAATCCAGCCCTAAGGCAGCATGGGATATGTAGGATCAGCCACTCGTCTGTCATCAGTTTTGCATTTCAGTCTAACTTGAAGAATCATACGTGGCCATTTTAACTGTAAAAGGCCTTTTGGCCTGCTTTTATTATGTTACATTTATCTGTACATTTCATATTTTGTACTTCATGAATACAGTATATGGACTTTTTCAGTGTTTTGTGTTGGAATATGCTAAAAAAAGAAAACCCTAAAGGAAGAAAAGAAATGCTACATCCCAATAGTTGGGATTTCTTCCGATCAGTCTCTGTTTGAGGCATAATTTTGCAACTACAACAGTAATAATTATGATTAGAAAAACGTGTTTTATAAAACTTTATTCTGAGAAAAACTGCCATCAAGATGGGTTTTTTCTCTTATTCTGGATGTTGTTTACAATGCCTTGTCTTGTCTTTGTTATTTGTACTTTTTTAATTTTTTATACTATATTATTAGAGTTCCTACATGGAGAGCCCTATCATGCTTAACATTGTTCAATAAATATATAATACTTCAAGTCTCCTTTTTCTTGTTTTTTTTTTTTTGTTTTGTTTTTTTTTTGGTCACAATTTCCAATGTATATCCTGCATTAACAGTCTGCTGTTACACACACACAACGTGCAACAATGAAAAAGCTGAAATTTGAAAATCGTTCACAAGAATAGATAAACTGTATTTTGATGATCACATTTAGTTTGTTGAGAGTTCTTCTCACCAGCAGAGGGCAGCATATAGCTGTCAACCTTTTTTCAGTCATGTCCTTACGTCTCTCCTAGGGACACTGCCATGCACTACCATGGGTGGGCATATCTCCATCTGTTAGACAGCATGATAATATCAGTGATATTTTTATACCATGTAAGGCCTATTTCACATGGCTGCCTCTATTATATGTTTCTTCTTTGTTAGTACCATATCCTTTTGTACATGTTATTTCATTAATCCTCCAATATTTAAAAATGTCTTATGGGTATTTAAAGACATAGACTCATATTATTTGCTTTCGAATAAAACTATGCACAAATATAGTCGTGTCTGCAGGAAAAAAGGTGATCAAAAGAAGATTAGAAACCATAAGTTTTAACTCCTGGGATAAATGATAAAAATCCTTAATACAGTGCAACTTCAGAAATAACACAGAAACTCAACAGTTTTAAATAAAAATATTAAAATTTAAAGGAAAACTAATTATTGTTTAAAAGAGATTAAAAGATACTTGGCAAATCGAGTTCCTCAGGCAGGTTGTTCCCAAAACTAAGGAGCTCTAACTGCAGTTGCTTTGTTGCCTTTATGGTGAAGTGGGAACTGTTTCCTGCCTGAGGATGTCAGGCTGCTCACTAGCAGTAAAGAGACAGTAATTCTAAAACAAATTGGCAGTCAGTCCAGGCTTCAACGAACAGAGTTATCACTTGCTGCTGCATTTTGAGCAATTTAAAGTCGACGCTGTGGGTTTTTTTGGGTGTTTTTCTGATTGATTATCTGATAAAGGAACATTGCAGCAATCTGCTCATGAAGAAATAAAAGGTTGAATGACAGTTTGTGTGTTGCCAAATATCACTATGACATCTGTACCTTCTCCCTTAATTTTAAAAGGTTTACTGACAAGGACATGGTGTCTCCTGGTTCACTGAAATGTCATTATCAGTGCTTGTGCAAGGCAGGCTTCTGGTTTCCACATAACGATTGCATGGGTTGCCTTTTAATGCTTGTAGGCCCACACCTTAAACTTAGATTGTTTGAGTTGACACACAGCAATTAGTAATATTCAGAAGAATAATTTTAAATTGTGTCAAACTCTGAACATGCATTCATGTATGTGGAAACAAATGACTTTTTTGATATTTTTAGACAAGAAAACATCTGATCCTTGTTGATGTATCACCTTTGGATTGACATGTTCTGCTTTAACGCCACAAAAATAGCTTTGCAAACTTTTACTGAACAAAAGTGTTAGCAGATGTCAGTCTGTGGAAGAATTAACACCCTTGTAAATATACCAGCATTTATAGCACACTGCACACTACAAGGTACACACATACACTTCATCTGCCTCACAGCCACAACCAATTTGAATTCACCAATTACATGTAAACATATGTCTTTTGGCTGTGGGAGGAAGTCAGAGTACCTGGAAGAAACCCCCAAATGCATTAGAACATGAAAACTTCAAATAAAGACCCCAGCTGGGTTCAAGCCAGGAATCTCCTTGCTGTGAGTCAACACTACTAACCGCTGCACCATCCTGCTGTCTTGACTGCTGTAGCAAAATTCCTTGCATAATATTCCACCAAATTCAAATTTTTTACTCTTCCATGCAAAACTCCCTTCTGTTGTAAGATGTTTTTTTTTTCATTCTTTCTTACATGCATTGTGTGTTTTGGATTTCCCAACAACATTTCAGTTGGATTCAAATCTGGGCTTTAATTAAGTCATTCCTTAAGCCTCCGTTTCTTCTTTTTTGAACCACTCTTGTAGATTTGTCAGTGTATTAAGGATCGTTATCTTGTTGTAAGGTCCACTTCCAACTTAAACTTTGGGACAGATGGCTTCACTCTTTGATATGATGCAAATTTCATAGTTGAATCAATGACTGCAAGCTGCCGAGTATTAGAGACTGTGGAGTAAACCAAAATCATAACTTTTCAATCACCACGTTTCACAGTTGGCATGAGGAGCTTCTTCCAAAGAAGCTGTCTTTGGTCATTGCCAAACATGTCCTTTACTGTGGCCAAACAGCTAAATCTTTTGATTAGACTGTCCAGAGCACATTATTCCAATAGGCCTGGTTTTTGCCAGTATGTTCACTGGCAAACCATGGCTTTGTTATACGGTTCTTTTTGGAAAGCAAAAGGGTTTTTTTTTTCTTCTTAGTTTGCCTTCCATGCTGCTCAAATATGTGCATGTATTTATGATAGTACATGCATGGACTTCTACAGTTGCAAATGAAGATCTTGTGGTCGTGTTCTTGGAAACTTCTTTTAACGTCAAAATCTCTGCCAGTTGTTTGAGATCTATTTGGAGATGTTCGTTTCGGAGAAATTACTTATTTCACAAAAATGTGGAGATCTTTTCAAATCCCTTACCAGAGTTACACACATCCACAACCATTTTTCTGAAGGCCCCAGAGAGCTCTTTAGATCTTGGCATACAAGCGCACCCTTCAATAGCTGAGAAAACATCAGACGCTCCATGTCAAAGGGTTTAAATAAGATAGCTTCCACCTGTCGACCCCAAAGGAGGATATATTCATTGGGAGTCAATCTGGAGCTCCCAATTTACGATTTATTGATTTGAATGTGTAAAAAATATATGTACTTATTTTTTGCTTGTGAGTTTTTTCTTTGATGATTTTTTTGCAGGCATGACTGTTTAGTTTTTTAAATATGCTGAAAAGGGTGGTGCACATATTTTATTTTGTCCTGTGACTGCAAATCATTCGGCACAATTGAAGTCAAACATCAGCAACATTAACCAAAACACATTTTTTTTAGTGAAAGGTGACCTTAAAGACCATCCATCAATCCATTCATCTATCCATTTTTTTCAACCTATTGTTCATTCTGTTTCTGGTAATTTTGCTGTCACTGTTCCTGTCAGACTGACTGGATTAATGGGCACGTGGGCACAAAATTACTTCTACCAAAGCAACACAGCACAACACAGAAAAGTCTAACCACATCCTGCCAGTAAAGAGAAGAAAGCAAATCACATAAGACTGAAAACAGTGACCAAACCCACCCTGGTAAGTGACATCAAGAAGGATAAAATACATTTCCATGTGCATGCAAGCATATGACACAGAGTCTGTGCTGTTTGTGTGTTATGCTCAGGCACATGTGACAGGCTCAGAGCTTGTGGCTGATGCTTGTGCTTGTTGGTGTGCTATACTAGCCAATATGTTGTGCGTGAAGCCAGCGTTATTTATAGAAATAACAGCTCCGTGTGCTGCATGTTGTGTTTATGAAGGCTGTGAAGTCAGTTTTCACTTTACTTCTTAACACTGTTGTGGGATTTTTTTTCAGGTGCCATTGTTGTTTTTCTGTTATGGCAGCAGGCACAAGACTTTAAATATCATAGTGAATAACCAACATCTGTGGCTGCCTCTTTGGAATGACTTAAAGTGGTATTTGGGGAAACCCTGCAGTTGATGTTTACCAATAATGCCGTGCTGAGCTCCTCAGTACTCTTCTGTCATTGCTAACAGTCATACGCCATTGAGCAGTGAGAGAGTTTCGGTATGCATGAAAGGAAGTTTTGTGGGCTTGCAGATCAGTCATAACTGTGAGAACAAAAAAAACGCTTTCTCAGATTTTTGCTTTGAGTGTCATGTTATGGCACAGATATGCCAGCTTTTCTGTCGAACAAGCATGGCATGCTGCTCTTTGCAACAAAGTGTGGGCACAGCTGGAGAGAAACAAAACAAAAATAAGGTGCTCGGTCCACCACCTTCTCTCCATCTGACAGAAGAATTCCCAGCATGCATTTGGGCAGTCAGTTGAGGTGCTTTCAGTGAGGGTGAGGGTCCTGCTGTGCCTTCAAAGCCCTAAGACCTCAGTTCTAGAAGAATGTACTTGTATTTCTTTGATTCTTTTAACTCCTGGATATAACACCTCAGTTCCACACAACAATGTGCAAATTCTGCAATATTAGACACTTCCATGTTTGACTGGTCGGTCTTACAACAACATTTCTTGTGGATTATATAACAAGTTTATAATGGATAGAGAAGAAAAAGGGTTCACACCTCAGACTCACAGTAAATATTTCCAAAATATATCCTTTTTTTGTTTACTCCCATCCATGTCTATGTACGGGTGGGGGCGGCTTCAAGGTCGCTGACTTTCTTCTGTGGTAATACACCCTGAACCCAGTGATGGTGAAGATCCAAAGGCAAAATCTGTTGATCACCTTACTGATGAGCGCAAAGAAAGCACAAATGCTCAACAGCGTCGATACAGCAGTCGCCTAGGTGAAAATTCAGTGTAATTAACACTTTATCAGAAGATTTCCCCCAGCAGGATAACACATGAATGGCTGGACAACAACTGTTCTGTTGTAGTAATTCCACCCACAGCCTATGGCTTGTTACTCGGCCTTTGGTAGCATGTGCTTGCCACTGTCAACAGATTAGCACACAGGCTTAAAGCCCTGTTCACAAAGACACTGTGTACAGAACCAGACTGCTTCCCTCTCATTCACCCATTCTATCCTATGAATCTGTAACCCTCCTGGACTGGCCCAAATAATTTCCCAGTTGACACTAAACGGGTCAAATAAAATTGCAAGTACAGAAGTTACTATATAACTCACTGATGAAGCTTCATAAATAAATAGCACCTTAAAATGTTGACGCTACATACGTAGAGCAGACTTAATGTATGTGAAATTAAAATTTCTAATTTCTAATCTGAGCAGTTACCAGACAAATAACAGCAAAAAATGAACAATGGAGTGCACAAAAGGTCAAGTTCTGCTTTGCTTTATGCACACTGACACGAGTTAACTTTCTAACAAAACTGTGAAATAGCAACACTGCTCAGTTTGGGTCAACTGTGTAAATCACACATCCCCTGAATATTTACCACCTTTAGACATTGTTGGGACACCTTGATGTGTTTGAGTCGGCTTGGCTGAGAAGTGTCAGCTGCGCACAGGAAAATAAATTATTTACACCCCCTCCTTTGACTTCAAAGGGCTGGCAAGCCATTCAACCCCAGATTTGGGGAGGTGGGGGTCGGAGGAGGAGTTGCTAGTCACTAGGCAACATCTGTCTCACCTGCCCCAACATGCCAGAATTAGATATTTACCTCTGAAGGATGTATGCATGGGTACAAAGGTCCATATAGATGGCAAATGAAAACCTAATTTATCAACTCCTACAGTGTGATGGCTCTTTTTTTGACACATGGTTTGAATTTACTTTTTCACTTAGAAAGACAGGTCAAATTATACACTGTGGCCTTTGCAGCCAGTGCATCTCAACTCAATTAAAAGCCTGTGAGAGATGCTGGACTGGCATGTTAGAAGCAGCTCTTCAACATCATCAAAATTACAAATCTGACAGCATTACACCAGTGAAGTTTCAGAGACTTGTACGATCAGTGTCACATACTGAATCAACGCCTTACTAAGACAATTTATGTTGCTTTTTTGCTTAAATGCATTACCCATCTGTTCTTTTAAAAGCTTTGTCAGTATGAGTCATGTAGAAAGCTGACTGGCTAGACTGTTGTGTCCAGAAAACACAGTGTGACAATGTGATTTTCCTCCTCATGTGGAAAACGGTTTTGTTGCTTCTTTATTGTGCAACAACTAGCAGCTATCCAAAGACGGCCTTTTGCGTTGCAGTATCTATGATATTTTGGCCGTGCCAAGGGAAGTACAGGGAAGAACAGTGCACAATGAAACTTCGTGTAAAGTGGCGACACAAGGTGACCGTTCAGCTAGAAAATCAGGAACTTTGGCTTGAGCAACATGGCCACTGTATGAAACCTGCCCTAAGGGAGCCGTTGTTTATTTACCCTCTGCCAGCACGCAGACACAATGTTAACACAAAGCATGCCAAACACCACCAAACTCTCTCGTTAAAGCAGGCAAGTTCAAGCATGTGCCACCATCACACAGTATTCACAGAGACAGAACCAGTCTTCTTAGTGATTATAAATAACTCGTCCTTTCATCTGGGAATCTCAAGTTAATATCCTGTTTTGTTTCTCTCATTGTGCATTTCAGCTATTTCTTCACATCTCTCGCACTGGTGGGAAAAATAGTAACTCGACTCGACTTTTTATTTCAAAATTAAAACTGAAGAGGAAAAATGCTTTGCCATTGCTTTTACACTTTGTTTCTCACTACCCGCATTTGCACAAGTACTCCAACATAATCTGACAATCTGACAACACAGATGACGTTGTAAGGATCACAATGACCAGAGATGAGACATAAAACCTTTATCTTCCCATGGCTCCACAGATACGTAGGTAGCCCTGTTAGCCTGTTTGATCAGGTTGTGTGCGGATGACGTGCACGTGCGTGCATGTGAAGACCTGGCCATGCGTGACAACAGCAAATGACCACCTATCCGTCACTGGCACTAGGGCCAAAGATTAACATGAGCTTAGGCTTGGCACCAGCTGGACCACAGCCTGGAAAG
The DNA here is from genome assembly GCF_001858045.2 of Oreochromis niloticus. Taxonomy (NCBI): domain Eukaryota; kingdom Metazoa; phylum Chordata; class Actinopteri; order Cichliformes; family Cichlidae; genus Oreochromis; species Oreochromis niloticus. The sequence continues at coordinate 26,106,947 of NC_031976.2, read as the reverse complement.
AGAAAACTAGACAGTACTTAATGCAGACATGGAGATCTGAAGAGAGGAACGTAAAGTCTTTTGCATGATGTTTTTTTTTTTTGAGTTTATTCCATTTAATTGGAATCGTAAAAGTTATGTGGGAAAATCCAGCTAAGAAATCCCCGAGAGCAAAAGCAAAAAAACTAAACAAAAAAAAAAAATCCCTCCACCTAATTTCTAATTGTAAACTCAAGAGATCCTTACAATTTCTCTCTCTCTTCTTATCTTTTGTCTCTTTCAATTTGCCTGTCTGCACGTCTTAGAATGTGGCTTTTGGTTTGTGACTTATATTGAGAAAACAGCAAGCTGCCACAGGAAGACTGTGTTGTGCTGAAGCAGTTGCTGTGGGTGGGCTGAAAACGAGAGAGCAAGAAAAACAGAAGTTAACAGTAAACGTCTCCGTGTGTCCCACCCTGCTTAGCCTGCGTCTAGACTGGCCTCCGTGAGGCAGGCGGCAGTCATAACAAGGGATTCAGAGAGCAAACAGGGCTGTTTTGCGTAGTTAGCCACTCGTCTATGGAGTTGCAATCAAGAAAGAAAACCTCTGCATTTAATTGGGGCTGAACAAGAAGCTCACAGTGCAACGTACAATTATGAGATATAAGAGGAGACAGTTCTGAGTTCTGACAGTGTGCCAACATGCCCCATGTGCCACACACACCAGAAGACCATCTCACCAGATTGGCACTGGGCAAAAGGACCTGCAACCGTTACTAAGCACTGTGCCAAGGCTGTTGGCCTACTTATGAGCTGTTCTCATGTTAGTGTCAAGCCAAGAAAATCTACACATACACACATGCACCCTTAAGCAAGTCTTTGTTATTTAAAACATGCCCTGCATTTAGGCCAAGATATTTCAGCTTGGCCCATCCATTATACCATGCTTCAAATTGAGCTTGTTGGCCTTTAACACAATTGGACAACTGAACAGAGGTGGCCGTTTGAAGAGCTGCACTGACTTCAAAATTGAGCAATCAGCTAACACTATTTTTGCAACCATGCTCTCATTTCCCCCCCTTGTTACTGATGATGCCACTAAAGATGCCTTTGTTGACAATGTGAAGAGCTAACTGTGGTGATGACATTCCCAACATGACCTCAATCAAGCATTTTCATAGCCCGGAGGCACAAAACAATTCAACAAACTCAGACACCGCAGAGAATCTCTTTACCCTCATTTTTATAATGAATGCAATTATATTAGGAAAATTGTTTTACTCCTCCAACAGGCAGTGGCACCGACTAGAGAGAGGCTGTTTTGAATCTGTCATTTGTTTGGTTACTGTTTACAGTCAATTGTCAGTTTCTTTGACCACCCTCTATGAACGGCACCATTTCTGAATTACAGTTTATGTGCATAAAGTCAGTTAAAACACAATCAAAAATAACTTCAGTGTTCTACACAAAAAATAGAAAGAATTGGCTTGGATTCAGCATTGTAAGCTGAATGCACACCACCCTATGACTGGATATGTTGTCAAACACCTTTAATGTCATCTAAACACTTGTTTTACTTAATCACCAAGGGGAGAAAAACGCTCAATATCATTGGTCATTGAAATGTACATTAGAATAATATATGCTAGGCAGCAGAAAACTGCAATTATCACCATATGTCAATCATGGTCTTATCAGTGAAACTTAGTTTTAGCTATGAAAAGGTAAATTAAACTGTAAACCCAGGAGATCTGGACTAGATATCCACCTCAAACTGCACAAATAATGTATTCGTTAAAACCTTCCTTCTCAGATTTGAAAGAAAACTGAGGTTTCCCTTCACCCAGAGGTTAACCTAAGCACTTAGCTGCCTGAGGGAAGAGCTATGCAATGAATGGAAAAGCAGGCCACACATCTATCCAGGCCATTTTTATTGATCCTCGAAACCCCTTTCACAAAGACCATCCCACCCCCCATCTTGACCACAAAAAGGGGACAATATAAACAACCAATAAATAAGAATCTGCGTGATTAAGGCGGTTCTACATCTCCAATAGAACACAACAGTGTGGACATGTTGGAGTTATACAGCTTCATACAGTACAAGCAGTAGATTTTTCAGAACATCACATCTAAAAAGGCAGCACTTCATGAAAAGTGAACCATTTTAAAAGTCTGGATGAAACTCCCATTGTAATGAAACAACATTTTACTTCTGTAATTTAAAAAAAATAAAAACCCATGCTCTTTTAGATGACATTGGCATCAGAGCTCATTTCAAGACTATGCCACATAGAGTTGGGGGAAAAAAAACAAAAAAACAAAACATAGCAGAAAACTAATTTTATTTTCCGCCCCCAACCTACGCTCAGAAAAAGATCATTAAACCACTTCAATCCCAAAATGGAGAAGCTGGTTGTTCTTTATATCAGGTTTCTCAGTTAGGAATAAATAAATACACTTTTTAAACTGGTAAACTGTCTTGGAGTCCAGGCTTGGGAGGCTACATAGTGTCATAGCATTGTTCAGAGTGGCTTTTAAGAACTTCAGCATTTCTTTATTACATTCATGTCCAGGAAATAGGAGAAGTGGGCCCCAAAGCCATCCACCCTCTGACCACAAGTGCACAAGACGCATGCCCTGTGCATTCACTGCAAATATCCAGAGTTCTCCTTTGTGCACCCTGCACAGCATTGTGGTATAGTCGTACGGAGAGGTGCTCACAAAATAAAAAGTGAGGAGATGAACGCTCTTCGTCTGTTCTGAACAATTCTCACTCTTCTGTCTCCATTTTTGCCCCACTGCAAATAAGGTCCTCTCAGCAACTAACAGTGCTTGGCTGCTGTTTGCTGACAAAGTCTGAGATGAAATCAAATTCATTCTGGCCCAGGAAGAGTTCTGGCAGCTCCTGGACTCGGTCCAAGCCCAGCTCCATGACCAGTGAAGTCAGGACGTCTTCGTCAATCATATCCGCATCCATGCCATTCAAGGCTAATGCCGGGCTAGCCATGTGCTGCATGTTAGCCAGCTGAGCTGGGCTCATGCGGTACTGGGCCGTGGGCCCCATGTGGTTCCCACCCATAGGACCAAGCGGGTGTCCATGGTACTGGGTGTTGAGTTTCTGCAGCTGCATGCTGGCCATTAGCTGCTGAGATGTTAATCCTCCATTCATGAACTGTTGTTGCTGTTGCTGCTGCATATGCTGGGCCTGCTGTTGGTGCTGTTGCGGATGCATGTGGTGCTGCTGTTGTGGATGATGTTGTTGCTGCTGGGGCTGGCCATTATACATCATGTGACCAGAGGTCATCTGGTGGTGACCCATCTGGGCCCCGTTCAGCTGTCCATTCATGGGTCCAGCCACCATGCCCTGTCGCTGCCTCATGGCGGTCTCCATGTTGGCCTGAGTGCCACCATAGTGCATCATCTGGCCACTGGGCAGCACCCTCATGCCCTGCTGGTTGGCATGCTGCTGGGGACCTGCCTGCAGGCCGCTATTCATACCCATCCTGTAACCGTGGAGACTGGCACCCGCTGAGTTGTGATTCATGGGCATCATCAGATGATCTGCCATGCCTCCTGTCTATGGACAGAGAGGAGACACTGTTAGGACAAAGTAAGGGGCAGGCAAGGTGTTTCAAAGCACTAAGAAAATTTAGGAGAACACCAAGCAATATGGAATGTGCAAAGTTAGCCACCCATTTAAACCAGTATCAAACTGGTTAAGACAACAACAGTAATAATGACACCATGTTTTAGGTTTTACTTGGCTGTGTAGTCCAAACCGGAGTCTCTATATAAATACTGACTTCTTTTACAGTCACCACGCTCTTCACCTTCATTGAAAAGAAACAAAGATACACGCTTCCCTACAATGTCACGATTCCACCTCAAGTTAAACCACCGAAATCGATTCCGGGGGAAAAAATAAATAAATAAATAAAAAATCTGCAAGGTTGTTATGCCCACTGGCTAATACTGAGAGAAATACTGGTGTGTTTAGTCTTCCTAAAACCTGTCTTTGTGCCAAGGAATGAACGCCCAGGTTGAAATTACAGGTTAACGTACACTGTTTGGGTACATTTTAAAGCCAGATAATTCATCCATGACGGGATCGGCAAAACAGAGGCAAAATGCGTGCATCGCGTAATGCACAGTTTAAAATCCTATATATGTTGCATGACAGCTGAGGCAGAAAAATCTGTTACATTTTACGCACGTAAGGTTGCAACAAAGAACACTGACATCATGCAACATCTCCCCAACAGCTGAATCACCACAATTCTAACAAGGTATAAAATTAAACAGAGGCTCCCGATTTCCACCAATTACGGCGATTCGTTTGTTTAAATGTTAGTATCTGATAATATCCCCTACACTCTAGCCTAGTGTTATCCATTTTCGTAATCTCGACTTTGAAACAAGGGAATGCAAACAATGGAGCAGCAGCAGCAGCAGCCCCCAAGACCACCACAGACTAAAACCTCAATTTCCCCAACAAATAAATCCGATAAAAAATCACTTACCCGCATCCACTACGTTTCCACAAAGTTGCGCGACTTTTCTTCAGCTCCGGCTTTTTGAACAGTTTTCCTCTTGTAAGCAAAGCTCTTCTGAATTACAGCGTGTATTCCACAGGGTTACGCTTCATGCTCAAGCGGGGACGGTGTGCACAAAGACTGCCGCATCAGATCTTGAAACGACTGCCTATTTTCTGGGTCAACTCAGGGATTATGTACATCTAAAAAGCTCAGAGGAAGGCAGTCGGGGAGAGGTGGAGCCTCGGTCCTGCCTCTTCTTTGTTCCTATTGGCCCTACTTAATATAATTGTGCATGGGCGTAGAAAAAAAGGGGGCAGTTGGAGAGTTGTGACACAGTAGCCAATTTAAATACCCTCCTCCCCACAGTTTATTTTTGAAAGATTATTTAGACATCTTATTTGTCATCAAAGCAGGCTTAAATTTCCTGCTGTGTTTGCAAAAGGCGAATAAAATACTAGAGTGACAAAGGATAGATAGATAGATAGATAGATAGATAGATTTTGTCTGTATTTATGCATAAATACATGAGCATGGACACAATAAGGCAGTATGTCAGACATCACATTGGTGTGGAAAAACTATGCACTCAGCTTTTCTGCACGTACACTTCATCTCCAAGATCTGTTGGTCCATGTGACCCATAGTCTGCTGTGTGTTGGCTTCAGTGAGGCAATAGAGGGAGGGCGGAGGAATGTAGACTGTGTGCTATTCTCAGGCTGTAGCAGCAATGTAACTACTGCTCGATGCGCTGCACGTGTGGGAATTTCTGCCTGTTTGTGTTTGGGTGCATGTGCATCCACTCTTCAGATGCACACATCTCTTGATTGGCCACTCCAGGACGACGACCCCTTTCCTGCAATTACATTTGAATGCAGCCACTTTGGGAGGGCAAACCAACCCATTGTCCAGGGAATTCATCTATAAATGACCAACCATTGGCAAGGCATTTGTCATTGTTTGACATTGTCCAGCAACTTTAAGCTAATGTAAATGAACCACTCCCAGGTGTGAGCGCTTGCTGTTAAACTCACTCGCCCAGTCAGCCAATCTGAGTAAAGTATAGAATCAACACAAGAATCAAGTTTCTATTGTGATTTTCCCAGAGAAAGTATGGTGTAATTGTATTAGAGAGCACAGACAATGTGTGCAGACTCTCTGCAGTTCACCAATCACATCACTGCCTCTGTTTAAAATTCAAGATATTTGCATGAAATCCCAATCAACCAGGATTGCAATGGAAGATATACACATTGTAATTATGTGATTGCTGCTTGCGTTATTGTAAGAATGTTGAGGATCTACTTGCATTGTGCCCCTTCCACACTGTTTTTCCTGCATACTGAGTGTGTTTATTTATGCACATCTTCCTGATTGGTTCATGATTTTGGGGAGGGAACCGTGACACACCTTGCCTTAAGCCACTTTCTGATTTTTATGCTTACGTGCGAGCGTGCATCTGTGACTGCCTTTCAGTGAGAAACAGGAAGAGAGAGGGTTAACGTGACTGTGTTTGTATGAGCAATAGGCTGTAAGTTAGACACACCCCTGTCCCACGCTAAAATATGTATTACAAATGCTGCAGTTACAGGATAAAATGATCACACACAGGTTCCACCCTCAAACAGGTTAGATAATTAGTCATATTTCTACAGAATTTTTTGTATTCACCTATTCTCAACAAATCAAAATGTGCTTCTTCAAGCTTTGATAAGCTCCCCCACAAATGGCCTCAACATTCCTCATTGACTCAACATGTCAGAAGACTGTCCACAGCTCTGCCTGACCTACACAAGCTTTGTTGTAGCAGTTGACCTAAGACCCTTACCATTGTTGAGTCACATTGCATAGACTGTCTACAGGCTGGCTGTGTCTGAAGCAGTGAAATAAACTGAATGTTTGCTTTGCACACTATATTTCATGAGGTAAGGTGGAATCCATTTGGACAATAAGACAATTTTCATAATGTTACCTCTGTGCACCACCGTAGTGGATCTGAAATGAGGCATTCAAAATGTAAGTGAAATGTAGACTTTCAGAAATATTGCACTAACCAATTTTGGAATCACAGGCATTTTTACATAGTTGCTCTGTTTTTCCTGGCCCAAAAAGCAATATATCAAGATATAAAAATAGCATAATACATGGATGCTCTGCAGTACATGATGGCTGAAATTTGGAACTCATGGACATCAATAAATGCTACTTTCTTCTACTGATATTCTTATCTAGCTTCTGCTTATTTGTGGGGTTTTCTGCCTTTACTTTGGCTTTAGCAATTGAAAAGCAAGTCCAGTTGGGCTGACGAACTGTAACATTCATTTTCTTTGCCTTTGGAAGCTTTTGGGATGCTTTTGCTGTATGTTGTAGGTCATTGACTGAATCTGAGGAGAAATATAGCCCTGTGTGCTTCATAATTTATCCTGCTGCTTCTTTCAGCTATCGCTTCATCAATAAACAGTGACTCACTTCTATTGGCAGGTAGTTACCCATGCCAGATGATGTGGTACACATGAGCTCTTTCTGTTTCTCTCTACTGTCTTCCAATCTGGTACCAGTTAATCTCGTCTTAATTTGTCCAATGCTGGTGTGGTTTTCTAGTGAAATCTCACTCATTGTTACTGGTGGTTTGCATCTTTGTGATTACATTTATGAAGGAATTCCTTCAATGACATGTCCACCTCCTCAAGAGTTTACTTGATTTAGCTAGATGCTTCAAAGGTGCTTTGTCCAAGTTTCTGCATCTCTCTAATAAATCTTTTTTACTTGACATCATCCATACAGCTACCAAGCAACAAAAAAGTCTGTCATTTCTAAATTGTTATTGTCATATTTTGTGTTAAACCCCTTTAATTGAAGTGGTGTACAGAAGCAAAATCATGAAAATGTCACTGTTCACTTAACTTCACTTCACTGCTTCACTTAACCCAAACTCCATTTGTTATATTCCTCATCCTTACCACCATCGATGACATTTATCTTTTTAACTTTTTCTTCTTGTTTAGATAAAAATATGACAGAAAGAAAGAAAGAAAGCAAACCCCCACACACAAACATATCGGTGTAATCATATGACTTTAATATTCTCCCTGTGCATTTCGGTCTTTCTACATGTACTGATGAAAATATGGGCATCCATTGTATTGCATTGCTTTTGAGCATAGTAATTAAACGAGAACTGTCCGGTCGTTCAGTGCTTGTGCATAATCAGTTATAAAAATAGGCAACATATTTCAGTGTTGAAGAATTCTAAGCATGAAATTGTGAAACAATCCATGATGCAGCTTGAGAGAGAACAGAAAACAGCTGTTTTTCGAAATGTGCTGTCTAGTCTCAATGAAGTCGTAAGGAACATGTAAAAGTCACATATTTTTGAGTGGCACAAAGCTGGTACTTTATTGACTTGGGAAAGCTGTCTTCCAAGAGACTCTGCTCTATTTCTAGGCATCATCTGCCCAGGCACTCTGCATGTAATTTCCACTGGCTCACGTGACTGCGCCAATTCAAGCAAACTTTGTAGCTGTTATGAAGCTGGCCAGCAAGATCAGAGAAAAGCTGCCATATCCGTGCCCTCCCTGTCTTCAAGGGAGCCTACAGTCTGACTGCAGAAGCCAGTGTTCATTCCTCCTAAACCTCCACGGGTGCCTTTGCTCCAACCGTCTTTGAAGCAGTGGCACCCGCTAGAGTCGATTGAAGAGAAAGCTACACAGAGGAATTTCCTGCTAAGTACTGCACTGAGTACCAACTTTATCTTTGGTTCGAAAGGCTTTCTGTGGAAAAAGAAACCACACCAACAACATGTGAACAAGGAAATGATGGGACAAGATATTCCTTTGACAGTGAGTCAGCATGTCCTTTTGTTAGGCAAGATAGTCTCTAAATAGGTTTTCCATTGCCACGAGCCTTGTCATTGCTTTAACCCCAAACAATGTCCGACTCATTTGATTAAGGTTAAGAAGGTTATTTTCTGGTTGTCTGGAAGTCCAGATAAATACAAATATATGGTACATGTTCTTCATCTTTGTCAGCTGAATGTGAGCACTGCATGCAGACTGCACAGTTTGTGTGCAGTATCTCAATTTCCAATAGTAAACCCAATGAATGTAGAACTGTATACTTGCAATGCTTTACACCACACCCTCTAAGTAAACCATAATATTACTCATTTTGAATGCAGACAGGTGACTAAAGAAACAGACTCTGAAGAAGCTACACTTCTTTGGTTTTGCTGGCTTAAATAAGTAGCTTGTAATGGCTTATGAAGAACTAGAAGAGCCTTCTCGTCAAGCTGCAGTAGTCATCTGCCAGTGGATGCTGAACCACTCACCTAAGTCATCTTTAATCTCTGTCACCATCAAGTAATAGCGTCAGATCTGAAACCAGCTGAGTCAATCCTGCCTACCTGACTAATCCTCCCTGCAGTGTCTCTGCCAGGATTGACTGGCTGTCTAAGTGTTGTATAGAGGCTTGTATCTGTAGTTTACATAACACTACCGTATGTCACTGAGCAATCAGGAAATGCTCTCACATCCTTTAAATAAATGTGTTTCATGTGCACCATTAAATTTCTTAGGAGCCCTTCTTGTCATACAGTACACAGTCTTGTAACTGTCCAACCATGACATAAAACAGGTATTCACTTTATGTGTTCTAAAAAATTAAATTGAAACAATTACCTTAGGTGTTTAAGGACATTGTATATATGGACTTCATCATTTAGAGTTGTGCACACTGAAGAGCATCAGGACGAACGTAATTGCCAAAGACATAAAATGTAAATGGATATTATACTTTTAAAACACCCCAGAAGCTTTTGCTCTAGATTCAGAGTAAAGCCATTAATAATCTATGAAGTGTACACTCTATTATCCAATTTCAGTCTACAGTTAGCTTACAGTTTCAAGGCATAGATACCTTGGCCGCAACACTATAACGTTAATGCACTGCCACTTCATTCAATGGGACAAAGTGTGTCCTATTATGTTTATTTCCCATGAGATGTGAAACCAAAAATCAGTTTGTCAGTTTCTCTCATGCTCTCTCTCCCTGTCTCTCAGCCTCTCTTTCACTTGCTGTGGGGGAGGGTTGTTATTGTTCTGGTAAATGAGTGAGTCTCTATAAATACTCTGAAGGCTTCCTTCTCCATCTCAACCACTAATCAACAGTCACTGTTCAGCCGAGCAGCTGAGAGAGGGTAATAAGCCTGAGTCAAGGCTAACGGATAAGGAGTGGGGGAGGGTCGGACTCAAACAAATAGTGAAGAAGTGGATACGAGACCTTGCGGGGGGGGGGGGGGGGGTGGTAACTGCATTCATGGGCCTGCAGTTACAACAAGTGGGGGTGAGAGGCATGAGTGAAAGTAAGGATTTGGTTGGGGGGGTGGGGGCTTTCCAACAACTTTTGTAACTGCTCCCTGTGAAGTTAAATGATTATATTTCAGAGCAGCCAGGGTTTCCTTTTTATTCTGTTTTGTGTCATGGTGACATACTGATTGCTTTAAGATATTACAGATTTTGTCTATGTGGCCATATAATCAAAGTCGGTTTCCACACTATACACAACTACTGTCCAGCCAAATTGGGAGGCGAAAATGCTTTAGGCTATTCAGAGCCTCTTTCAACATTAATGGTGCACACAGTCTCAACAGGAATGCATTCATAGTGTTTCAAAATCACTGCTTCAAGTAACCATGTTTGTTGGTGTTGTTTTTGGAAAGCTCCAGAAATTGTTGCAAGCAGCTCCTCTTAAGTCAGAAAGGTGGAGGAGGAAGGGGATTCCAGAAACTGCTCATTTCTAGAACGTAAAATCATGCCACAGTTATTTTGGAAATTATTTTAGTGGAGTGACAGTAAAGTGGGGTGTGAACATGTGTGAAAGCCCTTGTTATTTCTCACACAGCTATTTATACTGGGTTCAAATTGAAGTTTACCCTGATTATGGCAAAAATGGGTGTCATGACAGTGGTTTTTATGTCACATCCTGTCTCGCAGTGCATCTAGGGTAGCTCTCAACATCCCAACAGAAAGATTAACATGTTGAAATTTTCATAGTGTTCTGACCAGTATGACCAACCACAGAGTGCCTGGTTAGCCACTGAGAGTGTTTTTGAGAGTGTAAACATGGAAAAAAAGAGGAATGATGCCAGTATAACTAGGTGAAGAAATGAAACAGCCTGTATCATGCATACATTTCTTTTTCCATTGTTTGTCTAGATTCTATTCCTGGAAATCTCTAACTAGTGCCTTTTTCCTGATTAAATCATGCATGTCAGCACTGCCAGCAACAATGATTGATCATGATTTCAGTCACAAAAAGGAGACGCTTTATGACATTCAAATCCACCACTTTGTTTGCCTTCGAGGAGAGAACATCCAAAGATGTGCATGTTTATCCCTATTTGCCATTATTCTCCAGTCTCTAATGCCACTCCTCTCTGTGCCAACAAGCTTTTCACAGCTCACTGAAAGTTTCAGTATTTGGAAAAGGTATAACTCCTTTCACTTTTACACGTGCTCGAATTACATGTCATATGACAACGCCTAGAGTGGCCTTAAGCCACAGGACGTGACCAGGCAAAACTGCTAACTGAAAAAGTAAAAACCAAAAAAGATATTAGATATAAGTAATGTATTTTTAAAAAATACATTGCATTATTTATTTATTCCCCATACTTTTTCTTTTTCAGTATTTCGCAACAGGGCACAAAACATCCTTCTTTTATTATTTATTGAAAAAGTGGCAGAAAAGTTGGTGAAAACCACCCCAGAGCACACTTACCAGAGAAAAAATGTCATGGCTGGATAGATTCTACTGTAGAAATGAGTACAAGTAGAAATGGAGGCTCCGGTGTTGCAAGCGTCACTGCTAATATTACCCTTTGAAAATTAGGTTTTGGCTGCTTGGCATAAACTCAGCTTTAAACCATTGTAGGTCTGGGGTTCTTGTACAGGCCACTAGCTGTGTGTTAGCTGTATGTTGTCTTTTCAGGTACTTTGTGTTAGCACCAAGAGATAGGTGTTTCTGATATCATGTTATTGTCCTGCTTTTTGCAATAAAAATTAAAACATTTATGTTGATATCTCCACAAAAAAAAAAAAAAGTTTCAGTATTTCCCTGCCCCCACCACAGGAAATGAAGTCAGCTAACTGTAGAGCATATACACGGGGAAAGGACACGCTTGATTACTTTTTTATTCTTCTATCCATTGCACAGATAACTGAAATTATGTAACATGAGTAACATCATAAAATAGCAATTACTGCGTCACAGAAAAATCTAATTTGACTACAGCTAGGCCGACTACTTTGGAATGCACTGAGACAAACATTGATCTAAGGTACCACTGCAAAACCTTAATGTCTGTAGTTGAGAATACCCATCTTAATAATCATGTTAGCAAACTCTCCAATGATTGCTTCACACAACCTATGCAAATATGAGGGAAGTCAGTTTCATGGTACCAGGAAATGGCAATGTCAGTCATTTACAGCCATCACCACAACACCGGCTCTGTCTGCATTTCCAGCCTACATCATTCTTTGGTACTTACTAGCCTTAGGGATCATTGTTGTACCAAACACTAATTATGTCCTCTTCACCACGCTTCCTGCCTCACAGCCACTGCTGACGTTTCCAGTTACCTCTAGGAACATACACATGCGCGTGTACAGTAGAGGGATAGAGGATAAATGAACAACAAGAGCCAGCACAATCTGTAAAACACATAGCTATTATGGAAGGGAAAAAAAAGGAGTGGGAGACACTGGGAGAACACAGTGATGATGTGAAGAATGACCTATTAATCATTCATTATCTCCCAGCACTGTTAATGAGGTGACGACTCTTAAATAATTAGCAATGTGACTGAAGCATATTTCCATAGCAGTAGCCTGAGGACGTGGAGGGCGTTGGGGACGAGTGGGGACGGGAATATGGGATGCAGCAGGCACAAAAAAGAACAGCCCCACACCAGCTTAGCAAACAATAACTATCCTGATAGGGGGCTCTGGGAGGCATGGCCAGAGAGATAGACATGCACAGAGGAGAAGAGAGGGATATAATGAAGCTATATGCAATATTGAGACAAGAATGAGCCATGTAGGAAATACTTTGAAATAGTTACATCTAAATAGTGGGGATTTAAGTTGTTCACCCAGCAGCTCTTATTATCTGTCTGTCTTGTTTCAAGAGGCCAGGCCAGGGCCTTCAGGCTTTTCTAAAACACAAGCCAACAGGGAACTCTGGCCAGCTTGTACCCCAGCCTGCCATAGGCCTATTCATCTTGCACAAAGCACACAAAAGAGCAGACCATGAGCCACATTCTTGACATCCAACCTCATCACCCCCCACCACCCTCATAACCCAAGCCCTGACTAGCACCCCTCCCCCAGTGCCTCCCACCAGCCAGAGCAGACAGGAGCTGCTATGCTACCTACACTGGAAGGCTGGCTGGTTACAGTTCTTTGGTGGAGGAAGGGATACACAGAAGGAAGGGAGGCTGTGGGATAGAGGGGGCAGGGATGTTTTCTCTTCAGTCAGCTAATTGACTCACAGATGTCATGAGGAGTCAGGTTTGTGGTGGGGCTAAAGCACCCATTGACACTTTTCCCCTCCACAAACAAACAAGGCGCACACAGGGGAAGACTGTGCACACTTGCGTGCACAGATACTTGTGGCCTTTCTGTCTGTATCTTTCTCACACACCTCCACAGTAAACAGACATGTATCTACGTCAGACAGGGGGATTGGAGGTGCGCTTTATTCACTTCTCCAAAATAAATCTCTAGGTATAAATATGACAGCGAGCCCTGGGACGGTTTTGACTGCAACTCAAACAAAAACACTAGTCACTAACCTTTGTGGACAGTAAAAATATGGATTGTTTGGGGCATAATTTCATTTTTCTCTTTACCATCTGTGGAGCCTCCATAACTGTCGAGCGAAAGCAGGTTTCGTCCGCTGATACATTGCTGCAATAACACTTGAGGCAGTTCAAACACTGTACGACCTATGAAATGACCTATTTTCAAAGCAAGGCTCCATGTCACGCCATGTTAGCCTGCTGCAATTTCATCTCCTACATGTATGCACTGCAGAATTCAAATATCTTGTCTGAACACCCAAACCACTGACAGCTGTGTGCGTGCGTGTGCGCCTGTCATCATGTCCATGTGTTTGTGTGTTCCAACTAGACTGCTAAACAGCTGAGCCCAAATTGAAAGTCAGTGCTGTCATTCCCTATATTTACCAAATGACTCACTCACAGCAGAAATCTGTTTGGACACACAGTTAGTATTCAAGCAGTTGGTTACAACATCACTGACAGCAGAAAATAATTAGGAGGGAAAGTGAATAAGAAACATATTGCAGAATTACAGTGGTGCACTGTTTAGCTGCTAAAAACAAGGTAGAATGAACTACCTCCAGTCTCAGGGGTGGTGGCAAAAGTGCAACCAATTTCTAAAAGGCACAGTGTTGCACTTAAAGTCTATTTGATAATAGTTGAGGGATCTGTACATTCTCAGAGACATGCATCCTCCAGAGGTAACATTCGAGTTTAAATGATTACTTTATTTAACCAGGAGAGACCCATTGAGATTTGAAATCTCATTTACAAGGGTGACCTGGACAAGTGTCACGCTGTACTACCAAGAAAACACAAATCATGCATTATTGAGTTCTCTAAAAAGCTCTCTGCCTGGCTGAAGTCCCCCCACCCCCGTGGCCTTTGTCCATTGGTCTTCCCATCATGAGGTCTGTTAATGGTAGAACCATATCACTATCCTGCACGGGCGCTGACAGCAAGATGTCCCCATCAGGAAACAACAAGTTCTCCTTCCTGATTGAGAAGCCTATCTGTGCACACCATGATTACCTCGAAATGTTGAGCAATGTCCTGGTGAGCACATGTCTTAGTGGGTTAACACATATGCGCAAAGCTTTAGCAGAGATGCACACACACACACAGACACACAGACACACACACACACACCAGTCCTCTGCCCACTAATGCTGCCTATAGTCCGCCTGTCCTCTTCCTGTTTTTCCACTCACCCACACTGTTGTCACTCTGGCCAGGAAGCTGTGGGGGAGATACGCATGACAAAGTCTCTCTTTATTAAATTGGCAAAGAGTGTCTGTAGTGCTTTTGGAGTTCTTGCATGTGTGTGTTTCAGAGAGAGAGAATGATAGATAGAGAGTGAGAGAGAGAGCACTAGTGAGATGGGGGTGGGGACCTAAGCCAAGGGCGAGAGGCTTATCCAAGATCCACTCTGGGCTCATCCCTGGATATTACTGTTTGAAACCATGAATCAAAAACAGAAGATGTGCAATAAAAACCAAAATGCCACCTTCAAACATTCATAACATCCATCCAATGCAAGACAAATATTTTCTTTTATGAATGGTAAAGTTTGCATTGTACATTTCTAAATTAGGTATAAGTTATACAATCACAGTCAAAGCAGAACAGAAAGATGCATAATGTAATTCCAAGTGAATCTCTCAGTGGATTAGTAAATTGGCTTTTGAGGTCAGTTTTAGTAGATTTGAATTTGTGCTGGCCTGTCATTCTTGGAACCGGCTATTTATTAAATGTCCAGTTATAACTTACCAACCACTAACAGACCCAGCAGAATCTACTGAGCTATGGACTTCTCCAGATGCTGAACCAGCGTGACCTGGGTTCTAATGAGGCCCATACTCCCTGTAATCTCCATGTGAAACATTGGAGGTTGGTGCAATTTTAAAAACAACCAAACAACAAAATAAACAGCACAAACTCACTATTGCAGCAGTAACTGTACTGAGTTTTTTTCAAAGAAGCTAGTGCCATACAATAAGCTAACTGCATTCTTATATAAGGTAAAATGACTTTATGCTTAGTATGTAGCAAATATCACCAGTAAGGATCAACACAGGTCAACACAACAACATTGAGGGTGAATTTGGGTAATCTGGGACATTGAGTAACGTCGGAGTGCCAGTCTGTTTATTTCCTGTTCTAACAGCAAGAATGTCATGTGACTAAAATCAAATGATTTCATGGGGCAATGGCACAAAAAGAGACAGGAAATGTCTCCAGGGGCAAGACAACAGTCTGAACTAAATTTGCAATTAAGTGTTTCAAGTGTGTTTACATGTAATAGTTCTTAAACTAGTGTCTAAATTTGAGGAAGCTGAATGTCATGCTCTGAGTAGTTGGGACTACTTACTATTATAGATATTGCACAATATTTTATACTTTTAATACTTTCTGAAAGAAGTCATTCTATATTTTTGCTGTTGGCTAAATCGTGTCATGCATTTTTTTGTGGGGGAGGGGGAAGATTGGAGACATCTTAATATCTTATAACTTAGCAGCAGTATACTCAATTATTTGTTGCATATGTTTATGTTTACCTTCATATGATTTATTTAGTTTACAAATGAAACATAAGTGATTCAACACTTTTATTTGTATAAATTGTTATTCTTGTTTCCAGTTCTGTTGTCAGCTGTGTACAGTCTCCACGTCCGTGTGCAGGAGATAACGACAGGGAGGACAGAGGACAAGATAAGACATTGTGCTGTGCGGTCAGGGAGTACGCCCTTCTCTCCCTCCTCCGTTCTCCCTCCTCTCTGCTGTCCTTCTTATCTACAGCCTCTGTCTTGACCTCCACCCTGCTGCATGTTGTTAGTCAGGGAAGAAAACAGCATGGGACTCGAGCAAGCACAAGTGAACACTGTTAAAAAACATTCTCCAGTGCACTCCTCTCAAAGTGAAACACAGTTCACAAAGCTTTCGTTTTGCATTTTTCCCAAAAAAAAAAAAAAAGCACACTACACAAGCAGGAGCTTTCCTGTTAAAACTTTTGGATTGTGCAATTTTAAAGATTACATCCTGTCAGTCAGGCATGTCCAGAAAACCATGTGCAAACAAAAGGGAAAAAAGAGAAAAGAATCACATAATAGTTACTGCTTTTAAATTACAAAAGGGTATCCAATCAATTAGGTTTTACAGATGACACTCCCCTGGGAGGCAGACAATGAACAACTGTTTAACATGAAAAAAGTGCTGTTAATTCTAAAGTCTTTTGTGTACTGTATTTGTTATTAAAATCGATGTCTCAGTCATGAGCATTCGGTGCTTTGTTTGCAAGTGAGGTTTGTCAGTATTTTGAAATGTAACATTCTGACTTGTTCTCCCAGTGTTCTCAATTCACTTCAGTTCAATTCAATTTCATTTCTATAGCGCCAAATCACAACAACAGTCGCCTCAAGGTGCTTTATATTGTAAGATAGACCCTACAATATTACATACGGAGAAAAAACCCAATGATCAAATGACCCCCTATGAGCAAGCAGAACCAGGCTCAGGGAGGGGCGGTCATCTGCTGTGACATGTTGGGGGTGAGAGAAGGAAGACTAGAAGACTCCCGTGCAATGTGCAAGTGCATTAACTGAAATAATACGGTAACTTCCATCATCCAATGTGATGCTTCAAACACTTCAGTATGAAACCTCTTTTTCTTCTGGGAACAGGGACCAGGACAGAAAAAGGCACACCTTGGGAAGCCAAATTTCTGAGAGTCCTTAAGGGCATTTGTTATGTTGCCCTTTAAGAAAAGTAAGCTAACAAAGGAGGAAATTAAAATATAGTTACAGTATTTAACACTGGCCAGTAGCTGTGAGAAGTGTGAAAGCTTGTTTTGGTTGTGGTTGCTGAAATCAAATCAGTTGAATCATAGTGACATCTTTAAGCAGTACTCTGCTGGTTTGGCTTGGCACTTACACAGCACTACTAGACTATTTGATCCCAATGGACAGATTAAAAAATAGGTACCAAAACTCAAGCCAGCAGATCCTGATATATTGTCTGGTTCTCACTGTGTAATACCCACTGTAACAGAATTCCAGCAGTTTTGCCAGAGGTATGGCTGTTTTATTGAAGTAATGACCAATAGCCTTGAGCATCTAGCATCAAACAGAGATGAGGATAAAGGTCTGGTAGTGCACTTTTCTTTAAAAAATACCTTTGCACTTGTACACTTCAGCCCCAACTAACTCTGACTTTCTGAAACTTATTTCAAAAACTGTAAACAGACTTTGAAGTCTAATTGCTGGAGGTGATTGATTGCAGAACTACAGATCTCATTCTACAAATCTCAGAGCCCCGTAAGTGAAAGCAAAATCTTTACTAAACCAGAATGGGCAGCAGTCAGCAAGTGGCTATGCAGGAAAAAATGCTTTCTACTACATAGTTTCCCATTTTTACTGTTTGTTCCAGCTTTCAGAGAAATAAGAAAAACACTGAGCAGAAGATGAAATGACTTCACACCTCCTTGTGCATTTTGGGAGGTGTGAAGTTTATTCAAAAATAGTGACATGAGGTCAGTTTGCCATTTCTGCCAAGGGGAAGACTAAGTAGAAGCCATTCCCAAGACAGCCTTAGTAACGCCTCTTATATACACAAAATAAATAAATAAATGAATACAAACCTGTGATCACTCTGCTGCTGCGATGTGCCATTTTGCCATGAGGAACTGAAACACCTACACTATCTAAACAACACTGTTGATAAGCGGTAAAAAAAAAAAAGCTCCACTACAATAGTGCTGTTGTCTTCTAAATTTTGATAAACACGGCACTATGCCAACAGTGCTGCATATTTAGCCTACGCGAGAAAACATAACAATAGGTGTAATGATCCAGATTTGGCGGAGACGTCCTCATTTGACTACCATAGGAGCATAGTTCATTTTCATACCTCACCAAAAAGCCAGTGATAGTATCTCGGAAATAGGATGAGATGCCACAGGCTGCCTCCTGTTGGGATTTCCTGGCAATGTGGCGACCAGAACACACATTTCCTCACACACAACGCATGTACAAATACGACTGCCTATTTGGTGGGGCTTGATGGATTCTGCTTTCACCAGGCTGACAAACATAACTCCCCTGCCACCAGTTATCAAGGCGTGACCACAAGACTGTTTGACTTGTGATATATATGAGTCATGAACACGAGAAAGGTAGTGCAGAATCAGTCATAGTTGTCTGGATTTACAGGCTACCTGTTATTTGTTATGTGGCTGGAGCGTTGAGCGAGTGTCTGAGTTATTCCCTTGTTCAGACATCAGGCTTTATGTGACTGATAGAGTGACAGTTTCTATAGACTACTGAGATGACAGGAAAGCAGCATTTGACAGAAATCAAAATGAAGTCTGTAGCCACAAAATACTTTTCTTTTATCTAGACAGCAACTTTACTATGACAAACCCAAATGTTTTTGACATTAAGCTGTTTCACTGCCAAACAATTTCATCTCCAAAATAGGCACATGATTCACTTTCTATAGGGGTTTTTGCAGCAATGGGGAAGCAGCTTTCTTGATTCAACTGAGTTCAGCACAGGGGAAAAAACTCATCACAGCATAGCTGATGAGTCTTTGTTAGTGTCTACTTCTGACTCATTTTTTTGTTCTGTTCATAATACAAGCATACCTAGACCCTTCAAGCCTTTTCAGAATCTCTGCAGCATGCACAGCAAGTTGTTGAAATCAATAAACTTCAAGCGCTAAATTGTTTGTTAGCCATTGATCATGTAAAATCTCCATCTCTGTAATTCCACCTCCTTCAAAATAACCAGGTATTGTTTCCCTTTCTTAAGTCACACAGTTTTTCTCCCCCTGGCTTTTAATTGATTCCAAGAGACTAATCTATTTATTGATGTCTCACTTGTTTTTCCTTAGCAGACATTTATAGGTGTGAGCCTGAATATACACTGTAACTACGATGGAATGGTGGCAATCACTTGAGCCTGTACTCAGGCCATCACAGTCATATTTCAGGCTGTTGACAGCTATAACGACTGACTATGTGCATAGTCAGTTGAGCTGAATCAGTGTGCCAGACTGCTGAATATACTCCCTTCATTGCATGACCTTTGGTTGTTGGTAATGCATTTTTCCATTATGAAACCATTGGTCTATGACTTTAAAAATACATATGGTCATTGAGCATCGATTTAAGAGGTGTTGACCAATCTGCCAGTCTTAATTTACCTCATTGCAAACCTTAATTTCTGTTACTCCACAAACCAATCAGACTATTGTGATGTTAAGCAGGTGAGCTAAAAAAAAAAAACATTCCACATATAAAGAGTTACAAAGCTTGTCTTAGATTTCATCAAGAGTGGTTAAGATTGTGAAGGTCAATCGATCTATCCATCCATACAAACATACCTACACAACACTTGTGAATGTGTTAGAATAGAAGAAGAAGAAAAAATAATTCAAGTATATCTAAAATCAGTAAATGAGTGTTAAAATTTGTCTTTGCATGAACCCCAGTCTCCTGGGTCATTGCTCCATATTGTTCTGCTTTGGCATTTTATAATACTTCTCACACTGGACTTACACTGGACCAATATAACCAGGCAGCCACATGTGATCAGACTTCTCTGCTCTATTTGGAAACAAAGAGATTATTTCTGTTTCTGCTGCAACGACCACGTCCAAAACAAGTCCTGCACAGGCAACTGCATTCCCAACAGCTGTTTTGGATTATCTGTAAGTTTTCCAACATAACATGTGATTAAGAACATGAAATACATGGCTGTATTTTTACTTGATCCCGAGACACTCTGTGTCTTGGACCAGACTGTAAGCCTGGTTACAAGTGAGTCGCCTAATTCAGCTCTGGATTTTTCTAGACATGACATGAGAGAGGAACAGGTGAGACAGCAAAAGTCCAGTGTAGTCATCTCATACATTAGCCAGGTTTTAAACTGCCAACACCCTAGTAAAAAGTCTGCATGATGACAGATTGCACCAGTATGATAATATTGTAGGTAGCTGTCCTGTGCAGTTACCAGTAGTGACGAAACATGTGTGTTGAACCCTATTTCCTGCTGTGAGTTACACGTCCTAAATGTCCAGATTAGATTTTTCTAAACTGGAGATTTTTCTCATCTGTGAAATCAGCTTGGGGTACACTAGATATGGAGGACTGGACTTGAGTAGAATCAGCTGAGAGCTAAAATGGCCAAACGACCAGATGCCAGGTTACAGGGGAATAGTAGACACTGATAACATTGTGAGTGATTATTCTAGGAGCAAAAGTGGGGAAAAAAAGCATCATGAAAACTGTATTCCCTGGCTTAGCTTTCACACAGCCCTTTTGTTATATCCTCTCTATCCACTTCACTTAATATCCTTGTCAGTTACGGGTTTATCCACGTTCTGTGATAGTCTCCTCTCTTTGAGACACAACCACACAACTTTCACAGCGTGATCAGGGTGTGATGCAACAACTTAACATGTGAGGAAACAAGCAAAGCCAATGAATAGACTAAGGTACCTTTGTACTGAAGAACATTCATTACAGAAAGAGACGCAATCTTCAAAAAAAAAAAAAAATGTTTTGAAGATATGCCCCTGTGTATTGGAGAGATTGTGATTATTCTATCAATATTTGAAGGGCAACGTGGGTAATTTCAGGTTGACTGACATGCTGACTATGTAGCTGAAGTAAGCCTTCATCAGCACAGTCCCTTCAGACTTAAGTGCACTCACAAATAATGTCATTGTTGGTGTTGTGTATTTTAGGGGAGGGTCAGTGCGACTGAGGCATTGATCAGCACTTACGGGGTATTGTGAGAGTTGGTATTATATATGCACGTGTGTGATTGTGCACACGTGTTATACTGTATTTCAGGCCACACGATCACCAATCTTCTTCTCTTGTCCTCTTCTATCAAATAAGACCCCCACTCTGTTTCTCCACCAGGCTTATCTCACACTGCCATTCATTCTTGTAAGGAGCGCTCTGCAAAAAGAGACATCTGCTCAGTGAGAGAATGCCCTAATTATTCATGACCATTTAACCATTCAGGATTTGGTCTGCGTGGCATATGTGGTGTTTCTCATAAGTGTGTGTCAGCCACACTTGCTAGTGGCAGTTTCATTACGGTTGCTTTGTATGCTGTACCTCCAAATGATCAAATCACAGCACATAATAATGCAATTTTGGTAATTGATTGCTAGCTGATACAATCAGCTTGACTGTAGTATTATATTTTGTGATTACTTTATTTTTAATTCATTTTTTAAATTGCTACAGTTCATATGTTTGAATGACCCTTTTTCAAGTCTGAAACATCAGTCACTTATGTTAAGGACCCAGTGTTACAAGCTGTGCTGTGTCCACATGAATGTGTTTCAAAAATGCAGTCCAACAAGTTCTTCTTTTAAGTTTTGATGTGTAAAAATCTAACATTTTATTAGTCTTTTATTTAGCACTAATTAGCAGATGCATGTCCATGTGTATTGCAATTGGACACTTTATGGATAGAGCTTCCTAACAAAGCTTGCCAATACTAGTTGCTCTCTGCCCTCTCATCCAAATGTGATCACTTCTCTTATCCAAAAACAAACAGCAACAAAAATTACTTCAGAGACCAAAGAGTGACATCTCAGTGACTGTGTCAGTCTTTTCTATACAGTCTATGGGGAAAGCTAACCAATGAGCTGTGTTCATGTTAGTGATGTTGTTGGTTTTTAGCTTAACTCATTGGAGACGATGGAGGTCATATCATGTAAAGAACTTCTTGGCGATAAGTGAAACTGAGTGTGACAAACAATGAAAACTGTCTGCTCCAACCATTGTCTGTTCTTTCCGTGTGCTTTTTAAAAAATCTTTGATGTTTTCTGAGGTTGTCTTCCTCTTCATGGTGAACTGTTTGCTTTCTTTGTCAAGCAAAATTTTTTAATCAGTCAGCATTCTAGCTACAAATAGCTTCATTGTAGTCAGGCTTTTTAGAGGACTGCACGGAAGTACATCTCTCTAGAACAGCTTGAACTCCCACAATCCCTATCTCTGGGTAACCAAAGAGCTACATGACTGGACACCAATGCAGGACTATAAATCCTTGCACAAGTTCTCAAACAAGGTCTGGGTCAGCAACATTTCCAAAAGTCTCCATTGTATGGGTCCTAAAATAGGATAGTAATTTGGATGCCAGGCATAAATTCAGGAGATTTTACATGTTCTAAAACTAAAATACATCCTCAGAAAGCCAAATAATCCCACACAAATAAGCGTCTAAAATACTCTAAAACATATTTATTTATGGACTTTTTGACTTCTCTTGGATCCTATCCCTCCTCTGTCTCCCTTCATGTATTTGTCCCTATCACAACAAAACCTTGTCACCACAGTAGCTGTGGCCACATAAATCAGTCGGGCCAGCATCATCTGTTCCCAGCTGTTTACCTCCAGCCAAACAAAGAAGTCTGCCTTTTTGTTGTCGCTGGGGTGGAGTGCTGCGTCGGCTGAGGGCTGTTATTCAACAGTGCATGCTGCTATCCATCCCCCTCGCTGAAAAGGCCAATTCAACACAGACAATCAATGGAATGGGAGAGGAGACAAGGAGGGAAGATGTCACTGTGGGGGTTGTTGGACACTTAGAAACTCTGAGCAATTCTTCTTTCCCAAAGGAGGCAAGACAGGGTACAAAGGCGGCACATCACAAGCAAACGTAAAAAGCAAATAAATAGTTGTGCCTCCCCTCTCTTCTCAGCTCAGGTGTATGCAGGAGCAGCTCTCTGGGGAGGAGGGGATTCAGTTTGCGTCTCCAGAGGAGGCTTAGCGAGCGTCTGTGGGAGCTGCGAGGTCTCGTTTGCATCTGCAAATGAGACAGAACCCGGCTGGCCCGTGTCACCTTGGCAACAGGCCATCAGCACCTCCCTCTCTGCTATATTAGCAGCCATGGTTGTCTGTCTGCTTGTCAGTCTGCACCCTGCCTCCCTCCATCCCTCCAGTGCTGGTCTCATCACCACAACAGCAGCTGTAGCACTGTCTACCTGACTAGACCCACAGAATTAACCAATGCCCTAAATCTTTTATTGACTACGTCAAATAAAGGCCGAAAAAAAGAAAAAAAACAGCATTATAAAAGATGAATGCCCTAGGCTTTTGTCAATGTACAAGTGAATCCGACTCAAAGCAAAAGAATTGGCAGCGGCAACATGCTGTGGTCATGAAATTTGCATGGTGTTTCTGTGCCAAGCGCTGAGAGACTGGCAGCCTGGGTTCCTTACACTTTTTGGGGTTTTTTTTCTTTGCAAATATGTGTTGGTCATTTAAGTGTCTGCCAACAAGTTGCATACAGACACCAGGCAGATCTATGACACTGCAACTATCATTGTTAGAAAAACCATATGGAGCTTATTAAAACATCTTTTTTAACTATCTTCAGTACTGATCTTCTGAAGTATTCTAATGTTAGGTACACTGCTCAAAGTGAGCTGATGTTTCAGTGGCATGTGTCAGACCAATCAGCGACAAAATGCTGCACATCATGTTTCTCTCTTCCTCTTTGGAGAACTATTTTTAAAACACCCGGGAATACCAAATGCTGTCTGTCAAAATACTCTGTGACCATGGAAGTTTTGACGTCTGTCATTTTTTTCTTCAACTTCATCTTTATTGTTGTTTTTCTGTAAACTCTTCAGTGGAAAAAAGCATGTGTAGATTATACCTTCTTTCTTTCTTTCTAAGCTTCTTCCTACCCTCCCCTTCTTTTGACATGCCACATGCTTCCTGTTTACTCTTCACACAACTGGAAAAGAAAAGCAGTGTTTTTGGTTTGGGTTTGGCTCTTTAGTTTTCCTCATATGCCAAAAGCAACCTACAAAATAAAAAGACAATGAATTAGTTCCACTACATGAATTACTGTAAAGTTAAAGCAAAGGGTATATGTTTCGCTGAATGTCAATATAGGCATAAAACCTTGCTTGACTAGAATTCAGCATGTGGTTAAATCCAGTGGTAGACAGAAATTTACATTGTATGGAAATACATTTCTTCAGTAAAGAATAATACAAGGCTTCAGCTCAGTGTTTGCTCACTTCAGTAATCATGCTGAGAATCCCTGCAAACAAAGGAGTTTCCTACATGAGAGACAGTTTTATTTCAAGAAAAAAAGATACAAAGCATTGAATTTTCTTTAAATGGTTAACTGAGTAAAGAGGACTGCTCAGAAGCTCTACTAATGGTTTCACTATTTAATATAGACTTGGTCATGACACTTGAGCATGATAATTTACCCTAAGTGTAATGCTTAGATGTTAATGTGACCTCTTTGGGTATTCATGTAAAAACAATCCAACACCTTCTGACCTTTGAGGCTGAGTGCGAAGTGGTTATGTTTGCCTTGGTGACTAGTGTAATGCTAGCCCCAGTGCTGCGGCCACAGGGTGCGTAACTTAATCACATCCGGTGTGATTGGCAACACTGATGAATGTCCACTTTGTTTGCTCAGCCCATCCATCCATCCCCCCTCATGTTAGGTGCAACCAAGACTAAATCTAATTAAACAAGGCCACCAACCCCCAGTGCTATGTCAACATTAGTAAGGGAGTCATCGTGGCCTATGTGTATACTGTAGCAGGTGTGATTCCTTTTATTTTCTTTACCTCACACAAAAGGATCAGTCCTCCCACATGTGTGACCCACTTTTCAGAAATCCTCTAGGCAATGAGCCACACCTCCAGTCGCCTTGGCTGATTTTTTTTTTTTATCACAAGTCACAGCACTTCTTTTTAATGGATCCTGTGGAGTAGAGCCGTTGTAGTGCTCATTGACTCTTTGTCACTGTGGTAGAATCATCTTTAGTCATGAAGATAAATTAGAAGTGGATCAAAGCAAAGTAAAGCAGTGACAGCAAGAAGGCAAGGTCCTCGTGTCTTTTTGCTTTTCAGTGTGTTGTTCTCAAGTAGGCCCTTGCTGATACATAATGCACACACACACATACACATACACACACATGCATCCACATTGTGATGTCTAATATGGATATATATTTACAGAAACAGGAAGTGGACTGTGTTTGGTTGCTATGATAAATTTGCAGTTACAAAAAAGGTACAGCTATCCTTATTATGCAAATTAAATGAAAGAGTGAACCCAGAAATTATGTAAAAATGGAACTAAAATAAAAGCTACAACAGAAGCACTTCATGCTAGACTGTGTAATGACCCAATTTGAATAAGCTAGAAAAAGTTCCACCAAATACTGCCTCAAAGCTGATATAATTATCATCCACTACATTTAAATGTTTTTTCAAGTGAAAAGAAACAAAAGTAGCCATTTAGATTTCATATTTATACTTATTGTTATCTGTGTCAGCATTTAAACTAACTTCCCCCACCCGTTGTGTCCCAGCAAATTCTTTTTTTGCATGTTTGTTTTTTTCTCTTTTGTGTATTTTTATTTGTGAATTTCCCTAAATATTTGTGTTTCCCTTTTTTACAGTTTTTCTCAATCAGTTCGATTCCATTCTCACAGCAGAAAAGTCATTATCACCCCTGTTAATGCATTTCTCAAAACAAAAACAAACAAAAATAATCAAAACAATTTTCATAACATAGAATCGCCTGTGCAAAAGACACTCAACCGCTCAGAACCTAATGCACATTTGTCAAAATGTGAATAGTCAATCACTTCAACTCTGTGTTACTATGCATAAGAGCATCTCTGAAAGACAAACAGACAAACAAGACATCTGACCTCGAAGCAGATGGGCTTACAGCAACAGAAGACCACACTGGAGCCACACCTGTCAGCTAAGAACAGGAAACTGAGGCTACATTTCGCACTGACTCACCAAAATTAGAGAAGAGAAGATTAAAAAACACTGCACTGCAATGGTCTCCACAGTCAGCAGATCTCAGTCCAGCAGAGCATCCTTGGGATATGCATGAATGGGAAATTTGAAAAAAAAAAAAAAAAAAATCCAGCTGACCACAACTGCAGTAACACAAGTTGCCATTGTGAAAACCTGTGTGAAAACTGTGTATATATGAAGAAGAACATGAATAATCCAGTTCCAGTTCCCATTTTTAAGCAATAGTGCAAAGTCAGAGTATATTGTATTTTACAATGACAAATAAAGGAACCTTGAACCAGTCAGATCCTGATCCATATATATGGTAATGAAGTTAATGTTACTTCAGATCTTTCTCATTAATTATTTAATATTGAGAGATATTTGAATATGTTATGAACGACAGCTTGAAAAGTAAAACATGAAAGATGATCTGTGTGATGATGTAGCAGAATTCTGTTTGCACACTGCTGAGAACAAACATGAAGACTCTTGTTTGCACTGCAGGTTTTATTGAGGACTGATCACTCTGTAGAAATTAGTTAAGACAAGACTTACAAGACTGATAGAAACCCAGTGGCAGCTCAGTTTAGAACTGTATATTTGGAAGATACCAAAGATAAATACAGATGGACACTGGAGAATTGGCTGTCTCCTTTGCACAGTGTTGAGTTGAAACCAGAACAGTAGCATTAAGCAAGGAGAGACAGACTGAGCAAGTAAACAAAAAGGGAGTTTGCTTTTCCTAGTCAGCCATTTGGACTAAGGGCCACGTTATGCTGTTAAAGAACTAAAACTAAGAGTTTCTAGGACTCAAAGAAAATGGTTAACTCATACGCATTTTCATCCCCAAAAGAAATCCAAACTTATCCACCTGACTTCAGCCCTAACATCTGCAGCTATAGTAAACCTTTGCAAGACTTTGGTAATGGTGACTAAGCTGGACATACCAAGTATGAACACAGAATCAAGTGAAATCTATCAAATGGCTTAATTAATTTCAGGGTTTCTGCCTAAACCTTGAAGAGAGTATAATGCCATTGGTGTCAAGTTTCATTCATTTAGAAAAAAATATGAAAAAAAATATGACCAGGCAGAGAAAGGGAAAGAGAAGGAGAGAAAAACTGAAAATATTAACCACCAGAGGTTTAACAAATAGAAAGACACTCAGTTTTTATGTTGTAATTGCTTGAATTAACTTTTTAATTGTACATTTTATTAATGATGTATGTGGAAACATTAAGGGTCTATAAGGACTACCACTGTAAATCTTTCTCATTAAGAAATCATACAATAAATAAATTTTACTTGATAACAAGCCAGATAATAATCATCTCTCAACAAAAAATCAAATCCATGTACAGGCAGAAAAACGTACCATCCTCTCATTGGGTTGACTGGTTGCAGACTTTATTTGGCAAGTTAATTATGCTGAAAAAACTTTAAAGTTTGTTTCTGGTTTGATTCACACCCCAAACTGTCCTTGAAAGACTGCTGTGAGCCAGGATGACAATAACAAAGTAATGTGTGCTGATAAGGAGCAGCAAAGAAGTGAAAGCCTGAAGGTCAGTCCTGGTTGTGCTGGGAGCTCCCAGAGCGCTGAGGATTCTGCTGACATCCACCGTCTTTGTTCTGCGTAATTGGCTAAAAGACTGAGCAACTATATTTACACATCCCCCGAAGAACATTAATTACAGACTGAGAGAGAGAAAGAAGTAGCATCACTTTACTGGTAGTTGCGCATATGAATGCTAAATAAGGGATGGTAGATGCAGATGGCTTATATAAGCTTTACAATTATGGATGTTCGCTTATGCTAAAATGTTTCTGAACTAAATTTCTGAACTAAATTTGAACATATCACCTTTCACAGATGATAGGTGATATGTTCTGTACGATCACACCTTGAACTTTTTTGGGGGGGAAATAATGGTAGCACACACATCATAACAGCAAAATGTTCACTGACTGTATACTCAGATTTTTCCCACTTTATTTGCTCATAGCAGCAAAGTCTACTGTGGTGTTTAGAAACTTGGGGACATTATTTCAAAGAAACATTGTTCTTGGGATGTTAATCCTGGTCATTGCTGAGTTCTCTTGTTAGTATTCACACAATCAACCCTATTCAGCTCCAGGAGATTTTCGTGCACCCCCTCCAAATGCAGTTGGCAGAAATTATTTGTAAGAATGTAAATGCCCTTTTTCAGGCTGTCCAGAACTTTGTCAACATCCACTAGGTTGATTGGATTGTAGCACTAAAATTAGTTATTTTCTTTTTAACTGGATCTGTGTTTTGTTTTGTTTTCTTCACTTTTTGATCGGGCAGAATTCAAAAGATTTGCAAGATCATAGTGTGTAAGAAATACTTGTGAAAGAACCACATGGTTTCCCCAAACAGCAGACATGGACATAGGCAGCTGAATAATCAGTCCAGTTTTAGTTCTTTGAAGTCCATTTGAAGGGTGCACGTGTATTTGGTGCATTGTATTGTAAGTCCCCGATTATACTCTGTTGCAGATATAGACACTGGCAGCTAGAGACATCACAGCTGAGTAGTTATTCCTGGTATACTTCTTTGAAGTCCAAAGCTTGGGGCGCACATGTGGTTAATGGGTTGTGATGTACAGTCAAAAACAATAAGCAAGCATGTGGACATCTGCATGGACCATGGCGCTCACTGCCTGATGATGAAATTTAGGTCACTTGGACTCAATTTTTCAATGTAATGAATTAAATTTTATTTATATAGTGCCAAAGGGACCCTAGTGGACCCTAATACATGTGCAGGGGCTGAAGCTATAAAGATGCCTCTAGGGTATTTGGCCACACACAGCTTTGCAGACTGTTGTCTACATGTTGCAGTTGTTTACTTTCACCAGTGGGCACTGAAATTATATTTTTTTTCATGCTTCTGCCTTTTCTGGTTGACTCAGCTGTCTCTCCCTTTCCTGTTCCAGCCAAGTTTTAAACCAACCAGTGTTTGACCAATGTGCAGCATCATTAGCGTCACACTGTTTTTTGGAGGATTCCATAAAATCATGGGTTTCATACATATTTAGGTTCTACATAGGCAAATAGCTAAAACACCTATTATTCTGACAGCTATGGGCATATTTTAGGTGTGAGGACAACTGAAACCCAATTTAGGATTCTAGCTGTTAATGCAAAGATTTCCCCACCTTTACCTCCCAGCTCACACTGTACCCAGTCCAAATGCCTGTCTGTGGTAGAACTTGACCTAAGCGGGTAAAGAAGGGCAGAAGACCGATGCTGTCCAGTGTAGCGAGTGATTTATTCACCATTTTTATGACGAAATAATATTTACAAAAACTCATCTCCATAGTTAACTCAGATAAATAAACATAACTGAACTTAAATCAACAGAAATTAAGGTCACATGCACACAGCTACACCGACCTGGTCCTTTCTCCTCAAACACCTGCGTTCATCTACTTAAATAGTTCACTTAACCAAACAATCTCACCCCTGGACTATTAAATTACGTAGGTAAGACAAACATTTCCTTACTCAATCCTATACTGCTACTCTTTCCTAGCAATAAAAACTCTAAGGTGTAGTCAATACATATCACAACATTAAATCCATTTCTCTACAAACACACTCTAAAAATCAACTTTATTAAATTACAAGGATTCTCCCCCTTCTTCACCTGGTGACCTCAGACTAACCAGCAAACTATAAATACAGGAAGTGAAGCTACATTTCCTCCTTTTGATTCTGGAACACAGGTAGGTAATGTGAGTTCAAACTAGACAAATTAACAGTTAAAATAAATAACATGTTAACTAAACAAACTTTTCAGAATTGATTTAAACCAAGATGTTACATTACATAGTCTGTAAAAGTGCAAAACATAAACAAACCCGGGATAGTACATGTTTGCCTACTACAGAATACATATGAGATATGAGATAAATCAAAACAAGAACGTTAACTAAGAATATGGACAAATGGTGTTCTCACCCACTTTGTCACACTTTCCCTTTTGGTAGTGGCAGCAGACCCGTGATTGGCAGCTCCTAAAGAGGCAGCAAAGATACATGCAAAAACCAGGTCTGCTGCACTGTTTCAAATTATTCATTTCATATTTAGTGGTGACTTGAACAAAATTCCATTAGGGATTAAAATTTTAGTGACCATCAAGTTATGTATGGTTAACATACATTGAATGTGACACGTGTAACCAAAACAAGTAAAGAACGTTACATTGCATTCAAATGGGGCAAGATGATATAATATAAAAAAAAGTATCCAAAAAATTGTATTTACAAGATTTTTTTTTACAATACAGATGTTAATAATTGCTGTATGTGTGATGATGTTCATTCAAGGTTTTGTAGAGACTGACCCAAGCCATTAAGGAGGAGATATATAGACATGTATACATACGTTACAATCACTATAGTAAGAATGTTTCCAATTATTGTCTGAACTAGTGAGTATTTTTCATTTAAAGAAAGAAAAGCATGGCACTGAGATTTTTTTGTTTTTAATGGTCTTTTACTCTTCTGCCAAAATGATAATAAATTCAGCAAAGGTTTGATTTCCCAGCTGGCTCTACTGATACTGGTTCATTCATCTAATTGTTTTAAATCTAGCCATGATTCACAGTGATAGACAGGCAGTTTATTTAGTCACTTATTAAGTATTTTTAAAGATGCCTGCCCTTCCCTAAACCTTATTGCCAATCCCATCTGCCTCAGGTTTACTTTCTTTCTAGGCTTAATAAGAAAATGTGTTTTAAGCAAACCACCCTCTAGTGAACTAAATCATGCAGACACACCCTTACATGTGTTTGTACAGAGCTCGGTCACATGCGAAACGCTCAAACTGAGACCTCACCTTTTCCTGCTGTTCACAGTTTGTATCCTGCTCTTTTTTGGGGGGGGAGGGGGGAAAAAAAAATCCTGTATTTGTGCCCCTCTGCTCTGTGACACTGAGGCTGAAAACGATATGCTGTTGTGGAAGGAACTGTGTGCATTTTCAGTAATGGGGATGGCTGTCTGGGACCTTGTTAACCACTTCCTGTTATTGTGTGTCGCAGGAAGTGGATGGTCACTACACTACAGAAGTTCGATAGCATACTTTCAATTTTTCTCTGCTGTGCTTGTGTTCATAATTTGTAACAGATAAACACAGATTACAACAAATTCAGGAAATAGAAAAAAAAACTCAAAGGAAAAAGGCCAAAAAACCCCACAAAAAAAAAACCATGCATACTTTCTTTGTACATAGTAATTCCAGCTTAGTTATTATTATGTGCAGTCTGAGCCAGTTTGCCAAAATACCCCACTCAGCAAGCAGTGGACTAATCATTTATGCATCAGAAACACTGCAAATCAGTAAAGCACTTTTGAGCACAACCCACAGCAGCGTTAATCATCACAGTTAATTTTAGTATGATGCATTTACAGATGATGCTTCAGAGGTTAGTTTCAAAAGGCAGTTGATTAAGTATAGTGCTGTGCAGTAGTGCACAATACAGGGACTTGACCAGAGAGCAAGGAAAATATCAAGAGAATTATGATAAAAGGAAGCAGGGATGTAACAATCTGGATCATCAAGCTTTATTTCTCTGATATTTCACCCTGGAATTGTGATGAAACACTACACAGAAGGGTTGGTAATAGAACACTTTGGAAGGTTTGATATTGTTTGAAACACAGAGACACCTGTGACTTGTAAATCTGACTTAAAAGGGCAATGTTAGGATGAAAAAAATATATATTTGCTGCTATGGGGAATGAAAAATCAACTCTGTAAAAGTGTTTTATGCTACAGTGGGATCCTAATTGCTGATGTTATGGGTCTCCTGCCACAGAGAACGATTTACCTGAGCAGGTAAGGAATAATTGGGATTTTCCCTGCCTTTAGAAATCATTTGTAAAACTGGGAAAGAGGAAAGGGGTAATTACAGGAGCTGCACATAACCATGAACAAAAGAGTACAAGTGATAAATTAAATCTTACAAGCACTGTTGCATTTTGCGTGATGTGTCAAATTACATCATGCTATACTTAATGTGTGACCAGTATGGCTTATTTATTTTATTTTATTTTATTTTACCAAGAATAGTGATGCAACTGAATGCAACAGCCACTCATTCCCCAATGGAGCATGTTTTTGTGCCTCTTGTGTATTTGCCATAAATTAACAAATGCTGCTGTTTGGGTTGTAAACTATCAATTGGCTGGAAACAACATTTTCATTCTTGTTTGTTTATTTATTTAATGATTTATAAAGAAAGGGTACCTTAAAAACCAGTTGAAGGAGACAGGGAAAAAAGAGAAACATAGGGAAAGAAGAAAAACAGTTTCTGCTAAGGAGGATAGGGAGTTGGCTGATGTAATTGAGAGAGAATGAGATGGTATCAGCGCTGGGGTCATCATAAATAAACACAGGGAGGGCACTGAGGACAGCAAAGTGTGTGAAGAAGAAATACGCCTGCCCTGTGCATGTCTGTGAGAAAGCCTTCTCCTGTATGCCTTTAAGTGTACGTGTTGTCCGTGTGTGTGTGTACGGATCGTCTTAGTGATGGGGGAGGGGAAGCCTTCTCTTTTAAGCCCTGGGACTGACTGACTGGTGCTCTCCTCTCTGAAGAGCTGTTTGTGTTTGTGCTGCATGGAATAAAGACTTTGCTCTCTGGGAATACCCAGGAGACTGTCACCTACGCAAAACACCACCACACACACAGCGTTGTCCTCTTTTAGACTCACGCATGTCTCCCAAATGCATTTCCACAAACGCCACGCACTCGTGAGCACACTTCTCAGTAACACATCATTCACGTCAGCAGTGAAGAGCTGGGACTCAATATAAAGTGACAGCTGAAGGGGTGATCGTGAGAGACACTCTTCTTGAATATAGAGAGCAGATGTGATCATGAAGAATTTGCAGAATTATTAGCATTTTTCACACCATGAAGTGGAGTTGACATCCTCCCAATATAAACAGTGTCAGGTAATTTGTCACACGTACTTGTCACTGAATTAACTTTTAGACACGCCTGTGTAAGATGTAATTTGGTTTAAAGCAGGCGATGATTGCACCTACAAAACAGA
This sequence comes from Oreochromis niloticus, assembly GCF_001858045.2. Classification (NCBI taxonomy): domain Eukaryota; kingdom Metazoa; phylum Chordata; class Actinopteri; order Cichliformes; family Cichlidae; genus Oreochromis; species Oreochromis niloticus. Next base: position 26,073,720 of record NC_031976.2, on the reverse strand, counting down.
CACAAGTGTGACTTGAAAGAAAACATTAAGTTTTTCTGGATTGGGATGGGTGGAGCAGGGCTCTGAATAAGTGGATTTAGTCACTGTTCCCTTCCCCCATTTGAGAAAAAGGCTGTACTGGAGATAATGCAGATGATTTTGTTCAAATGGCCTTAAACAAGCTTCTGTACTTCCTGTGTATTAAAAATGCTTGAGAGGAGAATAAATACAAAGCTGTCACTGGCTTATTTATCATACCTCACATAGCACCTATTTCCTTCTTTTTAAATACACCAAATGACATGCTAATCTCATTCCAACAGCAATCTTTCTTGATTGGTACTAGTAACATTTTTATTAATGTTTAACATAAGCCAAGTCAGAATGAATGCAGTCAGTATACCTATCAATCACAACAGTCTAGGGAGTGATGGTTTGAAAGCTTCGACCCAATCACAGTCATCATTATTAAGTGGCAGATTTCACTGCAAACTATGTCAGCCCTTTTGACAATTTTGACGTACAATGAGAATTTTTCCCAGCAATGACTGAAACGTAGCGCAACACCAGTAACACAGAGCTAAACTCCCTTCTAGCTGAGAAAGGAGCAAGCAGGCAGCATAAGGCCATGTGAAGTTAAGATTCATCTTTTGTGAATCTTATCTTATTTCATGTCTGAAAACAACATTTACTTTCAAGATTCAATCATCAACCACATTTTTAAAAAAAACAAAAAAACAAATCTGAATCATTGTAACAAAAAATTCACCTGGGTCTGACTTTTTGCACTACATTTTAGTGACTAGCCTGATCAGCTGCTCAGTCCAGTGAGCATCTTGACAAGTAAACAAAAAATGGCTGGGTGTTCAGTCCAGCAAAGCAGTGATATCACATGTGTCTGGCCACACCTTGCAATTACACCAGTAGCCCTTAGAATTATTTGCTAGTGCAGTGACAAAGGCATGAACCCTCAGCAGCTCTCTATAAAGGTATCAGAAGACATGGCCAACACACCACTGGGAAATAAACCTAGGGTTTTACAACCGAGTGGACATATATTTTATTTGGAATATGATTCTGGGATTCCATGGAGTCCTAACATAAACACACTGTGGAAATTTGGGGTAGTGCAGATGTGGTAGGTGAGGCAGGTTAAGTAAGAGTGGATACAAAAACAAATGCATTTATTTCTTTAGGTAGTCTGCCTGAAGCTAATATGAAGCCCAAGTCCCTGGGAAGCATCTAATAGTCAAGGGGATCCATCTAAAAGCCAGCTCAAATGATATTCCACCAGAGAAAATCTTTTGGGTGTGAAAAACTCGCCACCTGTAGGAAAAATACTTCCTAACACATCATGTTCACTTTTGAATATTTCTGATTTGACTCTGTAAATTAAAAAACAAACAAAAAAAACTATACAGATGGCTACAATATGCAGGCCTACACATATGCCATAAACACACAAAAGTACCACAGACAGTGACAGACATCTGCTTTGAAAGCAAGCATGTTCTGGCTAGTGTACCTGGAAACAGCCTCTGGAGAGCCCAGGGACTGAATGAGGCCTTTTGAGATGTGGGTGGTGAGGGGTAGATCTATTGTTAAGGACAGCTGGGCTTCTTGTTTCTTGCTTACTCTCTGGGGGCAACAGGCACCCAATATGAGGAGATAGGGTTTCTAGCAACTCCCTCGCTGCTCTCCTCACATCTGTAGCCACACTGACTGTCTATCCTTCTTTCCAACAGTACTTGCAGACTCTCAGGCATGACAAAACCTTGTTGTTGTATTTAAGTCTGGACAAGCACTAACATGTAGCAAGAAACTTTATTTTTGGAATATAATAGTAAGGAACCTGTATTATACAGGACTTGGCAAAATAATATTACACTGAAGAAGTTAGTTGTTGTTCTTGTTCCTAAGGTATAAACAGAGCTGGGCGTAGCTTTGATAAAGGAGGCAATTTAAATAGAAAAAAGTCTTCATTTGTTTCAGTATCATCCATTAGCATTTAGTGGAAAGGTAATTCATATGACTATATGGAGGCAATCAGCTGTTTTGTAGTATTTCGTAAGTGGCTTTTCAAACAAAGCACAACGTACCGAGGTAATTGAGCACATCTTGTCCACTTCCACCCCCCCCACTCCTCCACCTCTCTCCTTTTTCCCACACTTGCCTCCTTCCTACCCTGCCTGAGGGAGAACCATGAGTGGGTGAAGCGGGCCGCTTCATACACAGTGTTCTCCTTCTGTCACTATCCTTGTTGCAGGAGAGGGGAATGGAATAAAGCTCCCAAACTGGGCTATTAAAGGCTATTTTTGTCCCTGCATGCCTGTTTCTGTGGGCTCATGCTCCAAATATAGATCTGGCACAAGTGACGCTAATGAAACATGTCCCCCTTTTCGCTGGTTTAAATCTACTTATGTAATCCCTTCCTCGGATCAACAGGAGCTGGCCATACCTTACCATCTGGGCCTGATCTTGCAGTTGTCTCTTCCTGTTATTACTCTCTTACCAACTCAGCCCTGTGTTTTTACTATTTTTTTTTACCCTTGGAGGTCAGGTGCATGAGGGTAAAAGTGGGAGTATGGGTGAAAGGAGCAATGTGTTTCCATTTGGTTGATGACACAGTTCCAAGAAAAGCACTCTGGGTGTGACCTACAAGTTTATGCCAGTATCCTGCTGTTCCAGTGCACAGTTACGGGAGGGAGGTGACAAATCTGTAGATCACTTTGTGTCAGATACAAACACAAATAGAGCAGGGCTCTTTCTGACACATGCCATGCACACTGTGTTAAAAATAAATAAATAAACAAGTCACACAGTTCTGTTCACTTGATGTTCTAAACCAGGGGTGTCAAAGATAAGGCCCTGGGGCCAGAATCTGGCCCACTGGATAACTTTGGAAAATGTGACGGAGTGCATAAATGTTAGACTTAATTGTACTTTTAAAAGTTTTATAGCTTTTCCTATTGTTAAAGACAACCCGCATGGCAATTTGTACAACACACTCAAAACCTCAATAATCATGAAGCAATCATTTTGAGTAAACAGTAGCTGAAATATGAAATGAAATATATATAAGAAAGGTTTATCTATTCAAATAATTAATAATTTTTAAAAAGTGTTTAGTATAAACGGAATGTATACAAGCAAAGCAAATTTGGCCATTCCATTCTATTAAATCTTATATTTTACATTGTACATATGCAACAAAATAACATGGAAATTCACATGTAATCAGTTTACTTAAAATAAGGATATTGGACATAAACTTTTTTTTTAATTTTGAAAATTAGCAAAAAAAAAAAAATGGACAGAATTTCCATTATTATAAGTGTAATTTTACACACTTTTTTCTTTAGAATTTAAGGCTCCAAACAGCATTTATTTCCTTAAACTAAGACATGTTTCTGACATTGCACATATTCAAATCTTACCTCAGGGATTATATGAGTTTAAACTTGTTTAAAGTGACAGAAATGGAAGTTTCAAAGGTCTGGCCCACAGAAGATCAACGTTGGGCTGCATGTGGCCCACAGTGTAAAATGAGTTTGACATCCTTGTTCTAAACTCAAGTGGTCAACAGTAAAAGACAGTATGTGCTGAAATCACCAGTAATCAGTTATGTCACCTCAAAGATGCAGCTTATTTGTGTGACTTCTTTTTCCAATGAAATTATGGTTTGAGGTCTGAATTTAAAAAAAAAAAAAAGATGAGGAAGATTTTAACAATCTCTGGTTGTGATGTTTTATCATGGGGAGGATTTTGAATAAAGCTGTAAAACAAAAGAAAGAGTTATGTTGACATGAATGATAGGATCACAGTATTCCGAACAGATACTGGATCAATTTTGGCATACTTGGTGATTTATAACAATAAAGCACCATTGTCCTTTATTCAATAGCTAAATGTGAGTGCGCGTGGCAGCATTCCCCTGTCTCTTTGCTGAATAGAGGTACTATGGGTCAGTGGAGCAGCTGGTGACTGGGAGGAAGAACTTAACCAGGCTTCCTTTGTGGATCAGCTGTCTCTGGCAGAGCTTTGTCATTCTAAATTGGGTCCTTTACATCCAGGGCCTGGGGAGGTTTTGACATGTAAATGGAGGACTGAGAGCTCCAAAGCCCCATGATTACTCACTAAAATGCTACAGGGGCCAAAAATGGTTCCCTGAGATGTGCCACTGGAGGTGCAGAGGGGGAGATGTTCTGTCTTCAGTCTGTGTTCTTACCACAGACTGAAGCGTGCCTCCGAGTCAGGAATTATGGTAATGATCTGGACACCAAATACCCTTAAGAGAGTTATTCACCCCTGATACAGGGAATCACTATGTGAGCATGCAACATGTAAACTCTGTAAAACCCATTGGAACAATGTAGTTGGTGCAATGAATAAACCTGACTATGACACTTTGTTTATCCCCTGAGAAGACTGATGAATAGTAGTGATGGGGAAAAGAAACATGAGATTGGTTTTATATTTAGCTAAAAGCATGCATAACAACCACAACAACAATAGAGAACTTGATTTAAGCTGAGGTTCTGGAGTTTGCATGTAGCACATATGTGGACAGATCAGGTCACTGTTGGCAGCATTTTATTGCATGTCATTGGATCTATCCACTTTATAGTCTTTTGTGCTTAACCTGCTCAGGTGTGGCCCATCCCTAACCAGTTCAGCTCCACCCATCAATTTCCTAGAAGAAAGGTGAAGAAATGCCCTGCGGCAATCACGCTAAATATTACACAAGATCCAAACACTTCAGCTTTTTCTGGGAAACAAAGTGTACAATCAAAAACTATTTATTCTCAAAATGTTGACTTTAAGAAATTACAGTTTCCACCAGATTTTGTTACATAAGTGCAAGGTGAAGCGTTCATTTTAATGGAGTCTAGTCAAATAAAATGTATTTGATTTGTATGCATTCAGTTTATAACAAGCATATTTTGAATTATTTGAATAATAGAAATTCAAATAAGAGAAATATTTTTATGACTGTAAGACTGAAATTGTTTGGTATTGTCATATTTTGTAAACTGAGAGGCTAAAAATGGGTGGATGTAAAAATCAATAAATGTCCTGCTTAACATTAAAATTACAACAAATGTAAACCAAAGAAGAAAAAAGTATTAGTAAGCTTCCAAAAAGCTAAAATTAACAAATCACCATATATTTAATTAGTTTGCAAACAATGAATTTAAATAAAAAATAAAGAGAAAATATATACTTTTTAGATATTTGTCACACTTGAATGTTTCAGATCCTCTAAATAAATTTTAACATTAGACAAAGATAACCTGAGCAAATACAGAATGTAGTTTTTAAATCCTGATTTCAGTTATTAAGAGAAAAAAGCAACCCAAACCAAATCTTTCGCTATGTAAAAAATAATTTCCCCCTAAATCTAATAACTGGTTGTGTCACCCTTGGCAGCAAGAACTGCAATCAACCATTTGCAATAACTGGCAGTGAGTCTTTCACAACGCTGTGGAGGAAATTTGGACCACTCTTCTTTGCAAAATTGTTTTAATTTAGCCACCCGGTAGAGTATTCCAGCACGGACAGCTTATTTAAAATCATGCAAAAGAATCTCACTGCGATTTGTCCTGACTTTGACTAGGCTACTCCAAAACATTATTTTTTTCTCATTTGTTTGCTTTTTGAGCCATTCACAGGTGGACTTGCTGGTGTGGTTCAGATCATTCCTGCATAACCAAGTTTGCTTCAGGGCACAAACTGATGGTCAGACCATCAGGTAAGGAGCAGAATTCATGTTCCTGTCAATTATGGCAAGTCGTCCAGATCCTGACCGTCACACTTTTTGGTCAGCAGTGGTTTTCACCTTGAAACTCTCCCATTGTTGGTATTTTTGCCTAAGTTCTTTCTTATTGTTGAATTATGAACTCTGACCTTAACTGCGGCAAGTGAGGCCTGGAGTTCTTTAGATATTGTTCTGGGTTCTTGAGTGAACCGCATGAGTCGTCAGTGCACTGGTGAAGTCATTTGAGTAGGCCGTCCACTCCTGGGAAGGTTCACCACTGTCCTAAGTGTTCTCCATTTGTGAATATTCGCTCTCATTGTGGCTCATGGAAGGCCCAAAGCCTTAGAAATGGCTTTGTACCCCTTTCCAGACTGATTGATGTCAGTGATTTTGTTTCTCATCTGTTTTTGAGTTTCTTTAGATTGTGGCATTTTGAGATCTTTGAGCCTACTTCACTTTGTCAGACAGGTTCTATTTAAGTAATTCAACAGCTCTGGCATTAATGCTGCCTAGGTGTGGCTAATGAAATTGAATTCAGCATTATAAAAATATTGTTAATCTCTGTTAACTCATGAGTAAATAAGACGGGCAATTACTTTTTCTCCCTCAATAAATTAAATCATCATTTGAAAACAAATTTTGTATTTATTTGTGTTATATCCGGTTAATCAGGTTGTCTAGTATTAGGATGTATTTGATGATCTGAACCACTGAAGCGTGAGAAATTTGAAAAGACAAAACAGAAATCTGGAAAGTGGCAAGGACTTTTTCATGACACTGTACAATAAAAAAGTGCATGAAAACCATCTAACAGAAGCCTAAACTTTTATCATTTCAGCAACTCTATAAAATGAAGCTGACAGCCGGACAGCAACGCCCCAGTTAGGTGGTTTTTACGTCTGTGTGCCACATGTGTGCATGCATGTGCACAGGCTGCAAAGTGCCCAACACTTCCAACTCACTCACTTGCAGAAGAAGCTGTGCATATGCATTTAAATAGATTGCAACACTGCTTTAACCGAAAGAGCAAATAAAAACAAGGACAACTTCGTACTTTTGAACATGCACCAGAGCTTCAAACATATTGCGTTTACACAAACAAAATACACCGTGGCCTGAATAATGCACATCACACATCTGGAGCACGTCTGTCTCGTATTAGAAAGAGAGAAAACCAACAGCACAGAGCTGCTGAGTGGCAAAAGCAGCAGGCATACAGGAAGTGAAATTTGCTCAATATACTGTAGCCTGGGGCAGTTCGAGGCATAATTGCTGACACTCCTAGCTTGGGCCATTCTGTGCTGCTGTGGTCAGGGAAACCCTCTGTTATTGACAGCTGCCTGATGCACGACACACAAAAAGGACATGACACGATGCATGTAAACGTGGATTTATCCTTGTCCTCTATGCTTGCACAGCTTATTATAGAAGGAATCTAGCAGCATAATAAACTAGGAATTCCTGCCTGCTGTGGCAGTGCTTCTTTCCAGGCTGCCCTACTTTCCGCCTCTGGCTGTTGACTTGGATTATTTGTTCTGAATGGCCACGTAGCATCGTTTTTTTTTCTTTACTTTTCTGTTAATGAAGAAATATGGTAGCTTGGCAATTGGGGCAAAGAATACTTATTCCTATTGCAGTGGATCTGCAATTAATATTTTCCCTCAGTGGCATCACAGTTGTGAGGTCAAGACTGTGTGTATAAAGAAATGTTTTTCACAGTCCTTAGAGAAGACTGTGATAATGAGCTTGAATTATCAGCAGTCCAAACAGCTTAAGTTGCAGAATGTGTTTTGGAGCTGTAAAGCACTTGATAATATGTTTACATTTAATACCTATCAAACAGTATCTGATCCGATGCATCTTTGCAGTACGCTGACGCAGTAAGAGATAGAGAGGGGGCACGGGAGTATGGGGGGGTAAGGAGATGAACAGAACAGCAGATAATGACCTCAGCTTCCATCTGCTGGGCACTGCAGGGCGGAGACACCTTCAACCTGCCATCGGTCGGTCGCCACGGCAATCTGCCGCTCCCCATCGTCCCAGTGACATCTGCTTTTGGGTGACTGAAAGATGAATGCAGTACCAACCGCATGGGCACAGAACAGACGTCACACAGACCTCTAGACGCGCACACTAACACTGCGGCACAGATGGCCACAGACACACTACTGTGGAGATTACAATCCAGGCATTCTCCACTGCCTCTAACCTCTCAGTAAAGTGGATGTAAAATAATCACAGATTTGTACCACTGTTAGCTGTGACTATGTTTTGGGTCTCTTCCTAAAGAGATGGCATAGACTACTACTGGCTGGCATTTCAAAAACCCTGCCTCAGTGCCGTTTATTTTGGCTATCTAATATCCAACCTCCTGTTACACTGCTCACACATGACATAAGCTTCTACTGGTTTATGAAATCAGCATAGTGCTTATGCCTGTTTGAAATCATGACTCTGTTTGTTTTTAGAGTATGGGGATTAAATGTCTTTGTTTACTAGTACTATGTATCTATGGCAATATCGTTTTGCTTGACTAGAGTCCCCAGCTACAGCTGTCACAGTTATTTAGTGCCTCTGCGGTAACCTTGGAAACACCCATCCTGCGTACAAGTGTTTTCACAAAGTGAGATCCTGATAAACAGGTGACGAGCTGTGAATATGGTGATTACATACAAAGCAGTCAGGAAAAAGGTAACAAAACCACCTTATGTGCTGAGTTCACTTTGAGGAGAAGGACAGCTGAAGAGAGTGAGAAGAGAGGGAGAGAGAGCTGGGGGGTTGGGGGATTAAGGGGTGGGGCGGCAGTGACAGGGGAACAGTGGAGCAGAGAAAGCAAAGGAAAAAAAGGGGAATTCAGGTCAGTGTTGTGGATTATACATGCTGGGCTGGACATTTTAGATCTATCTCTGGTTTGTAGAGAGAATGAAACACTGGGTGAGAAAGGCCAACTGAGTGATAGATGGATAAAAAAGAAAAAGCGGGAGAGTGAGCGCATGAGAGAGGAGCTGCAAAGTGACATGATCAATTGTAATTGGCTTTCATAATTTCTCAGGGAGCAGGACTGAAACTTTGTCGCAATCATCTCATGAGACAGCCGGTTAGATTTAAAGGGGGAGCTGACAGGTTATGCCTGGCTTGAAATATTACTCAATACCCAGATAGATAAATGTGATCCTAAATGAAACTGCTCTTTGAGATCAAGAAGCTAAAGCTGAAAGGGGTATTTTTGAGAATCAGAAGTTGAAAAAGTAAACTCAGCCTTAGATGCAGAAGAGCACCAAGTGTTAGCAGAGACAGGCTAATTTCACTGGGTTGACTTGCAGGGGTAACTGAATATGTACTGTAGTTGGGTTAAATGGAGCTATTTAGAGTCAAGAAAAGCCATTTTTTGGTTGCCAGAAAAATAAAATATCTGTCAGACCAGAGTCAGGGGTGTCCAAATGTGAAAGTGTGTCAACAGTTTGTTTACTGGGTCAAGAAGAATCTAGGTCATCCTGGACACAGATGTTTGTTTTTCTGTGATCCTGCTTGATGACCCTAAGTTGACCACAGAAATATCTGAGTCTAGTTAATAAACAAGCTACAGCCCAAAATAATTGAACAAACTAACTTAATTTTAAATATGAGGATTGTTTTCAATGAATATCCACAGATGTCACAAAATACTGAGTTTTGTCCAGAATAACTCTAAAGCATGCTTTACTGGGCTGAGATCAAGTGACGGACTTTGCTACTGAAGAATATCCTATTTCTTTGCCTTAAGAAAGTAGTGGGTTGCTTCAGCAGTATTCTTTGGGTCATCATTAAACTTCTGTGATCTTTTTTTCAACATTTGCTTTTCAGTCCCATACACTTCAGAGTTTTTCCTCTTACTCATATCAGCAGTCATAATATCATCAGTAAACACTAGTGACTTAGATCTACTTGTGTTTCCTGACTGTACCCTACATGGAGATCTTCACCTTTCTGCAATCCTTCCTGTCTTCTTTTGGCTGCTCACTAAAGGATTCCCCACAGCGGATCATCTGCCTACATCCAACCCTATCCCGAGCATCCCCTTCTGTCACACCAACCCTCTGCATGTCCTCCTTCCCTACATCCATTAATCTTCTCTGTGATCTTTCTCTTTTCCTTCTGCCTGGCACTTGCATTGTTTAATCCTTTATCAATTACATCCACTATGTCTCCAAACCATCTCAACCAACTTTGTGTCCAATCCACTAAACGCTGCTTGTCTCTCTGAAATATAAAAATCTGTCATTGTCCAAAAAACTTACAAGCCTAACGCTGAAAGTCACATCTTACCCATCTGACATTTAAAGGGCTATCACCTCTGTTTTCAAGCTGAATCATGTTAATTTAATGTGGGTGGATAAGTGAGAGTGTCCTATTAAAATTCAAGTTAGAGTTTTATATTCTCACATTGTGCTCCTTGTCTCATTGCCATTAGATCTGGCGTCTCAGCAGGCAGGCATGTCCAGCCTACAGTTCAGATAATTTGTTTTCATAAGCCCACCGGTAACATGACTTTGCCCATATCTAATAACATTAATCAAAGATATCCCATTGTAACCTTTTTAAATAACTAATTTTAAATTGAAACGGTCATTAGTTCACCTTTTTCATCTTTTTCTGTGGCATTCTTTTTTTAGCTTGTCTTCAACCACGATGTGACAATGGATCTCAAGCTCTTTATTCAGCTGAAAGAAACAGCTAATGCTTTCAGGTCTTGAAGATTAGCTGACCTGACCTCATGATGAAACACTATCTGTTTTTTGATTAGCCATGTAAAATGTCACTTCCATACATTAGCTTCAGTTACCAGAGGCCAGTCAACTTGCACAACGGATGCACTAAACCTTTTCAGCTGCATAAAAGCTATCCATGGTATTCTAAATTGATCCACTGGTTAGTGTTCTTCTACACTCTTTGTTCCTATTACAAAATTTCAGTATGATCTTCAAATTATATCTTGAGTATTACTTCATGTGACTTTTGAAGAGATGAAAAAAGATGCTTTTATAAATACCTCTTCTTCTTCTGGCTACTCCATTTACATCTCCCTATAGCAGATTGTCTGCCTCAGTCTCACACTACCCCTTGCATCATCTGCTGTCACACAAACTCTCTGCATGTCTTCCTTCACTATATCCTTAAACCTTCTCTGTGGTCCTTTACCATTCATAGTCCCTGCATTCAAAGTCTCTACTCTCACCTTCAGACTTCCAACTGTCCTTCCCTCTCACTGCCTGTGAATATGCCTTCCCCCTCTACTCTTTTTTTATCTTCACCGAACAGTAGCTTTGTTTCCAGCACCCAGCAGGGGCACAAGAAGTACACTGGATTGTGGCTCCCACTATTAATTGGTTACATTTTAATTACTTCAACTTCAGAAATGAACTTTATTTCAACCTTAGATAATTTATGCCCCATTTGGCATGAGTTTTGTTTAGATCAAGGGTGCTGATAGTGCCAACCAGGGGACCTTGCTAACATTATGTGAAGGCTGCATGACAAGAAAAGATGGCACATGCACAGTGGAGAATAAAGAGAAAAACTACAAACAAACCAATAGAACTAAATGGGAATTTTTACAATAGTGTTTACACTTGTTTGGCTTGTATTTGTTTTTTCATAGAAACAAAAACCTTGTTACTCTACAGCTGACTTGTGGAACTCTTGCTATCCTGTTTCTTGCACTACAGTCTTCAAATTCAACATCACACTAAGAAGATTCCACTCGCTACCCCCAGCCATGTGTGGCAGCCCACAACACACACACACACAAAATCACATGTTCCCTAGTACACACATCATAGGCACCTACTCACACGTGCCTCCTTGCTCACTACATGAACACACACACATTCAGATCCTGCTGTGCCTGTAAAGTCAGCATAGCTCTCAGAAATTCCTCTAACACCTCCTACCCCATGCACACATACACATTTGAACACACATGCACGCAGTTGTGTGAACCCACACAATTAATGTGAAATCACATCCATCTTCCACCCCGCTGCCCCTCCCCTGTTCTCCATTACAAATAGCTGAGGATTGCATTCTCTCCCTCTAGCTTTGCCTGATGTTGTTTTTACATGTCTTGTTGTGTGCAATACTCTCCCTTATGTAAGACAAGATTACCCAACATGAGCGTTATTCTCAGTGGGGGTGATTGCACTGGTGCATTCCAAACTCAATGAGTGATGGAAGGAGATTGAGAGAGAGAGGTGAGAGAGAAATAATTTTTCCTTAATGATTATCTTCATTGCAGCCCTGCTGCACTCAGTGGTCTACAATGAAGATAAGGGAGGGAAACTGGAGGGATAGAGGTATCCTGCAAAAGCCATGAGTCAAAATTAAACTCACAAGCACCTGCTGAGCTACCACAACCCCCTAGAGTCAACAATGTTAAGTGGATTACTTCTTTGCAGATTTAACCCTTACTTTAGCATGAGTACTGAGGATTTTTGATAAACATTGACCAAAAGATAACTGTGTGCAGTTCAAATCCTGTTTACTCTTTAAAGAATCACTGGGAACTCAAATCTAGTCCAGAATACAGTGAATGGAAAAGAGAATCATGTTCTAAATAGATACTGTCAGGTGTGCTGTAAATGATAGGAAAACATGTAAGCAGAACATGCGCTAAGAGGGGGATCTGACAGTCAGTAATATAAGTTCTGGGGTTTTTGTTTCAGATTTTTCTTCATGTACAGTACTGTGCAAAAGTCTTGAATCACTCCTAATTTCTTTATTTGCTGCTAGGAAAATGGAAAATATATAGACATAAAATACAGAAATACCTTTGAGCTTGAAAGTCAATATTTGGTATGGTCACCTTTGCTCTTCAGCACAGCCGTAGATCTCTTAGACAAGCTTTATTGTCATTTCTTTAGGTAGACTTCAGAAATGGATCTCCGGGCTTCTTGAAGGACATTCAAAGCTCTGCTTTATATGTTGGCTGTCTTTTATTCTTTTCTCTGTCAGGATGATCCCACACTGCTTCAATAATGTAAAGGTTCAGACATCAGAGAGGCCAGTCCATGACTGATAGTGTTCCATTGTATGTTTCTTTTCCAACCGGGTATGTCTTTACAGCATTGGTAGAGTGTTTCATGTTGAAAACACTTTCCAGATAGCATTGTATTGTGGATTAAAATCTGATAGTATTTTTCTGTGTTATGATTCAGTTTTAACAAAATCCACAAATCAGCTGTCTGAAATGCAGCCCCAAACCATGACACAGCCTCCACCGTGTTTTACAGATGGTTGAAGACATTCATTGTTGTACCTCTGTTTTACTTCCTTTATACATGTTGTTAACAATTTAAACCCAATAATTCATATTTGTAATAATCTCTCTATTCAGATCTGTGTCAGATTTGTACTGATTTTTTTTTCTAGTTTCTTAAGGACATTACTTTTAGATATTGTGGATAATTGTTTAGACCCATCATTCCATCCTTTGTCCTCCACTTGTCCCGTTTCCCCAAATTTTCATTGTCACACTGCAAACCATGGTAAGCTATACCATGTTTCCAGCTAATAGGTATGGCAATCAGTTTGTTGATGCAAAAACACTTTTTCATTTTATCAAACTGTGTCATCTTTGGCATTTTTTGTGTATTGAAATTGAAATGTAAAGAAATGGGAACAAATTATGTCTTTTTCCAGTAGGCTCATGGGAACAAAATCTTAATATCAATTTGAAATATGTTCTTTGCAAAGTTTTCTGGTATCTGCAGACACAACCCTAGTTCATCCCTTGAGTTAGGTGCCTTTTTAATACTTGAATAATTAATTGGTCAGTGTTAACTTGCTTAACAAACAAACAAAGCATTCATCTGAAAAAGGAATGTTTTGAAAAACCAGCCAATGTCCAGAGAGAAATCCTGAAAGAAAGCCCAGAGAACTACTGCTGTAGACCATTATGAAAATTAGAAGAAAATCTCATTCCTTGGAATCAAAATATAAAGAAACAAGAGGTGGCTCATGTCTTTTCTACAGTATAAATTCTAAAGCAGTCTCTCGGTGAGATTTGATGAACCTTTGCTCTGTGCACATCAGCGTTAAATCCAAACTTGTTACCAAACAGGTCATAATTCACATAGACCCAGCCACTTTGGTTCTGGTTGGGTCATGTTCCTTCATTCTTCATAAACATGTGATCCAAAGTGATATGTCCTCCTATCAAGTCGTTCATTGTCCTTGCACTCCTTCACGAAGACTTCTCACAGACTAAGCAGGGGGCTTAGATACTGACCGAGACAGATCCTCTATTGATAAGGACACCGAAATAGAACACTTCATTGTATAACACTGTAGCTTCTTTGTGGGCACTGGCATGCCCACATGAGGTATGGGACAGGAATAGAGAGAGACATTTGACTGATACTGGGTTATTGTTGGCAAACTAAAATGTATGTGGAATTGGGAACGTTGCATGGTTATGAAATACTCTGAAAAAATCTAAACATGTTGAAATAGGTGTTCAAGTGTTAATCCTATGATTTACAGACTATAGTAATATTTGTACATCAAATCTGAAAGCTTCACTAATTAGTAGCTTCACAAACACATAAACTGGTCACACAAAGAACTGTAAAATTTGCTTTGGTCGGTTAGAAAATGCCTTCCTCTGAAAACAACAATAATAAGATGTTTCGTTAATATAGGAATTAGCAAGGACATATCTCAGTTAAGTCATGTTAAAATGGTAAATGGTGTCAAACTTTGAACTTGATAGCATCATAAGTATCAGCAGCGAGTTGCACCTCTCCTTCCTGTGAAGGATACTCACAGCTAAGTGGTGTAAGCAAGTCGAGCAGTCTTCAGTGCGTGAAGCGGTTGAAATAACTGAATAACTGAGTTAGTGATAAAAGGACTGCTTGTTCGGCCCAGCCTAGCATCTGACTTGAAAATGACATGTGGTCTAGGAGTGCTAATGTGCAGGGTCACAAGGCATCAGGGCGTATCTCCTTCTAGAGTATGATCTGTTATCAGACTGACTTTTTTAATGTCACTGGTGATTTGAATGCCATATTAATTATTTTAGGAAGCAAAATTCCCTTTGACAGTTAAAGATTAAAGCAAAATCAATTATTTTGTATTTTGAGATAAAAGTTACACAACTGAATTGAATTATCTACATTACATAATGACAGTTCATGATTGTTTGGTCATTTATATGGTGTATTGTTAATGAAGTATACACATTTGTCTTTCTTAAAATACAAAACACTGAATATTATTTCAAATTAACACAGAAAAATTTAAAACAAGAATCTCCCGTGGATCATGTTGGCTTTGATACATTGATCTTGTCACCGTTCCACTGCTGAAAAAGTCTTAACTGCACATACATAATAGCAGTGCTGGTCAAAGGCCACAACCCTTAGTTCCCAGGCTTGTTTGCACTTTACACACATTATTTATAATGGGATACATAACTTGATGAATGAGCCTCCATGATTTTCCTCTCAATCTCTCTCTGTTGAGCAGGCATGTTCTCCTAAAGGGGGGCTCAGAGGAGAAAAAAGAGGAGAGCGTGCTTTTTAAATTAATCAATCCTTCTCATTTCCCCCTCTCCTCTTAAGCAGACGGACCTCTCCTGGAGGGGGGTCTGCAGCAGTAACAGGGGGGAAAAAGCACAACACTGTCATCTGTTTTCAGGTGGCAGAGGCCCAGCTTTAGCTGTGCATTGGCCAGGAGAGTGAAGAGATGGACAGGAAGAGTGTAATAAGGAGGAGTAGGGGGTCATAAGAATTGAGAAGAGAGGAAGGATAGAGTAGAAAAAAGGAAAAAGGGTGAGAGGCAGGTGGTGAAAGTAAGCAGGAAGAAAAGCAGTAGGCAGGAGAGAATACTAGGCCCCATACTAGGAGTTGGGTCGGGATAATAGCCGAGGATCATGAGATATGCTGGTCTCCATACATGTACAAAGGCAGCTCACAGACGACAGTGCAGTGGCATACCGGGCACTGATCCAGTCTCATCCCCCCATGGGAAGAGTCTCTCGTTCCCTCTGTTGGAGTGTCTCTCTCCCTTTCTCTCTCACAAATCACTTAATTCCTATTTCTCTTTCTCTCCATTTCACTCCCTCTCATCTCTCTATTGTCATCGTTGGTCCCATGTTATCCAATAAACTCTCACTCTCAATGCTTTTCCTCACTGGTGCTCATAATCAAATTAGATGTGCTCCAAGTAGCAGGAGGAGAGACCAGTACAGACACCACAGACAACGCCCTTTAACTGACATTTATTTTCTCAATAACTTGTGGTTTAGTCAAAGAGAATGGTAGGTGTTACACTCCCATAGAGATGCATGCGCACACAAGTGTATTAAATAGGTTTAAGATAATGACAACAAACTCAGCGTGAGTTTCCCCTCAAGGTCTACGAGCTGTATTTCTCAGAGAAATTACAGGTCACTTTCGGTCTGTTTACAACCACACATCCTTTTTGTCACATGTGGTTGTCACTATAACTGTAGATGATTGTGTGTGTGTACATATATGTGTTCTAACCTCTCAGATCTCAAACTCACAACAACACCAGTTCACACGAAAATATAATATTACACAAATATCATATATGTATACATAAAAATACATAATAATTTTGAAACATTATCAGTGGTTACCTGAATTTCTGACTTACAAGAAATTAGAAGTCAACAACTGTGATAAAAAATACATTTTAATGATTCAAAACTTTGTAATCACACAGTGTCTCAAATGTGTCAGTGTGGTGCTTTTCTTTGTTTTTATATTGTTGTTTTAAATAGAATACATTTGGTTTTGGTTTGGTTTTATGATCATAAGTGGTTTGATTTTTCTAGTTCCTTTACTTTCTTTTTTCCTTTTTTCCTTTGCTTTCTGCCCAGCACCCATTTAAAGCTGTTTTGTGTGTGTGTATGTGTGTTTTTGTGCATGCGCTGCTCTGCTGCAGTACAGCACCGATCATCATTATCCATGCTACCCACATGCCTAACCCCTAGAAGCCACAGCCACTGTTTATCCAGCCCACCAAGCACATGAGCAGCCATAATGACACTAATTGCCCAAGAGCTCACTCTTCCTCTGAGTGGTTTTGAACTGCATTGTGCCTTAAGAGCCATCTGTGTTCCCATCCTAAATCGATCTGTCTTTAAAATTCCAAAACTACAAGAGGACAGGGAAAGGCACTACTCCTATTCATAAATAATGTGTTTGGCATGAGGGGTGTGGGCTACTGTTTCTGTGTCTGCTTGAGCTGGGAGTTGGCCCTCTCTTGCCCACTGGAGGTCTGGGAGAGTAGAGCAGCTTGTGACATCTGACCCTACTGCTATGCAGCTTACAGAGAGGAGTGGTGGGGAAACCTGCCAAAACAAACTGGTGTTTGACTTTGGTGGAATATTTCTCATCATTCGTTTCTCGTGGATAACTCACTTTATTTGCACAACGAGGAAATGGTTGTTTTTATTATTATGATATTAGTCATTTTTTGAGTCACTTAATTGAAACACAAATAATCTTCAGCAAAAAAAGCAAACAGTCTTTTATTTATGATTTCATGGAATCAGATAATTGTGCTTTTTATCACTTTAAATCAGTTACAGATAATTATACAATTAAGGCAGAAATCAACACATACTTTCATCCTGGATTTAACTGCTGAATTTTCCCAGCTGACTGGTTAATCATCTGGTTTTTAAACATCAGAAAATTGTAAAATTCTCATTACAAGGAAGTCTAACATTTCCAAATATTCAGTGTAGTCTTTTATAAGATATAGAAAACCAATGATTCCTTAAGACCCAAATATATTTAGCCAACAAAGTGTTTTGGCAATAAGTTGCCTTTGTTGTGTTTGTTGTTACCCTAATTCAAACCATAGCTACTAACTTCATGCTGTAAGGAGAGAACATAACCACATAATAGGAGACAACAGCTGGCCCGATGCAGTTTAAAATAAACTACATCACTTCTTCTTTTTCTTCTTCTTCTTTTGGTTGCTACCTTTAGGGGTTGCCACAGCAGATCATCTGTCTCCAACTCACCCTATCCCTAGCCTCCTCCTCTGTCACACCCACCCCCTGCATGTCCTCCTTCGCTACATCTATGAACCTCCTTTGAGATCCTACTTTTTTCTTCCTGCCTGCCAGTTCCATTTTCAACATCCCTTATCTACCATCCCTCCTCTGCACAAGTCCAAACCATCTCAGTCTTGCCTCTCTAACTTTGTCTTCAAGCTGCTTAGTTTGAGCATGTTCGTCTGATATACTCATTTCTCTCCCATCCTGGTCACTCCCAATGAAAATCATATCCTATCTTACACCTAAAGTTCAGTTCTCATAAAAAACATATCTCATCTGTCTGTGCACAAATAACCTTGAGTGTCAAAAACACTGCTATATGGTTCAATATGTCTATTTTATTGGGAGCTCTAATGGGATTTAGGTCAACAAAATTTCGCTCTAACTTAAGCTTAGTCCTCTTGGCTTCTGTCGCTGTTTGAAAAAGGTATACACACTGGTAGTGTTGAATTTATGGAGAGTGACTTTGGACGTTGTGATATACATGACCACTAAGCATTGCAAAATACAACATTGCATGACACTCTCTTGTCATTTGCATCAAAGAAAGTCCACATCAGACTGTGGGGGTGGTGGGTGCGGCCTTATCCCCAGATATGTTTTGCAAATAGGTAGATTGAGAGAGGTGGAATTAGCTTTGAATGGCTCTCTTGTATTTTAATGTTTCAAAGAGACGAGGAAAGCACAGTAGTTCTTCCTGCAGGAGGTTAATGTGTGTCTCTGCTCACTTGTCAGATGTAATTGAAGGGAACAGCTTATGAAAATGAGGTGGCAGGGACGAGGTCTTTAATTAGATCATGGACAGAAATGAATTAGAATCACCACTCTCATTACCCACAGCAAAACTGGAGCAGCACAACAGTGAATACAAAAAACTTTAATATCTTCGAGGCTGTGTTAGAGTGTAAACTGGGTTTTAAGTGGGACTAGTGCTTTGTCTCGTGCCACACTTGCCAAACGATAATATATGAGGACATTGAATTTCTGTGTTAGTAAATGTAAGGCTTATTTCCTTCCAGATCATTATTTATTAATAGTATTATTATACTTGTGAAAGGTCAAGCTTTAGCCTGCTTAGGGGATGAATAATGCAACATAGAAAACTGAGGACATCTAGTGGTGAGTCGGACAAATATAATAATTATAATAAAGTTCTTCTCCACATATTTTGACTTTCAAATTATAGTTATAGTTATATTTTTCATCACTTTATTTGAAATAGTAATCACTACTAAGCATGTTAATATCTCATCACAGTAGTGGAGAAAATCTGTCAATTTATACAAAGACAAAAAAAAGATTAAGTAAGGCTTTAATAATCCCGATCATTTTCCTGATGATTTTTAATTTCTAGTTTCAAAAAAGGTGCAGCTGCACTGACCTTGAAATGCTTTACATTCGCCCCAGTGTGTAGACTCAGGGATAAAAATTCGACCGCAGTTTAATCTGTAAGGCAGAGTTTCTCCGCAGCTCAGCTCTCTCATTGGTTCATCCTGTATGAGCGGCGCCCAAAGTCTGCCTGAGCAAAAAAAAGGAAGAACAATGTACTTACATTATGAAACGGAAGGACGCAAGCTATCTGTTGGAGAAGTGGCTCAACCAGTCAGCGCAGCCTGTCATACACGTGTTTGCTGTACTGCAACAACGTGGGCTTTCTTTATGAACAGAAAGAAATTTGTTAGATAAACACCACGTCAAGGTATTTCTGGACACTTTGCTATAGCCGTTTGGTGAGTTTGTATGTATTTTTTTTAATGACGCTGTATCTCGGAAAGTCGTTTAATAGGTGAAGAAAATGCCGCTAACTTGGTTATTGGTGTCCCAAAATTGGTCATAAGCAGTTAACTGATATAATAACACGATAAACATGACATTTTTCTTGTTGGATGCTAATGAATGAATCAATGTTTTTGTCTGTGTAAGTTAAATCCATAAGACACGACTTCGCACAAGACAGTATGGATAATGTTAGCTGGGTTACGACAGGTGAAAATTAATCAACCGACCAGTTTTCCTCTGTGAAATATGTATGTAGCAATCCTTTAACGACAAATTACCTGCGGCTAAACTCAGTAACCCACGAAAGCTCTCAGGAGCCCCTCTGGAGTAGTTACCCTTACTTCTGGCGGCGCTCTTTTTTCCCGCCAATTTAATTTCATACGCTGTCAATAAAAACAACAATAACAAAAGTTAATGATTCACTGTGTCTTTCAGACCGGTGTAATTCGATCACGTGTTAACACATTCTTAGGTTTTACAATTTGGATTTACCCACTTGTGTTCGTACAGTCTCACTGTACTGCATAGGTCCGAACAATGTTTACAAATGAATGTAAACAAAGGGTTAGCCACACCTCTATAAGGAAAAACACCATCATGCTGACAGTTTAATCTAACAGACAGATACAGACAGACTGTGCTGTTAAGTGTTATAACTATAAATGTACTAAGCACACAGAGAAATTCTCCATATAAATGTTGGTGCAGGGCAAGTACCTTGTTAAAATAGAGAGTTTAGGAGTCATTCTGTGCAGGACGTTTTCCATGAATATGACCCTGCCCCCAACGAACACACACAAACAAAAAAAATCTTTCTCTTGTCCTAACTTCTTGATAACTAAATTATAAAATATAACATATCATTTAACAAATATAACAATTACAGTAAGTTTTTGTTTGTTGTTGTTACACAAATGTCTTATAACTGTTAAACCCATTTACTTAACGTCAACATATTTTAAAGAACAGTAAGGGTGTGTCCCACAACATATGTGCAGCCCTTGAAACCTATTTAGGCTGGAAAAAGAAGTGACAAAAGGGTGAGGTTACATGACAAAGAAGAAGTGACATGATTGCATTGTGGGCAAGCACCATGGGTAGACTAAAGGTCAGTCCTGTTTGAGATGTTTTCTTTTCTTCCGATCTTGTTGGACTTGACTGAGTGATCAAGTCGGTCATTCTGACCGATGGAAGCCTGTTACATTTTACCAAAAAAGAAATTCCTTTTAATACTGTTTACTTCCTTTGTTTTTGTAACTACATTCTCGACTTTTATAGTCCATTACATTCCACAGCTTGGGTCTTTTTCTGAGAAAACACAAATACTAGCACTGATTTGATACCCTGTTATGTTTATGTTATGTTATGTTATGTTATAACATAACATAACATAACATAAACATGTTATGTTATGTTATGTTATGTTATGGAGTATTGGTGACAGGGTCGTGCCAAGCATAGCACACAGCAACTAAAATATCTCGCTGGATAGCTGGACATGTGTTTATTTATTTTTCGTAAAAACACAATAGAAAATTATAAAATAAGATGTGTTTTTTTCCACTTGCAGAATGACCCTTGGGACTTTTAAAACTATTAGTCCACTTGAGTAAATACAGCTTGTAAATGCCAGTATTGCTAAGAACTTGTCCTAGAAATGTAAAGTAAGTTTGTAAGTCATTTACTGGATTCCTGTTTTCTGTGTTTAGTCTTAGATGCCACTATGAAGTACATCCTGGTTACTGGTGGCGTTATATCTGGTATTGGTAAGGGCATCATTGCCAGCAGTGTGGGAACAATCCTTAAGTCCTGCGGTCTTCATGTCACAGCCATCAAAATCGACCCATATATCAATATTGATGCAGGAACCTTTTCACCCTATGAGCACGGTAAGTAATTTATAATTTACTGCTTCAAACAATGTCCTTGTCCTCAGTCAATTGCCATCGGCAGTTTGATTCAATTGTTTGATGGAGTTCTGTGGTTAACATTTGACAAGAAGTGCTGTGGGAGTGTTAGAGCCTTTAAGGTAGAGTGGTGTGGGCTCAGGCTGTTTCCATACAGTGTACAGTCACTGACCATTTTTTGAGGTGCACCTGTTTGAAGTGTAAAATCAACCAATCACATGGCAGCAACTGAGTGCATTTAGACAGGGTCAAGATGAGCTGATGAAGTTCAAACTAAGCAGCTGAATGTGAAGGAAAGGTAGATTAAGTGACTTTGTACATGGCATGGTTGTTTTTGCCATGTGGGTCGGGATTTCAAAAATTGTTGATCTCTTGAGATTTTTTATACAATGGTCCCAAAAAAGAGAAAATATCCAGCATATTTGTGTGTTTGCAACCACAAACACCTCATATACAGACCACCGACAGTTGTGAATATCTTCCAGCAGCATTTTTAAGCAAAAGCAAGCATTATGTTGTATTGCTAGTGATGCATTAATGGCACTGCTTGCTATTCCAACTTTTTGTTGAACACACTAAATTTGGGAATGACGTCATTCATAGCTCTGACTTTGGAGGCAAATGGAATCGAACATTAGTTCACTGTACCAAAATCACAGATCTCATTCCAATAGAGCACCTTTGGGATGTGGTGGAATAGGGAAGTTGCCTCATGGACGTGCAGTCAACAAATCTGCACCAAAGTAAGTCATGCTTTTATGTCAGCATGGACCAAAACCTCTGGACTGTTTCCAACACATTGATGAATCTGTGCCATGAAGAATTACGGCAGTCCTGAAGGCAAAAGGGGGTCCAACACAGTATGAGCAAGGTGTACCTAATAAAGTGTCCAACATGTATCTATTTGTTATGTTAGTAAGCAAGGCTCATGTTTTTGGCCATGATTAATTTTGAATTACTGAGTAATGCAGAACATATTTTTGAGAACCCTGAAGCACAGGAAAGATTTCTATCAGGTGAGAAGCTACTATGAAAGCAGCCGTGTGAAAACACTGATGTAATGTTTGTCTTTTCCAGGTGAAGTGTTTGTTCTCGATGATGGTGGGGAAGTGGATCTAGATTTGGGTAACTATGAGCGTTTCCTGGACATCCGCCTTATCAGAGATAACAACATCACAACTGGAAAGATCTATCAATCAGTAATCAACAAGGAGAGAAAAGGAGACTACCTGGGCAAGACTGTACAAGGTTGGATATTACTGTTTACATAACTGCTTTTATTGCCAAAACAGGCCTTAGGAAAGCGGATTTGACCTGTGTGCATGCATTTCTCAGGGTTGAGTTATACAGTGCAAATGCACAGATAACTACAGTTAAAGTTTTCTTTTCTTTGTTCTTTTTTTTCTTTGTCAGTGGTGCCACACATCACAGATGCTATCCAGGAATGGGTAATGAAGCAGGCAACCATTTCAGTGGATGAGGACGGTGTGGAGCCTCAAGTTTGTGTCATAGAGGTAAGCTGGGATTTATGATGTTGGCCAAGGTGACCTGTAGTGTAAATAAATATGCTGCAGTGGGAAGTATCTTATTTACATTCCCATGGGTCATTCTTTAGTCTAGTAGTTCTCAGACCTAAAATAATACTCCTCCTTCAGAAGTGGAATCCAGGTTGAATTTTTTCCGAAATAAAGCAATTGTTATATCAACAACAAACGTATTTTTCACATAAAAATGTATCATATTCATTTAACTTAGTTTCACTTAACATTTTACAACTGGTCGTCCATGCCCCACTTGCGGTAGCTCCACACCTCACAGTCTGAGTACCACCGCTTTAATCATTTGTGCAATTCTGTTTTTCTAGTAATTTTGAGAACTAGACGACATTTTCCAAAAGGATTGGGAAAAAAAGCTTGTTGCCTGAAGCGATAGCAAATATTGGCACCATTCAGCAGCAGGTCTGAAAAATAGCTGAACCCAAACAAATGAGTGTCACTGTGATGCACCAAAAAAAAAAAAAAACAGTAAAAACTGGTAAATAGAGGGATTTAAAAAATGATTTGCTCTGAAAAGGTTGTAAAAACACTGGCTCTGTTTCTAGCCTTGGGAAATAAATGTTTTATGTATTTTTAAAAAACAGTGTTAAATCATTGTGTTATAAATCAAGTGTTTATTTTACAGTATGTGCTGCAGAATTATTTTGTCTTTAATATATTTGCAGCTTAAAAGAGTCAAGTTCTCATAAACCAAGTTAAATTATTATCCTGCCTCTAGCAGTTCTTTCTATACAGCATACTTCAAACCAGCGCTGACAGTATTATGGGCTTGGTACTGCTGACAGTGTGCTGTATTTTCCAAGTCTTTCCAAAGTGCTGAGGCTCAGCCTGTGTATTCTTGCATGTAATTCTGTGCTTTAAGCTGTTGTTTTGTGTCCACAGCTAGGAGGCACAGTGGGGGACATCGAGAGCATGCCTTTTATTGAAGCTTTCAGACAGTTCCAGTTCAAGGTGAAAAGGGAGAACTTCTGCAACATCCATGTCAGCTTGATACCACAGGTATGGTTTGCTAGTGACCATGCACAACCAAGTAGTGTTTACAGATAATGTAGAAAAATGGATTAACTGTAAGATCACCAGATCTAATGGATAATTTGAAATATTTTTGTTTCATTATATAAGTCTTAAATTCATTTTTTTGGTAATTGAAGGTACATGGTATTGAACAGGGGGGAAAAAGAAATGACTTGTGACTTATATTGCACGGCCATTTATGCTTTGTTTTGTGTGGATGTATCTTTTCTCCAAAGCCCAATACCACAGGGGAGCAGAAAACCAAACCAACCCAGAACAGCGTCCGGGAGCTCAGAGGGCTGGGATTGTCTCCAGATTTGGTGGGTAGTCAGATTAAACTGATTCTTATATCTGAAAGTCAAATGGGTGTACTATGGGTGTCATGGGTGATCTGCTAACTCGTCTCCTTTTTTTAAGCTATGGGACGGTAACTTGATACATTTAAAAAAAACTGTGAAGTTTATAGTTTCAGGGCTCTAATGTGCAACCATCACATAAAAAGTAGTGCTGTCAGCGTTAATCTCGTTAAAATGACGTTAACGGCATAACCGCATTAATGCGGCAAAAGTCTGTTAGCGAGTTAGCGCAGATCGCCCCGTGCGTGGGGCTGCACGGTGTCAACGCGTTAGCGTGGTTAGCTCGTTAACGCTTAGCGTGCAGCCCCACGCACGGGGCGATCCACGCTAACGGAGATTTGCCACGTTAATGCGGTTATGGCGTTAACGTCATTTTAACGAGATTAACGCCGACAGCACTAATAAAAAGTAAAGAGCACCACCACCGAGACCGCACTAAGCGTTAAAATGGTTAACTTGAAAGATTGATTTGGCAGATTTTTTTTTACCACTATTATAACAATATCTGATAATGTCTGTCATTGGATTAGGTGGCACTCACAGAGATCATTTTTTGAGGACGAAGAGTCATATGAGATGTGAAATGCCAGGTTTTTAGGTTTTCTCAAGTCAGTTAGCACAAAGAAGCTGGTTTAAACATGCTCAAGAGTGTACGTCTCAGATCTTGTCCTCATTCTTCTGATAAGGCCATCATTTTGAATCACATGTTAATTTCATTATGTACACAATCAAATAAAATTTGGAGTGTTTTAAGTCGTAAACACTCAAGTGTGTGCCCTGGCATTATTTTGTTTGGATACATTATCCTGATATATGTCCTTCTTTTGGCAGATTGTTTGTCGCTGTACAACTCCTCTAGAAACATCTGTCAAGGAAAAGATCTCCATGTTTTGTCATGTGGAGCCAACACAGGTGACATATTGTGATTTCCTGTAAAACTGTAGGTAGGGCAGGCTACTTATGTTAGTTATGAGCTAGTACAGTTCATCTCATCACTACTCACATTTACTATTTCAGATAATGTTGTCGTATATTATAAGTAGATATAACATTATATAATAATTTATTATTATTAAGTAATTACTTTTTGTTGCTATGATATCATTAGATTTAGATAGATGCTGACCTTAGATGTGTAGAAATGGAAAGCATATCCACTCATCGGCCACTTTGTTAGGTACACCTGCTCAGGTGCTTGTTTGAACCAAGCATCAGAACGGGAAAGAAAGGTGATGTGACTTTGAAAGCTGATCTACTGGGATTTTCCCGCACAGTCATCTCCAGGTTAATTCCAGAGTTCGGAGAACAATAGACAGACTGCTTTGAGCTGATAGGAAGGCAGCTGTACCTCAAATAGCCACTCGTTACAACCAGGGTATGCAGAAGGGTCAGAATGTGGTGTAGAGAATTTGAAAGCGTGGATCCATCCTACTTTGTATCAACAATTCAGACTAGCGGTGATGTTGCAAAGATGTGGGGGATTTGTAACATTTTATACCAAGAGACACTGTGGTCCCTTGATAGCTAAGGTATACCTAATAAAGTGACAGGTCAGTGTATAAAAATGGTTTAAAAAAAAAAAAAAGGTAGCAGATGTCAACAAATAACACGTCTTCTAATTCCTTTCAGGTGATCTGTGTCCACGATGTCTCCTCAATTTATAGAGTTCCTCTGCTGCTGGAGGATCAGGGTGTTGTGAGCTACTTATGCGAGCGGTTGAACTTGCCCATTGAGATGAGACCCAGAAAGATGTTCACAAAGTGGAAGGAGATGGCTGACCGGTAGGAAAGAATATCTCAGCCTTTAACTATTTCTAATTTTGTCTTGAACAGGGAAAACTAGATACATTCATTTAAGGTACAAAAAGATGGACTTGGCTGCTTTTTTATTTTAAATCCTTGAACATCCACAATGCTGGTTGTTTTTATTTGGGTTTTTTTGCTCCTTGGTCGTGACATAACCTCAAATACAACATAGAAGAAGGACTCTGTGTGTTTATTAAATTTAAAACTTGGTGTCAGACTTGGCTGAGCGTCTGGACCCCTTAATGAGGAAACTGAATGGAGGAGGAAAAAATGTAGATCATCCAGGCATGATCTTTTAGTCACCATTACACTGCTAATGAAAAAAAATACTTTATTCACTTCTTGAACATAACATTACTAGACAAGTAGGCGTAACAGATTCAGTCTAAGGCTACGTTCACACTGCAGGTCTTAATGCTCAATTCCGATTTTTTGATCAAATCCGATTTTTTTGTCTGCTTGTCCACACTACAAATAAAATGCGACAGCAAACGTGCTCTAGTGTGAACGATCAAAGCGGCCCGCATGCACAAAAGAAGACGTCACACACAACTCGCTCTGTTTAGACCCAGAGCAAACAATATTGTTTGACTGATGGCCCTTAATGTAAAGACTTCGGACTTTACGTTTCCCAATTTTTGCTTTAAGTTATTTTGTTATTTACATAATAATGTAAATTTACATAATAATGTAAATAACCTAATAATTATCCTTATTGCAGTTTTAGAGAGGAGCGGTGCTTCAAAGGATAGTTGCAGATTTCTGTCAGAATCTGCAGATTATACAGTACAAATAAAATGTTCACGTTGTCTTCCCAACAGTTTCACTGACATCTACACTGGATGGCCAGGAAGCGTTCGCGATGTCTTCTCGGGCGCTTCTCCGGCGCTGATAATTGGCGTCTGTCCTGTGTCAGTGACGTAAAAGACGGATTTAATGCGACATGACCGTTCAAACAGCAGTCGCTTTCTAAAACATCGGATATGTATCGGATTCAGTACCACATACGAAAGTGACCCAGATCGGATTTGAAAATATCAGATTTGTGCCGTTCACACTGTCATACCATGATCGGATATGGGCCGCATAGGGTCAAAAAAATCGGATTTGATGCACTTTCGCCTGCAGTGTGAACGTAGCCTAAGTTTCAGAACCTCCTAATACGTCAGCAATAATGATGCTTGTTATGATTTTGGTCACAAAACTTTCCCTAAAGAATGCTGACACCAGAAGCAGATTTATTAATTTTTCTTTTCCCAGCGAGTACAACATACTGAGCGTTGAGGTAAAACGGGTAGCTGAGGAAGTAATCATTCAAAGAATGCACCAGATTCTGTACTATAAATCATCTCCCTCTCTTTTCAGATCCGACCGTCTCTTGGAGCATGTTTCCATAGCCCTGGTGGGAAAATATACAAAGTTAGCTGACTCCTACACATCTGTTATTAAGGCCCTAGAGCACTCAGCCCTTGCCATTAATCACAAACTAGAGGTCAAGGTAAGGAGACAACTTTCTTCTAATTTCTGAATTTTGCATCGCTGTTTTCAGTTTGGACTGTTGTCAGATAAACTTGCTATACTTAAATAAAACCTCACATATTCCTGTATTTGTACAGCCTGTTGTTGACTGATCTCTATCCAGATTACACTGTTTGTTGTTATTGCAGTACATAGACTCTGCAGATTTGGAGACTACTACCCTGCAAGATGATCCAGTGAAATATCACGAGGCCTGGCAGAAACTCTGCAGTGCTCAGTGAGTAGACAAATCAAGGTGAAAACACGCTAATAAGTGTGGATAATCTTGGATAATCAGCAGCTGTCGATATTAAAATGTACACTCTGGTGATACAGTATTATAGTTCGTGCAGCTATGGTAGTAGCAATATTGCAAACAGGTTAAAAGAGTTCAGTTTATAAGTCCTGTTTGTCTGGCTGTTTCAAAAGCAGTAACAGGGTATGTTACAAGTTGGGGACAGCCAAAAAGATTATTGTTTTACTCCAGGGGGTTGTTTTGATAAAGGAAACACAATTTAGGATAGTTTTTTTTCTTCTTTCTTCTTCATCTTTTTGAAGAAAAATGTCACTAGTGTGTCTTAATCAGATAGTATCACAAAAGAAAGCTTTTCTAATTATGTTACTTAGTTCACTAACCATACGATACTGAAGTATCTTACATTGGCTGTACAATACCAGCCTGGCATTTTGCTTTTTTAAATTTTCCAGAGAGAGTGACACAAGGTTTAAATAGATTTAAGTGGTCCTACATGTGTCTGTGAAATCTCAGTGAATTGAGCATTGATGGTCTTTTCTATCCTTTCCACAGCGGTGTCTTGGTGCCAGGAGGTTTTGGTGGAAGAGGGACAGAAGGCAAGATGCAGGCTATTTCTTGGGCACGGAAACAGAATAAGCCATTCCTGGGTAAGGGAGATGTCAGGCTATGCTGTATGTTGTGTATCATATTATATTGCAGTTGGATGTAGTTTGAGCAGTTATAGAAAGACAAATAGGGGGAAACACATTGAGTTGATTATTGATATAGACTCAGTCTCAGCAGAGACTCTGTCATACACACCTTAGTGCTGGGTGGTGTAGAGGTTGTGCTGGGATGCTGTTCATATATTTTATGTATGATATGAATTTTTTAAATACTGCTTACACCAATGAAAAGACAAACAAACCCCCTACTGGGGTTTGTTTCAAGGTCTTGTATTTGTATTGGCTGCTGAAAACTCTGTGGTGCATATTGAAAGGGTGATCTGTATTTACTGCACACCTTTGTTTACTCACAATTAATCATTTGAGGTAGCACCTAATATCCAAATTCATTACATATAGTCAGTGGTTTATATATTATATAAGAAGATGTTGTTTAATATTTAGCATTCCACTGGCCTTGTTTTTTGCAGGGGTTTGTTTGGGCATGCAGCTGGCAGTGTGTGAGTTTGCCCGCAGTGTTCTTGGATGGGAAGGTAAGTGATTGTTTAGTTCTGCTGAGGACACAGCTAAGAAACATTTGCTTCCAGTGGTTTCCAATTTAATGATGAATAAAGCTTCCACCTCTTGGAAGGCTGATTTGTGCTCAGATCAGTTCATCTTGTTCATCTTTCAGATGCCAACTCCACCGAATTTAATCCAGAATCCAAACACCCTGTGGTATGTTATCTTCTTCTTCTTTTTTTTACCATGCATTTTTACAATCCATTATCAGTTATATAATCTTGATTTGATCTCTACAGGTAATTGACATGCCAGAACACAACCCAGGCCAGATGGGTGGGACTATGAGGTTGGGAAAGAGGCGGACCATTTTCTCATCCAGCACCAGTGTGCTGAGTACGTATCTCCCTGGAACAAATGATACCTGGATTTCTTCTACCTAATTATTGTTGATAAAATATGTTTTATTCTTCCAGGAAAGCTATATGGAGATGTGGAATATGTTGACGAACGGCACAGACACAGATTTGAGGTAGTGATCTAAACAAGGGTTTAAAGGTTTTTATCATACAGCGAAAAGTGTGGAAATTATTTTGTAAATACAAAATTTATTAAGCAAAAAGTATTGTGTGCAGTATCTCATCTAACTTTGAGATTTGATTTGAACATTATTTTGTTTTGTTGGGTCCATGGCTTTTCTTCTTGAAGTACTGCAAGAACAAAACAAAAAATAAAACCTTGAATCACAGAATCTTATCTTATTGCAGGTGAATCCAGAGCTGAAGCACCACTTTGAACAAAAAGGACTTCAGTTTGTTGGTCAGGATGTGGAAGGAGAGCGAATGGAAGTCATTGAATTAGAGGGTATGGGGAAAGTGTGTTTGAAATCCAGCACCCACCTGCTTCTTCTAATACATACAATTCTTGAACATGATGTAGAGAAATCATGTTTAACCCCAAACTGTCCTTCGTTATGATATAAAACATTTAATCTTTGTTGTTTAAATGAAGCCTGAGGTAGCAAAAACGTGCAGTAATACACAATTTTTTGTTTCAGACCACTGTTACTTTGTTGGAGTGCAGTATCATCCAGAGTTCACCTCCAGACCCATCAAACCTTCTCCTCCATACTTTGGTCTCCTGCTGGCCTCTGCAGGAAAACTCCAGAGTTACCTGGCCAAGGGCTGTCGCCTTTCTCCACGGTAAACACCAGCACATCAATGACTTACCAATCCAAAAGTTATTTAAAGGAAATTAAACTGCAATGGTGACAGTCCAACAGTTTCGAAGTTTAGCTGTAACTGCAGCTATAACTTCCCAGTTCCCTTAGTCTATCATGGTGTTTCTCCAACCTCCAAACAGCTGAATGTTATTTCACCTTGCTCTCATTTTCATCGTATTTAGCTGACATTTATGCTTTGGTGACACTTCTAATAAGTAATCTGAGTGTTAAACATGTGGAAAAAACTCTGAACCTACAACTCGATCAATATTTAACATCAGTCATTAAGCATTTTGCCCACACATATTATATCTGCATTTAAAACCGATGCCATGTCACCATAATTCCCGCAGTTACAGTAAAACTGTCCCTATAATGTCTTGCTGATGTAATACTCATCTGATGAATTTACCTTTCATTTCAGGGACACCTACAGTGATAACAGTGGTAGCAGCTCTCCTGACATGGACATGCGTGACCTGAAGTTTCTGTCTTTGTAGAAGTATTTTTTGTGTACGCGTCGCTCATGGATAAAACTACAACGCCCAACAACTACCCTGACTGACTCTGCACAAACAATCTTTGTATTACTCTGTATTTTTGAATTGTTAATACTTTATTGTCATAACAATTTATAATTTATGTTCTTTAAATATTTTGCCTACAGCAAAATATTAAAGGTAGTGAATTCTGTTTATTTTAGTGTTTTAAAGTTGCTGCAAAAATTAAGTATTAATAAAGGTTTTATGAGGGAACTCAAAAAAAATGTTGCTGTAATTGAACATGTTAAAAAAGAATACACTAAGGTACATGTTTAAAGGGAAGATATCAGCCCATCAGTATAAAGTGTACTGCCGTTATCATAATGATGTTCTGGTAAAATGTTGAGAAGATGTGTATTTTGGAGTTTTTCAGAGAAATATTTTTCAGAGAGACTTTCTCAGAATTATTTGGTAAGTTTTTAGGAATTGTAGCATCTGAGAAAAGGTTAGGTGGGATTATATATATTGGGAATTACTGATATATTTACCTTTTTAAATTGTTGTAATTGTTTGTCAGTTTTTTCATCTGTATTTCCCCATATTTTAATGCTGGTTTGGTTCTAAACGGTCTTTCTCTGTATTACATCCAAATCTGTTTGGACATGAGGCTGTGACTCTAGGTTGAAAATGTGAAAAATTGTGCTGTGATAATGTTAAAGATTTAGGCATGAATCAATCACATGGATGCAGGCTTTTAATTTCTGCATGTAAGCTGTCATTTGAAGACTTGCTCACTTTGGAGCGCCTTTGGTTTGTGAAGCCCTAAAACTGAACTGACCAGTTCAAGTTGCACAACTTTTGCCTATGACCAGTAAACATGATTTCCCTTTACTGCTATTTCTGACTAAGAACTGTTTAAAATGAAATGTGCTGATGCACAGTCATCTGACAGCTGGGGAAAATTAAGCAACCTTTGCGACAACAACAGAATAAAACTAAAAATACGATCTCAAATGGATCTTGAAGCATCAGTAAAAGCATCTAGTAGGTTATTACTATCAAATGTCCCTCTTGCATTTTCAGTCTACTATGTAACATGAGATCCCATTTTGTTACCGTTGTGTGACCCAAATGCACTGAAATGCCTTTTATTTATTAAATTTAGATGCATGTGTTATGCAGCATGTCTGTTTATTTGTATTTATTTTTTATTTGCGGGGGGTATCCTGGAGGATATTACCCCTACAAGCTGTAAGTATGTGTGAATGACTTTTCATAAATACACTGGTGTCACAACTGCCTAGGGATGGACTCGTTATCCTACTAACCAGGACAGTGGAGAGGAAGCTTGTTGCTCTCCATGGTGCCTTCATGTAACTTGAACCCGTTCCATCACTGCATAATGTTGAGAGGTCACAGCCACTTTACATATAACTGTGAGACCAGTTTGGCTTTCCCAGAGGATAAAAAGTGACATTGTTATCAACTTCCCTTTTCAGATCCTCGCTGCACATACGAGATCATAAAGTGATAAAAACTGCTGCAAATAGTATGCCAACTGTTAGAGTTGCCAACAATCACCCTCATTTTGTATGTTTGTTGATGATGACGTCCCTACTGACTATCAACTACAGGAAACTGCACAGTTTCCCTTGATAGGTTTTTTTTATGTAGCCACTACTTCCTTAACTTTCCCACATCTGGCCCTCCCTTTGTCCTTGTGCTCTTGCCCCTCCTTTAGTCAAGTATCAACAAGCAACCTTTAGAAGTACACGCCCCTGCAAAGCCACGCTCGTGTACAAGCTTACTGTACTAGTTAAGATCAGCAGCTCAAATGGATCGAGTTTTCGATTTTTCTACATACCTGCCTTGGTAGAGGATTTGAAGAGCCACCATGGGAATGAGAATGAGAGCTGTACTGCAGTCACAAAAGGAAAGAAGTTTGGGATGCCTGTGAACACTGCCGGAGCATTGGTAGTGAGATTAATAAGGAGTGGCTTAATGCCTGTTTCTCAACAGGATTGTCAGAGGTAAGAAAGCAACTGGTGGTAAGCTTGTGTGTGGTAGATAGTCTCCATGAAGTTATGTCTCTTTCTCTCCAGTCTCAGTAATCTTTCACTATATTTGCTTTTAACCTTTTCTAATCTTTATGACAATCTGTTTTTCTCTTTCCCAGAGCTTGTGCACACCTTCATATCTCCAAAAGCTGTCATTCCTGTCTTAATCTCTTGTAACTGCCAGCAACAATGGACCTGACTTTGTGGCAGTACCAGTTCAGGATCATCATGCTGGGCGATTCCACTGTGGGAAAGTCCTCCCTACTGAAACGCTACACAGAGGACTTGTTTATGGAGTCCATCAACGAGACAGTAGGTGTTGACTTCTACGTTCACTTCCTGGAGGTGGAACCGGGGGTCCGTGTAAAGCTGCAGTTCTGGGACACAGCAGGACAGGAAAGGTTCAGGTATGGATGATCTTTGAATAAGATATCTACAGTCTACAATGATATGTGTTGGATTCCAGGTAACATTTATGTCTTTTTTTTTAATGCATTAGGCCACATTACAAGGCCCCATTACAAAAATTAGAGACACTTTAGTTGTGTGCGACAAATGAACTTCGGCCTATTCCATTCATAATAGAGTTGTTTTGCTTTGTTTACTTTCAGCCATGATTGTGTATCCACCCTGTCAGTGTCACAAGATAGGTGTGTGCTGTCTACAGAAGTGCAGTTTGTGCAATACTTTTAAATTGAAAATTGAGCTCTTTTAAATGTAATATTTTCCAGGCTCAGCGTATTTAATGAAAGAACTTGGAGAAACATGCCTCATTCTGTCTCCAAATCCTTTGTTTTCCAGTTCTCCAGCTGAATGAACTGAAACAAATTGCAAACTACGCCTGTTTGCATTTAACTTCACTCTGGATGGGATCTATAATCCCATTAAGTGAACCAAAGGCTTACCCAAATTAGCGTTGTTTTCAGAAATATCTGTTTAGATGAAGTTTTCACCACCTGACAGTTTAGATGACCTTTGGTTTAAACGTTCAATAAATCAGGGGGAACTGTTTGTATGAATGCTTATCCAAAAGAGCTGAAGTTATACACAGCAGCTGTCAATTGCTCATTAGAACAGGACATACATTTTGATTCTGTTTGCTAGTGTGGGTTTTTCTCATCTCTCTTAAGATTTTTTACCCCTTTGTCTCACTTCTTTCCTCAGGTCAGTGACCCGTTCCTATTACCGCAACTCAGTTGGAGGCATGCTAGTGTTTGACATCACCAGTCGAGCCTCCTTTGACCATATTAAAGACTGGCATGCTGAGGTGTGCGAGCGAGTACAGCCACATAAGGTTCTGTTCATCCTGGTGGGTCAAAAGAATGATCGAGATGCTCACAGGGAAAGGGCGGTGAGCCGAGAAGAGGCAGAGAAGCTGGCCCAGCAGCTAGGAACGCCCTACGTGGAGGCCTCTGCAAAGTCTGGGCAACATGTAAAGGAGTGCTTCGAGCTCCTCACTCGACGAATCTACCAGGGACTATTGAGTGGAGAGATCGAGCTGCAAGAGGGCTGGGATGGAGTCAAGTGCACTGCCCCACAGGCGCTACAGTTACAGCGAGCCAACATGCCTCAGCCAAGAACAGCAACTAAGGACAAGAAAAAGTGTTGCGGTTAAACTGTGGACATGTGGTGCCCATCTATGTGAACTCACGTGACTGTAAAAGCAATAAATAACTGTGAGCAGGTTGGATCGGTGGTGGCATTTTACTGTAAGGCACAAAAATCACAAAACTCGCTGGTATGAAAAGTATTTTTGCACATTTTTTGTGAAGATGAATCTTTTAGGACTATAAGATGATGATATTTTATTTTGTGTTGGCTCTGTGAAATAAAATGGGGAAATAGGTCAGTTTAGTGTTTCATTTTTTTCTGTAACAGATATTTTTAAACTTTTTGCTTTTTTGCCATCAGCAGGTCATGCGCTCGACTCCTGTTGTATTGATTATACTTTAATGAGACTGAACTTTTCACTGTAAAGCCTAATAACCTTTCCCATCTTGATATAGCTTCACCATTAGGTTAAAATTTAAGTTTGCTCAATGTCACTTGTAACACTGAGCTCAAAATATGCCTTACAAAGTACTCAAAGCTGCTGGTGAAACTGTAGACTTTTAATAGAAAAATCTATATTCTGTATTTATAAGAGAAATATGGTAATTCTCTCTTTAGTGAGATGCCAGCTCCACAGCATATTACGCTAATGGACTTATGAGGTCATGGCTAACCTCGGTTCAGCAGGGGCAGGGGCTGTAATATGACAAGTTGTTTGTTCTTTTCTCTAATTTGTCTAATGGGTGCTAAAGATGTAATTGTGTCAGAGTCACAATTATTCAAAAGTGAGAGAAGAAATGAACAAATCTCAATTATTGAATTCTCTACCTCGAGACCCGTACACTGGTAAAGTGGTTCCACCGACTTGGAGGTTGAGGAGACGAGGTAGTCTGCACAGCTCGTGTCCACACAAAGACATTACAAAAAGCGGTTTGCAAGCAGGTTTATCAAAAGTGGGGTCAAAAGTGAGAGGATTGGAGCCACTGCTCCACAAAGGTATTCTGTATTTTCTTTTGAACCAATTTCTGGGATGCATATCTGAGATTCTGTCTATATTGTTTGTTCTGCCAATAACTGGCAGCTATTAAGGTACTTGGTCCCTTGGTTGAAATTACAAATATTGTCTTGAGCCTTCATTTGTCTCTTGAATTATTCTTATGAGCCTAACAGTTGTCTTGTAACATGACTAGTAAACATCCTGTGAGTAACTGGTTGTCTGTAGGTGTTTCTGTGGAAATTCATTAAACTCTCAGGTGCATATATTAAATTGGGGTTTTTCCCCCCAACGTCTCTGCAACTAAAACAAGGTCATTAAATGATGGCTGGTAGCCATCTGCTGTTTCCGAATATCTTTCTTTGTCCTTGGTTGTCTGCAAGTATGCAGGAAGTCCATTTAATCACATCTGAGCCTTCATGGTGTATTAATGTAATACACAGTGTGGCAATTTTACATCTACTGAGTAGCTGACTAATAAATGTGAAACACCATCTCAGGTAATTAACATATCCATGTAATTTGACCAACTTAAGCCTGGCAATACATAGACCATACTCCAACGTTCTGATTGGTAATTTCAGTCATTCATTTCTTACAATGAGAATTTCTTCCATCTGACGTTTGTCTTATTTGGATGCAATTTTTCAAAGTAAACAAAAGAAAAATTAAAAACCAAAACAATATGCTTAAAAAAAAAACGTGTTAAGGTTGGTGTAGTAGTTTTCAGTAATGGTGCACAACAACACATAATCATGGACACCAACCCACAGAGCAATTTGGTAGTTTACACCTCAATTAACTACAAAAAGCTACAAATAAGTATAATGATAATCATTGCACAAATTGATTCAATAAAAACAGAGGAGTCCCAATCAGTCCTATACTTTACTTGCAATATATCTAATCTAATGATAAATCTCTAATGAGAAAGGTAAAACCAAGTATTTTAGGAAGGCACATGAGTCAGGTAACACTAACATCCAAGTAATGAACAATACCAAGAAAGTATTTGAGTCATTTTTTTATTGACAAAGATGCAATGGAGTTCTGCCAGGTTTAGCTTAATGGCAACAATACAGAATCAAACATACAAAGACCACTATTGTGCAATGACTCTGGCAAAACACTTAAAACGTACAGAGCTATGACAATGAAACATTAATGTCAAGAAAAATACATCCACCAATACCACCTCTCTGTTTTAGTCAAAAAAAATAAAAATAAACAAACAAAAAAACATCCCAGTTGACAGGAAAATAAAAGAGAATGAAAAAAAAAAAATAACCACAATAGGTACATCTTAGTCGTGCTACTTTTTGGTTGTCTTGCGGATCAGTGCCATTCTCTGAAATGAAAATAAATGAAAACAATTAGGCCCAGTGTTCATCATAATACAAACCAAATTAACCATACTGACAAATATAAGATCAGCAGTTACTCTACCATTTACAGTAATCTAACATGTGCAGCAGAGGCAATCGCTCACCTGTTTGTGGGCCTCTGTGGTACAAGCCTTCTTGAACGGCCGGATCTCATCTGAGCCATAACCAGGAATCCACATGTTCCACTGGCGCTCTGATAAAAACAATGCACAATGGCAGCAGGCCACAGACCTTAAAAGGCTCATCGGGATTTACAATAGATATTGATATCGCAGCGATCATATCTGGCAAATAACCCAGTCTATAAGGAAAGATCTAATTTCCATCTCATTTTCAAAGATTGATATATATATATATACACACACATAATTTTTCTTCTTTTCAAGGCTTTTACAGTAAATAATTTAAACTCCCTCTGTGATAATCAAACTGATCACAGAAAGCACATAGTTCACCTAACATTTATCTGAAATCATCTACAAATATTAAATTAAGTTCTTATCATTAAAATAATTTAAGTGATAAAAAAAATCCATTCATAACAGATGTTTTTTATGCATATAAAGTCTGCTAAATCACCTTGTGCTCTCAAAGTAACAACAAAATTTGAATATAAATAGCCAACAGATGATAGCAGCAAATAAATAATTCAAATTCTCATAAGGCATGTAGCACTGAATTAAATATAAGCCTTGATAATATTTCTGTAAACAGCTGCCAACCAATAACTGCAGAATAACATTCACATTCTTACATTTTTTGTGAGAGCTCAAGGCACACAGTACAGCCTGACAAAATAAAGAATGACCCAATCACTCAAAAACGTCACAAGCAACTTACCTAGATGTAACTGAACATCTTTCACCTCCAAGGTGTTGGACTTGCGATGGCGTGCCAGCTGACAGGCTGCCGTCACTACACTCTCTATAAAATCATCTGCAATTTGTAGCAGCATCTGAGAAGAAAACAGGGATTTTGAAAACCAGACAGCAAACTGAAGAAACCATCTGTTTCACTATAGCTTGAAAACCATCATATTTTCAGCTGTTAACAGCATTAGGCAAGTTTTCATTGCAAATGATGAAAAAAGGCTTTAAAGCAAAAAAGTTTAAATGTTATTCAATAAAGAGAAGATGCACTGTTCGTACGCTTTACTGTCTAGCCAAAAAATCTTGCACTTTTTTTTAAACTACTGACAAACCTCCTCAACGTCCTCATCCAGTTGCTCATTTGGGTCAATCTCTCTCACCAGGTCCTGCAGCTTTTTCTTACTTAGCACCTGGGAAGAAAGAAGATGCATCCATCAAAGCTAATGGGTGAGGTTGTGTGGTCTGCATAACAGCTTAGTGATAGTAAGAGATTGCAAAAATACAATACAACACAGTTTTCTCACATTTAAAGCAAGGAGCCATAAGTTTTGCACTGATATTTTCATGATATTTCATGTAAAAAAAAAAAAAAAAAAAAATCTTCATGTAAAACAAAATACACTCTCAATCTTTGGCATTTTAAGACATGAAGTCAGTAAGTTATTACACAGATCCTGGCCTTTGGTTCTGCTAAGTAAGAAATTAACTAACCTGAGATCCCTCTGGACTACTTCTACCCGCAGGGCCTGGTGGCAGACCCTTAACCACTGTCACAGTGCTGTTAGCCATGCTAGTGGCTAAAAGAAAAGCAGAGAGACTCTGAAGTGTCACTGCGGGGCAAAACCGTTGTGGTGGGTCTCTCACGAACCCTCAGCAGCAAGTTGAACTCAGATGTGATGAATTACCTCTTTACCAGGTCCACAGCCGTGAATCTGAAATTAAAAAGTCAGAAATTAGAGTTACTACAGAAATTAATCACAGGTTGATCAAGCTGTTTAGGTTGAATGTCAGGACATTAATAAAAAAAAGGCTTGTATCATCGTTTTCTTTACCAATTACACTCAAAAATGCAGAGTTTATGTCTTTGCAGCCTCTCAATTGTCAGAGCTTGAAAAGGGGGGAAACTGTCTTTGGGTTTGTGAAGCCAGACTTTCCATTTAAGAGGCTTCTTCAATTCTAAAGACAAATGGTGGGATGTCCAGGTATTTAACCCGTACTAGTGATCGTCCTGTTTGGAGGTGGTCCTGAGAGTTGTTGACAGACTACTGATCGTGAGCCAAAGTGTGAAAAAAGGGCGTGGGTCATTTCCATCACTGGGGGATAAGGGCAAAACTACTCTTGCCCACTCCATCATGTGACCTATTGAGGTTCTGATCATCTAAACCCACTGTGAACGACCATTATTGATACAATTAGGACGCCAGGTATCAACAAACTACAATGCAGTCTTAGGATCCCTTCCCAGTAGTTTCACCCTTAACCCCTCGATGATGATAATGGCCCACTCCTTTATTCACACCTTGGTTCATGTGATGAGTCACATTATTAATAGTGGGTTAACGACTCTCAGGACAACGTAAAGGGGAAAATTCCTGGGACTTTCCACCTTTTTGGTTTTTAAAATTGAATAAGCCTCTTGGATAAAACGTCTTCACAAAGCTAAAGAAGTCCAGTTGCTTTCTTTATTCAAGCTCTGAAGACTCTTGGTTTTAAAGTAAAAAAATAACACGAAGTTTTACCATAAAAGCCGATGCTTTATATTTACAATATAAAGCCTTTTAGCTTTAGTTGATTTTATTTTTTGTTTACAATATTTATTAGTAACTCTACTACCTTTACAATACCGAAAGTATGCCAAAATCCAAGCCATGCAACTTAGCCGACAAACAATGGCATGGGTTTACTGAAAACATTAATCGAGTTAGTGAAAAATACGACACTCAAAATATAAAAACAACAGACCATAGATTAATCATGGCTGTGGAGTTTCACCGAGTAAAACAAACAATAAAAAACACACCGAAGTTTGCGCTAACATTGGTGCTAAAAACAATAGCGGCTAACGTTAGCACCGAATCCGGTGGAGAATCGATATGGAGGCTAAATCTTAAAACTGTGCGTCAAATTGTCAACTTACTCAGTTAAACAAACACTATCTGTCCATGCTTCGGCGTTGCTGTGATGCCAAATTTGTTGTTTGACACAAAAATCGTCTCTCACTTTCCCCTTTGGGTAGCTGGAAAAATAATCGAGGTTTCCTTTCAGTACTTCCGCTTTGTTGATCTCTGTTTCCTGTGGACGCCGCAGCCCTGGGTCCTCTAGTTTGCCGCCTGCTGGATGTTTCGTGGAATTACAACAACAAAAACTCGGATTGATCTTTTAATAAAGAAGCGTTGCTGTCTTTAGTAACTACACGAGCTAATTTTACTAAAAAATAAAAGTTTACATGCTTCGAACAATAGTTATAATTGTTAGTTATAATATATAATAATTTAATAACATAATATTTTCATCACATAACCTAGATACTTAGACATAAACATAGATTTATTCCTTTCCCTTTTACAGAATACAGTGCAAAAGTCTTGAGTCACCTATATTTTTTAAATACATATTTTTATTCTATTTATTATTCATTATTATACTATGTTTATATATTTTATATTCTGCTCTCAAGGAGTTGCTTTCTTGTAATTCCTTAAAATTTAATTGAGCAATAGTTCTCTCAGTTTCATTTTTTTTAGTTCTTTCTCGTTCATTTTCACTTCAATCTTTGCACCTGAACATTTACAGATGATTATTTTTTGCTTGTGTGTTTGTTTTGGTTTTTCTTTGTTTTCTTTTTAAACTACTTAACATGGATCTTATCATTCAAGCAAAAAAAAAAAAAAAAAGAAGGAGTTTTTCCTTTCCACTGTCCCAGGCCAAAGCTGTTGTTCATAAGGGGTCATCTGATTGTTGGGCTTTTCTATGTTTTCTCTATATTATTGTAGGTTCTTTACCTCACAAAACAAAGCGCCCTGAGGCAACTTTTGTTTTGATTTGGCCCTGCAGAAATAAAATTGAATTGAAGTAAAATATCAGATGAAACTGGACAAGATAAGTTAAGATAAGATAAGATAAGAAGAACTTTATTTATCCCGAGGGAAATTCTTTTGTCATACACATGCTCAATGCAGCAAGAGAGACAGAGGAACAGAGTAATAAGATATACAATATGTACAATAGAATACAAGTATACAGTAATATACAGTAGAATAGTGCAAAATATAATATCGAATAACTGTAGCAAGTAACAATATAACTATATCCTGAAAAATAAATAGCTTAGCTTAGCTATCAGTGCAGGTGATTCTAAAAGTATAGTATTGTGCAAATAAATAAAAGAGTAGCAGCATACGATGGGGAAATGAAACAAACATTCAATGAAAAACTGTTGGGTGATATTGCACGGTCTGAATGGGAACAGATTAGCTTTGTTATTAATCCTCAGGAAAATCACCTACAGAGTGAGGAAGAATTGTACAGTTTTATTGCAATAAAAAAACAAGCAGAAGACAAAAGAAGAGGTGGTAGGTCCAACAAGCTTCATACAGCGTATGAACAGTATCTGAAAGTCATGTCCTCAAGAAACAGAAGTCCAGCAAGAGAGATGTGTTTGGAAAGATGTATCTGGACCTTCAGGTGAACCATCTACTGTTCACTGAAGCCTCGTCAGAAATGGTCTCAGTGAAAGAGGGAGAAAAGGCCGAGGTGTGACAAATTACACAAAATTTATACTGAAAATCAATGACAACAAGTCTTATAAAGTGATGAATCAGAATCTGAAAATTTTCATTCCTCGTCAATATGTACAGTGGAGGTCAGGAGAGCGATACAACAGTGAGTGTCTCAGCCATCTGTAAAACATAGTGGATGCTCTGTCACGGCTTGGGGCTGCATTTCAGCCAGTTCGTTTGGGGATTGTATCAAAACTGGTGGAATTACGAACACAGAAAAGCAGAACACAGATTTTGATCCACCATGCAATACCATCTGGAAAGTGTTAGCAATTGATCTCAATCACACTACCAATGCAGTGAAAAGCCCACCATAATAGAAAAACGAAAGAATAATCAAGAAAGAATGTGTTGTATTTTAAAAACTCTGTTTATGCTTTATTTTAATGTATGTTTGTACGTTTCAATAAATCAACTGCACCTCTTTCCCATTTCCCCAGGAAAATATAAAGTAATGAGGAGTGGCTCAATAATTTTATAAGACACTGTAGTCCTTTTTTTTAAAGTAATATGTTGTTTCAAGGCCAAAAATTTAACAAAACATTTCTTTGTTGTTGCTTTTTACTTTATTATCTTTATTCATCCACATTGAACAAATACACAGTAATCTCAAAATATTGCGCACAATATCCCCAAACCCCATGAATGTCCACTGCCCATTTACACCACGGTCTGTAAATGCCACCATGCTAATAATAACAATAAAAAACATGCAATAAAAACATTAAACCATGAAGTGTTTGACAACATATGCAGTGAAACGGCAATGATAATGAATTACCAATCACTCCCTCAGGGCGCTTTTTAGGGAAAATGGATTTTTATGTTTATCCAGTTCATTCTACTAAATGGAGACATAACAGCACGCGAGAGCAAATAACATTTTATAGGATTTTGACAGGTGGTCTCTTTGCTCGGCTGTCTTGCATTGTTTTTAACGAGCTGTCTGCGCGTATTCTGATGACTCAAACATGTGTAGGTCAGCGCATCTGAGGCCCGAGCCACAGAGTCTGCGGTTCAGCTCCGGTTAACAGCTAATCAATCAAAGGTCAGAGAAAATGAAGCGTAAAACGCTGTGCTTCCCCGGTTTTAGATAGCACGCTCTGCGGTAACGTGTCACAAGTGCTTTCACATTCCGGTGAACTTGTGCAGAAAAACACCGACCTTAACGGGTTCAGACGTGACGGACTCCACCGCCCTAAGAGACAAGTGACGCACCGCGAAATGAATTTCATTATTGGAGCAGCAGCAGCAGCGGTCCTTGTTTCGTTTACTGAGTTTACACTGCGTTCACTTTACAGTGTTTCTTGTGTATGTGACAAATGAGTCACAACATATACGTAACTTGACTCAGTAAGTCGTGTATTTATGGTTTGGTGTTGACTGGTTGTTTACTTTTTTAAATGCTGGCTGGATTTTCAACTTTTTTTCCTTTGAACGCGCTTCCTGAAAAACACACAAAGACGAAAGCCACACCTACACCCTCCTGTACATAAATACTGAGCAAACTTTCATTTCGCGTTAGAAAG
Organism: Oreochromis niloticus; assembly: GCF_001858045.2. Classification (NCBI taxonomy): domain Eukaryota; kingdom Metazoa; phylum Chordata; class Actinopteri; order Cichliformes; family Cichlidae; genus Oreochromis; species Oreochromis niloticus. The sequence goes on along the minus strand of NC_031976.2, from coordinate 26,030,682 downwards.
TGCGCAGCACCTCACGACGTGTTCTCAGATATTTTTGTTGACATTGTTTTCCACAGCCATGAAAGCGCTTCTACTTGCTGCAGTGGTCTCCCTGATTCATGCCAGTTATGGTAAATATTTTTCATATTCCTCATGGACTTTTATGCGATCCTCTCAAAGAGCTCAATATTATTTGCTCGTCTGTAATGAGATATTGGTTTAATCTTTCAGCGGGGTTCTGGTCTTCCTTTTTTCATAAATATATTCATACAGCTGAAGCCCCTGGGCTTCGTGTGGTGTCTGCTCGCCTGTTTGTCTCCTTGTCTGTGTGTCTCTTAGTTGATCTGTTCTCTTGAGGAAAGGCTTTGTTTTCCTCTTCTGTCACACTGATAGGTTTTCCCTTGCGAAACACAGAGTGAAACAGGAAATGTTGTTAGAATTATCGAGAGACTAACGCATAAGAGCAGCTAAATGTTTTATGTAGTGTGTGCAGAGGCCAGCCTCGCATTCAGTTCTTGTGAAAAAATTATGCAAACCATGTTATGCAGCACTTCTTGCCCGAAGTGAAAGAGAATCAGTCTCTGTTATCAACAGTATCCGTCAGGTAGAAAAACCTGTTGGTCATGTGCTTGTGGTGTTTTTATAACTACTTCAAGGTTCTCCGTGAAGAAAGCTGTTTTGAAAGCAGTGCTCAGGAGGTACAGCCACCTCCCCAACCTCTCACTTAATCATCTGTTATGTCTGTCTACATGCAGCATCTTTGGTCATCAAAGGGCCAACTGAGCCAGTTTTGGAAGGAGACACGGTCACGCTGGAGTGTCTTTACACAGACTCCGACCTGAACATCAGCCAGGTCCACTTTGAGGTCTTCTCCAAGGTGAGCTGGAGGAAGATGGGTGAAAAAGGAAAAGAGTGCACTTGAAAATATCACGATGCGCAATATCACATTTCTGTTTGTAACGTTGGAGATTTTGTATCCCTGAGAAGGAGCTCACTGCTATGATTTATTACTGTTCCTAAATTTCGTTTTAAAAAATAAAGATTAAACTTGCTTATAACTCTCAAAAGCTCAGTAAACATTGTCACTTCATAACATGTAACTCACAAAATATGATGCACCACAGTAATTCCCAGTAATGACAATGATTATGTAACTTTTCCTCCTGAATTTGATATTTCAAATGTAATCAAATGGAGGCAAAGTAATAATTCAAGACACGCGACTTTTATTTTTTATATTTAATTAAATCATATTTAAATCACTAGGGATGTGATTACTGTTGTATAACCTTAGACTGCTAATGTGTATAACTAGCAAATTAATTTATTTTCTCTGAGCTTATGTAAGCTCAAAGAAGTAGAGAATTTTCATTACTGAAAAGTAAATATAAAATAAGACCTCTCTTTTTCTTTTTATTTCCTTCTTTCTCTTTAACAGTACATGCACGGCTGGCGTCCCATTATGGAGAGATATATGGAGAGATATTGGTGCTTCTACTCACTGAAGATCCAGCAGCTCGCAGACAGGCTAGTGCTGTCTATTCCCCGCGCAGGAAGGTACTACGAGGGGCCCTACCGCTGTGTGTCCAATGACCAAAACGTGACCGAGCCAGACAACTCCTCGCAGCCCCTGTCCTTCAAAGTGCATTGTGAGTGTGTCGGGTGGTGTGGGCGGGAGCTGTGAGGAACAATGACTCTGTGACGCTGTGTTTTCCTTTTGACAAATAATTAACCTTAGATCTTTATGGTGTGTGTGTGTGTGTGTGTGTGTGTGTGTGTGTGTTGTACATGTCAAATAGGCGTCTGCAAAAATCTAGATAAATATGTGAGTAGAAAATAATGCATGGTATTGTTGAATTTCACTTTCAGTAAGGAAAACGCAGGACAATTTGAGATTACTAGTATTGCTAACAAAGGGATGAGGATAAAACACCTAAATATACACCGGTAAACAGTCTAAAACGACTGAACAGATAGACTGCGAAACCAATTTCCGTCATATTTCCCACCCAGCAGGAGGTAAAGACAATCTTTCAGACACTGTGGACACAGCTCCCTTCACAGTGAGGGATAGAAAAACATATTAAATATTAATAGACATATCTATACAATGGCACTGCAGAGGCTGCACAACAAAAACAACAAGAAGTAGAGCTCCGATGCAAATATGTACTCTTACCTACGAAAGATCGACCGACGGTGTTTTATTTATTTTTATTTGCTGCAGATAAACAGAGCCGCGTCCCCAGCGGGGCGGCTCCGGCTTTAAGGTATCCGTTATCAATGCAAAGTTTCATGAAATGTCATTCATGGCATAGCTAGTCAGATTTTCAGTGCCCTCTATCTTCTCAGTGGCCATCGAATCGACCATAATGTTGTTTGATAGGCTCCTCAGCCTCACAGGGGTAATCAATATGAGGAAAAGATTAGAATGGAGTGTAGGACCGAAGGAGACAGAGGAGGAAAGAAGCCAAGAGCTGGATGGACGTGGGCCATCTATTGAGATGGAAGAGAAAATGAGCCATTATTCACAACATTGCCTCTCTAAAGACTTCAATAAGATGAAGCCTATTATCATTATTATTGACCGCTTGGTACAGTCTATACCACAGGGAGGCAATCAAACTTGAGCATTTATGCTCAAATATACTTAAAATATCTGAGTGTTTACCAGCTGCTGCCACTGCAAACATATGTTCAGTCACGGCCTGAACGCTTGACAAAGTTGTTTCAGCTTACATTAAATTTCCTGCTTCATTAATGCCCGATCACACTTTCTCATTCCCGACTGCGTCTTAGATATGGGGGAGCTGTCACTGTCCAGGGAAGGCTACACCGGATACCTGGGTACCCCACATGAGCTGAAGGTGCGACTCGGAGACGAAGTGGTGGTGAAATGCTCTGCCAGCTCATCAGAGGAGCCGAGCTACTTCTGGTACAAAGAGGTGAGAAAGCCTCGGGAGCGTGCACAGTGGCTGTGCCCTCATTATGCTTTTGGAAACTTGTCATTCTCTCTCTCACCACTCTGCCCCTCTCTCTCAGTTTGACCTCTTTTTTTTTTTTTTTTTTCACTGTCCTGTCTTCTTCCATTCTCACCCAGTCTCTGCTGGCTTCTTGCCTTTGTTCAAGCACTCTCTTAGTTTTCTCTCCTCCTTTTCTGTTTCCCTTTCTGACTTTGTCAAGCCACTTGTTTCCCCTTGCCCGCCGTCTTTCCATCCCCTTCACAGAAGAAGTGCTCTGTATTTAAGTGACCGGTTGGCTTGGGCACACCACTCGCTGGGGATTGCAGCTTGCCCACTTACAGAGGATTAATAGTTTAATGAGGTCTAGACAAGAGCCAGTCAACCTGAAAACAATTATGCGGATAGATTTCTAATGATTTTTTTTTTCTCAGTGTTTGGTTAACCGGCATTGAATTATTCAACTGGGCTCTTTGCTGAGCGAAGAAACTCTTGCCCAAGGGAAATTAAGACATCGCAGTGTAAAATGCCAAACTGACAACTGGCATGGAGTCCAAGAATAAGTTGATGAGTCAGGAAATACACCGAGTCTTCACAGTGAGAAAATGATATTATGCTTTCAAGGTGTCAAAATCGCAACTTGTGTAAGAAGTGTAATGAAGCTATGCAACTATTAAGACATCTAGGGACATGCAGACATACTTGCCAAGTTTCCCCTTTTGTTATTCCTCTTGATAAGTTGGCTTAGGGTTAATATGCTTGTTAAAGGGTCACTGCTAATCCGGGTTTTAAATGAGCTTACAAGTCCAAATCCAATTCAGTGGACATTTTATGCTGTTAATACTGTTTGTCCTCCACATGATCATATGTAATACTTGAAGTTTTTTTTGTGGTTACTTAATGTACAACACTGTCGCTTTGATGAAGACTAATAATTCTAACTAGTAGAAGTGACAGTGCCCGGTATTGTATGTGCTGACAAATCCCTTGAGACCATTAGAAAAATAGGAATTACACATTCAGGGAAATAATACGACCAAACAAAATGTTCATGTCACAGTTTATGTGAGCGCACACGTGTGTGTGTGTGTGAATTTTTCTCTCTGTGCCTGCAAGCTCACTGTGTGTTTGACAGAAATGGATGTGGGGTAGAAAGTGGCGTCAGAACGGCACAGTTTGACAGACAGCCGCCGTGGGCACATTGGCCCCCGGTAATGACAGCAGGACAGAGGCAGAAACAGGCCACTGCTTTGGGAGCCAGTGGATTTGCATACAAAATGCTGCTTTGGCCAGACCTGGCCTTTATGGGAAATCCTCTTAATTCAGATCCATTCAAATTGAAATGGACTTTCTTGGCAGGAACTGTAGCTCCCAGGAGCCAAATCATTTGCATGGTGTAATGTTTTTTTTTTTAAACTCTCCTCCACGTTCATTTGTTTTCCAATCCTTGTGTTTGGCCTATTATTTGTTTCCTCCCATGTTGGGCTCTATCTCATAATAGTGCTGCTATTTCTGTGTCAACAATTCATCCTACTCCCTTGCCATCTCATTATGTGTTGTGTTAACAGTGTGTTGTTGCAGCATCATTCTTTGCGGATGATGGTGTTATCTGGGTTAGTGACTTGTGTCGATGTGTGTTCATTCATTGGGATTACTGCAGGTAAATACGCTTGATTTGGGACTTTTGGGGGCTGCTCTCTGAGGACCAAACACCCGCTGATATTTCTGTCTTTTTGTCCCATTACCAGTCCATCTGTTTCTTCCAGTCTAGATTTCACTTGCTCTCATTTTCCATCTCTGCACAAGTCTTCTCTTTTTTTTCTTCTCTTTTTTTTGTCACATGGCAGTGTATGTTCTCCATTTCATCTTTTGTGCTCAGCTAAGTGCAGTTTTAATTTGTATGTGTTTAGCTGTTTGTCCTCTAAGGCTGCGAACAGTCTGGTAAATGGACATATTTTTCTACTTTTTTCATTCAGTTTTTCTCCACTGTATGTCTTTCTCTCTCAGGGAAGTGACTGGGTTCTGCCCTCTTCTTCACTGAAACTGTCAAAATTGAATGCAATGGATGAAGGACAGTACACTTGCTCCGCTAGGCATCCATCTGTGGAGTCCCTCAACAAGAAACGCACTATCAGCATTACTGTACTGCCGGGTAAGAAAAGACTTACCTGGACGAGGCCTTTTGTCCTTTGTACCGATTAAGAAAGTTCTACATTTCCTCTTTCTGAAAACTACCTAAGGTTTCCTTGTAACTGAGGGGAAATTCATCCATCAATATTAAACATCCCCTGAGCGAAAACAAAACTAAATATTATGTTCCATTTCCTTTTCGCAGTCAAATATCACCAGAAAGGTCAGGTATTAGGATACTTTTACGTCAGCAGGAGCATTTGCAGAAGTTGTCAGGTACGAGCCTCCAAGCTTTGATGCTTTAAATTTATGGGAAGTACAGTACAGGCTTGAGGTTTTAATGTATCTGAAGGAGAAATTACAAAGAAATATGAAAAAGGCCGCAATGCCCCAACAAAGAGAGGTAAAGACATTTATTAAAACTCCTCACGTAAAAAAAAAGAGTAACAAAGTCCCAAAAGAAATTACCTCTTAAATGTCAAACATGTAAGAAGGTCATACCTGAGGATATAATACATTTTAAATATCATAAACAAATGGCAATAGTACAACTGCCTCGACTTTAAAGGATAAGAGGGTAATTATAAGAAGCAGTGGTTTTACCTGACCTTTGATTCCTTTTTTCTTTTGACTGAAATATCAAGTAATGGTGTGTAAATGAAGATCTCTGCTGAAGAGTTGTGAAATTTAGACATTATGAGCCATTTTCCCACTGTTAAATGTAAAGTCCTATAGTCCCTTATTCTAACATTATACCTATACATAATGTATACATGACAGTATAATATATGATGATAATAACTGATGAGTCAGAAAGTGTAAGACTTTGTCAGCTCTATATGCAAAAAAGTTAGGACACTAAGGCAATGCTTTGAAAATTGCTTAAAGTTTGGGTTTAGTTAAAAAGTGAAATGATTCAGTATAAGAAGAGCATCATAGAGATGCCAAATCTTTCGTGAGTAAAGATGGGGAGGGGTTCATCATTCATAAAACTCAGCAGTCAACATAAAATTGCAAATAATTTGGACGTTTATCATCTGAAATCCAATACTGAATTAAGTTAGGCTCCTCACTCAGACACGCTGCACTAAAACCAGACATGATTCTGTAGTAGAAATCATTGCATACGCTCAGGAAGAGTTTTAAAAACCATCATCAGTAAACATAGTTTGCAAGTTAAAACTACAATGCAAAGAAATGAATTTACAAATGAGGTTCATAAATGAGACAGAATTTTCTGGGCCAAAATCTGGTTCACTGAATCAAAATAAAAATTATTTTTGACAATTGTGGTCACCACATCAAATGGGAATGAAACACTGAATTCACTTTTGTTCAGTTCAGTTGTATTTGTTATCAGCAAGCACTTGGTGGCAGTGGGAAGGAAAAACTCCCTTTTAACAGGAAGAAACTTCTGGCAGAAACAGGTTGTGACTGGTTGAGGAGTGAGGGGGAAGAAGTGGGGGAGGAAAAGGGAGAGCATAGCGACATGAGGACAAAACAAACCATGTAAAAGAGTAGACAAAATGCAATGACATACAGAAGTGATGTATAAATACATCAAGAGTGAAAGGAAAAATTGCTCAGAAAGTCCCCCAGCAGCCTGAACCTACAGAAGCACAACTAAGGGATGGTTCAGCCTCACCTGATCCAGATCTAACTCTATAAGCTTTATGAAAAAGTAAAGTTTTAAGCCTAATCTTAAAGGTAGCTCTATCTCCCCACAGCTTTTTATCAGTGCACAGTAGAGCATTAGTTCACATCGCATGGGTAACATTAAAGTCTGTAAAGATCCATGAAGCCTGACTGGTGTATAATGGTTTTAGAGCAACACATGGTGCCATCCAGATGACTTTTTCAGGAGACAACGACGCTGCTAAACCACATTCTGCACATCACAACAGCATGACTATGTAGTAAAAGTACCCAGGTGTTAAACTGGCTTGCCTGCATCTCGGACCTGCTATTCATTACAAAAACAAACAAACATTTAGAACATTGTTAAATTAAAAGCCCAACAGTTCAGGGAGACCCTGTGCAGCCGAGATCCCATATCCAGAAAAAAAGTAAAAAACATTTGCTTTAAAAACAACACTTGGTCCCTTTAGAGTTTTGTTAAGAGAAAAGGTAATCCAACACCATGCATATAAACATGAAGTTGTAGCTCGCAATAAAGTGATATAAATATTTTATATTTTTCCAAATATAAAAGCAATCAAAAAATCAGTTTACTTTCGTTTCATTTGCAAATCAATGCATTTTGCATGCATTCGCATTGTACACAGCTTTAGGTATTTAGGCGCTTGCACAGTCTCACTTTGCCTTTGTCTAAAATCTGCATGATTGATAAAGTGATTTTTTTTTTAATCTCATGAAACATGATGGTTGCTTTCAAGTACAGAAGTAATTCCATTACAACATTATAGCTAATCCAATTAACAGAAACTCATCAGTCTTCATCGTCTTCATTGCTGATCTGTGAATGATTACAAACTGTTAATACACTGCAGTGTTTAAATGCTATTCTCTCACCCAGTAGGATTTATAAGCCTTATAGTTCCAATAGTTGAAATTATGCAATCTCTAAAAATGCAATTAAGCCAATGAATGTTATTTTTATGGTAGAGTTATCAAGTCACTTCTGCAATTGACTTATTGCTCCACAGTTCATCAAGTACATTCTCTGAAGCACACTAATTTAAAATGTAAAAAAAAAAAAAATACTGGAATAATGTTTGCTCATCCTTGAAAGTGGGGTGAGAAAACACTGCATGCTACTTCTGTTGCTTTAAGGCTACACAAACCCTAAGCAAACATTCCCCGTGCAAACCTGCAGGGCTTCAGCTGACAAAAAAAATCCTCTTAACATAAGGAAGCTGTATATATGTGAACAGACACAGCATGTATTTGTTGTTGCCTCCGATACACATAGTCTTAATTTTTCAGTGTTTACTTTATCCACAGCTCTAAAGGCTGGATTCAGAAAAATCCCTCTTTTTTTTCAAACATTACAATTAAATTGGGAAATTGTGCACATAACAGGGATGATCAGCCAGTTCTTGCAAATTGTAACAAGCAGGCTTCTTGAAGATCAGTGCTGCGTATAAGGCTGTAACAGTTTGAACTGTGAGGAATACAGTCGTTTCCATCACAAGCACAAGGTTGCCTTTAGAAGCTTTGCCTGGAGGCAGAATGTGAATAGTTTTGCTGATTTCGCATTCTGTGTGATACATGTTTTCCTTCATGTCTGTCCCACAGAGGATGCCCACTGGTATGAGACAAGTGATGGCCGTCTCATGTTGATGATCTCGGCAGTAGCTGTTGCTCTTGTGGTGTTCATCCTCTCGATGATTGTGTTCCTGTGCCGCAGAGCCAAAGAGACCAAGACCAGCAAGGGACCCATGTAAGAAACAACTGCGTGTTTGTGTCTTGTCATCTTAAGTCTTCACTTTGTTTTAGATGTGATCTTTTTAAAGCGTGTTTACAATTTGATGGATTGCGTGTCTTCAGTGCAAGAGAATGTTTGTGCTTGTTTATCTAGTCACCCTCCCCCCTCCTGTTACCCAGAGGATAGCTTTTTAAATGATTACAGCAATTTCCACAAAATTTCACTCTGTCTAGTGTGATATCATGTGAACCAAAGTCATTTCAGTCACTGTGTAAGTGTAGGTGTGTGCGGCAGTGTGGACCTTGGTGTATACTTCACTCTTCTGTCAAAAGAAAAAGAGAGAAAGGAAAAAAAATCTTTCCATATGTGCTGACTTCCACCTATTTGAAAAGGCATTTACCATCATGAATATTAAATTCAATCTCAGAAGCCCTGATCCACTTGACCTCATCCTTGATCTTTTTCGTCCTCCCTTTGCTCCCATGCGTTTCCACGCACTTCCTGCTCGCCAAAAGCTCGGGCTTATGACAGCAGGTTAAATTCTCTGTCTAGTGTAAAAGTATAAAGAAGGCTACAGCAATTATAAGGAAATTAGTGGAACTCCCATTAATCGTGAAAGCTGACAGTGCCTTAATGTGCACCGTGACCCAATGCAGCTTTACCCATTAACTTCTTTTCCATGTAGATTTAAAAAAAACAGTTACAAAAGGCAGAATTTTCACAAGATTCTGCAGCAATCAGAAGTTCTGCATGTTTGTGGTGGCCTCAAAACAACTACTAAACTTTACAAACCTGTGCTGAGTATACAAGCATGTGTGTACAAATAGATACAGATAGTGAAAGAAAGGATAATGTACTTTCATATCAGCAGCCAGGTGCGCTTCCAGTGCTTGGTTCTAGTCTATAATTTCCTCACTTATACCTTTCGAGTACCTACTGAGAGATCGATATACTGATAATCATGCTCGTCTTTCTTCTCCTTTCTTCCTCTCTCCAGTGATGACCGTTCTCAGAAAAAGCCGATCTACAAAGCAAGCTCGGAGTCCCTACCCTCCACCTGCGGAGACAATCAGCCTCTGGTGTAACTGCAGAGGCAGGTGGAAGGAGAATGGATGGAAGGATGGAGCGAGAGATGGAGTTGTTGTCCATAAAAAATAAAGAATGTCATAAAGCAGTAAATAGGAATATTGGGAGACGTTATTGGGCAGAGTACAATAAAAATCAGCAACAAGCTGGGTATTTAAAAAAAAACAAAGCAAAACAAAAAAATCAACTGAAGGGCAAGTGATTGCTTTAGAGATGCCTGAGCTGCTTGGCTTGTGAGCGCACGCTGCAGTTCTGCATCTTGGACAGAAAGGTGGGCAATTTTCTTTTCATGTATACTGCAGCGTGAAAAATGGCGGGCTACGTTCTTAGAAAATGATGATGAGGATTCTACTCGTAGCGCTATAAAGATGCTACATTCAGTTTTCTTCTTTCAGTTGCACACATAATTGCTCAGCTGTGTATTGTGAATGAATCATTTGGGTGATAGGACAAGGTTTTATGTTGTTGATTTGTTTCTCTTTCAACCTTCATGTTTTCCAAAGCGGAACCAGCTCAAAGCATCTTTGAGAAGGTTATTGTAATCTCTTTACTGTGACAGCTCTCAAGCACATTGCACTCGAATATTTAATTTAATGTAGTTGGGATTTTCTGTGGTATTAAATGGCTTTCAGAAAATATTATTTACCGTCCTCCAGTGTGCCATTGATTTTGTTCCATTTAAGAGACACTAAAGGGGGTGAGGAGTATTGACAACATGGTAAGAGCCGGACATGCATGCTTGCTTGGCCGCACATCCTCTCGATCCAAAGCCATCTCGAGCTCGCATCAGCTTGTTTACCAAGCTTCCTCTTCGGTCTGAAAGACCTTACTTTGAAGCAATGACCTTTACTCAGAGTACTGTGCATGTGCATTCTTGCCTCTATTCCCATCTGCCCGTAAGCAGAGAACTCAGCCCTCAGTCAGTTTGTATACACGTGTATGGACTTGCATTCACAAACTAGAAGCTCTCATAATGTGAAAAATCGCATAGGCAAGTAACCTTGAAAGCTTTCCTGTCAGTTGTAAGGGCAGACAGTGTTGGCCATTACAAGTAAGTTCTATTTTAACTAGACTAGATTAGTCTTCTCTGTCTTCCACCCAACCCCTCCCCCAAAAAAGCATCACAGACTACAACTTCATCTTTTTAATTTTCTCCTCTGTTGCCTTGTAACCCTTAACGCTGTGCCTCACCACCACCACCGCTTATTACCATAACCGTGCTCATAATGCTGAGAATTTCATTACGCTTGTCTGTTGAAGTTATGTTGGGTTTTATGCGGTTTTTATTATCGTGTGTGGTTGACCGTAGGCCGTTGTTAATAATGGGCAAAGCGGCAGTTTAACACTGACACTCCATTAACGGGTGCATGCGCCACAGAGCACAGCCAGGATAATGTTATTAAACTGATTATTCAAGCCCCCTGTACAGCTCGGCTCTGCAGCAGCAGCCTTCCTTTGTTTAGCATTTTACAGACTCCTTGTATTTCTTCTCCAACTCTACAAACTTCTGCTTGCTTTATGTCTGAGGTCAACCCAAGGAATGTGGAAACAACAGACAGGGAGACTATAACCAAAACAGAAAGACTTGGGGGGGGGGCGGGGAATCATGCTTCATAGGGGGGAAAAGAAAAAATACAATGTTGTAAATTTAAAATGCTCTCCTGAATGTTAAATGCCAGTGAGCACCATTTTGTTTTGGCCTTTGAGTCAGTCATGAGTAAATCATTCTGTGCTCCCTTGTGGATTTTGGTCTTGGGGCTTCTGATATCTGGCCCAAAAAAAAAAAGAGACACAAAATTATGTATCAGGAATTTCACACTGGAGCTTTCCCTGAGGTACAAGGCTCTGGTCGGGAGAGAGGGAAGTGAAGTTTACAGTGACATTTTGACCTTGATAGTGTCTCGATGGATAAAGCACCGGACAACAGCTTAGGTGCTGTGCAGTGCATACAGATTTCCTAAAAGTGTTTTGTCTGGTGCACGCAAGGTCCTGTCCGGATAAGGATGCAGATCTGTACTCTGGCATTAAAGCCAAATAGCTCCTCACTTGTGTCCGCAGTTTGTCTAGTACCCTAACTGCCCTTAGTCCATGCAAACCGACATCTAAAGGTGACTTATACCAAACGTGACACCGCACTGACTAATGCATTACAGTGCCAGGCATTTGTAACACTGTGTCATTGACTACTGCTGTTCCCGTCACGGTCACTTGAGTTTGTATGTGCATTCTGCATATGTTGTGTCAAATGGCTGAAAATGAAGGAGTGGAGTTCGCAAGAGAAGCAGGTGTTTTCCCCTCATTACTTCCTGACAATGCCCCATCTGGTGCGGGGGAGCTGCTGCCACAGACTCCCTGCCAACCCGGGAACAAACACTCACAGAGAGGCTGACAGGGAAAAATGGGATGGGATGGGAATTGGGAAATGAGTAGGGCAGATATTATCCTCGCCAAACAACAAGGTTAAAACTTGTGTCGAGTAATAAGATCCCTCAGTGGAGAGACCCCGAAGCAGGGACCTTAAGATCTAACACAGATCCATTAGTATAGGTTAGCTAGGGGGTAAGAGTTCAAAGCAACTTTATGGGAGTCAAGAGTAGAAATATTAATATTAATACAGACTGCCCAGGTGCTTTACTGGCTGCTTGAACTTTCCTGACTGTTCAAACTAAACTGACCAAAGTGTCTGGAGGACTTGTCAGAAGAGGCGGAAGCAGATTTAAGACGTGTGACGTGCCATCCCTGCAGTTACCTGAGAGGGGCGCCAAAGATACAGTTTCAAAAAGATGCCTTCAAGCCTTGGATGCTAAAAGTCCATAGTATAACACTAGATTAGAGGGGGAGAAAAAGAGATGTGGAGAGAGAAACAATTTTCATAATGGACCAGCGCTCTCTGACTGGAAAACACAATTATGGGCAAACTGTGGCCGCAACATGAGGGTAAAGTTAAAGAGCCCCTTTAGCACGACCTAATAAGCCCTGACTACAGATGATCAGAAACACCGGCTCATCCTTAGCCCAAGTTTTTGTTCCGAGCTATTACCGTCATTGTAAACGGTGATTTAACAGCTTACACTGAGGTCTGTTTCTTGTTCTCCTTGATGAGTCCTATGCACATTACTGGAATCAAAGCAGCCTCTGCAACAGAATTGAATCTCAAACTACCCAGAGGCTACTGCTTGGACTGATTTGGCACTGAGTTTCTACCACCAAATAGCCAAACAGTCATTTCAAACGAAGTGCCATCTTACAAATGATCGCGTTTCTTAATCTGCGTTTTCCTCCCTACAGTCAACTTTAGAAAACGCCACATTTTTTGCACCACTTGTCCCTAAATTTGAACAATAAGAACCATTCATTTCCGTCATCTTAATCAGCGTGCCTTGCATCTTTTAAGTCCTTGGGGTGGAATTTGAAATAAATTGGTTATTTGAGTCGGAAAATTAATGCTGGTTATCAATCACATTTAGAGCGAATTGATTTCAATTAACTGGAAGACGCAGCCCCTCTTGCCTCCCCGGCTCTCCTCCTGGATAGCCCATTTCTTTTTTTTTAAACCCAGCCCCTTGCTCACATCCGCACACCCCTCCACCTGCTCCTGCTCTCTGCAATTGGCTAGAAAGACATCCAGGACCGCCCAATTGGCAAGCTTTACAATATATTTACAATGTAAAGTAACCAAGAAAAACCGGCCAAGCCGTCATATTCGGGGATTCAGAGGGAGAGAAAGTGGGTGTGTATGAGAGGGGAGCATTACTATGTAAAGACCTGCTATTACGCTCGGAAAGCTTAACAAAGCACACACTCGTTCACGCACAGTCGCACGCGCGCGCCCTGTCACACACACACACACGCGCACACATACATAGACGCTAAAGGCGCTGTCGGAGGGTGAACCTGCGGGTTCATGTCACTCTGATTTCTCACAGGAAGAGGAATATTAAGAAAGATATCAGAGGGGAATACCAGCGATGGCTTTCGCGACCGTGTGGAACTACTGCGTCCCTCTAACCATCGTAACAGTGGCTTGGCTGATCAACACTGGTAAGGCTCATATGAAAGTGAACGAATGTGATGTGAATGGGAAGAGTGTCACGCCGTCTCGATGTGTTTGGGCTTTTCTGTGCAAGTTTGTCTAAGTCCTCTAAGAAGAAGCTGAATAGCGCTTAAAAATGCACCGGGTCCACTCTGACTTACTGTGCACTTGGACGGGAAGGAGGAGGAGCGCACCACGGAGCAAAACACGTGCAGATGTGCCAGTTTAATGTTGTTTTGTGGACTGGTGTTAATATTTCTCAGTGGCTAATTAGAGTCAATGCCCTTTGAGGAAGCCGGGGCTGTATTGTTACATGGATATGAGTCATTGTCTTAATCACATCTCGGAACTGCTACGCTGGGAAGACCCCTAAAATTTCCAGTCGTTGAAAAGAAAAGTGAAAGGCGGCCACTTTTTTTTTTGACCATGCATGAATATTTGATGAAAGAAGCCAGTGCTCTCTCAACCCTTGTGCGTCACAGAATTTGCATTTTCTCCTGATGTTGGGATTCATTGTATTACAGCTGTTGTCTGTGGCGGAATGGGAGCCTGTGACTTATGCAGCCTGTGCATGCAGCGACACACACAGAGCTCCGATTAAATATTCTCATAGAACACATGAGCGCTCATAACAAATGCCCGCAGTGGACCAGACATGTCTCAGACACCAGCAGCAGGAGTGGTGTTTGTTACTGCTTTTATATTCTGGGGAAGAGTGAGGGACTGTAAAGACCTTTGAGCCTTCCCCTTATCAGATAAAATAACATCTAACAATGTATTACAGCAACTTGTAACAGTACCTGTAGTGCTTTGTATTGCTTTTATCACCATCACTGGAACACTTCAGGTTGGGATAGTCCTGCTTACTTCCTTTACACAGTAGTTGGCTAGTTATGGTCACTCAGTAGCCTCTTAAGTGCCACATTTGCAAAATATGGGGATTTGGATTAGCCTCTATCATGCCTCTGAAGAACTTCAGCTGGATATTTTTGTGGGATTTGTTTGGATGCAATTTGAAATAAAACTTTCAAAAAGAAAAATCCATCTGAAGCCTCTGTGATTTTGACTAAGGAGGATTGATGATGACAATGTGCACATAAATGTTGCTCTGCTGGTTTGTGTCCTGTGGCTGTTGCACTCTATGACCCCTTGTTTATGTTGTCCTGAGGCAGTGAAATAGTTAAGTGCTTGGTAAGGCATGGACACACTCAAACCTGGACGGTGCTGTTGTGTTGATGTCTCTTGTATACAAGAAGAACTACCTTACCAAAGCCATTTTTGTGGCTGCACTAATACCGACCTCACCAGAGCCAGTATATTGATAGATATTGATTTTTTCCTTTGGGGAAAGTGTGTGTGTTTGTGTGTATGTATGTGTTTAATGAACACTGGGTGGTTAAGGTATGCACGAGCTATAGGTATTTGTATGTTATTCTCACTGTGTATGGGGTTTGTGTTTGTGGGTTTGGGCACCCATCTATGAATATGTGTGTTGCAAGTACATGTGCTTTACATTAGTGTGTGTGCATGGGCGTGCGTGCTGCGTACAGTGCAGGGTTTTGCCTAAGCTGCAGGCAACCTCAGCTGGGGGCTGCTCACTGATCACTGTCATTAATCTAGCCTCTGACAGGGGCTGAGAGAGACAGGAGGCTGGGGAGTTTAGGGGTGTTACAGGCATAAGGTCGGTGGAGAAAGGAGGGCGATGAGGTAGAGTAAAGATGGTCTGTTTCTAAAAACCTTGCAGATGTGCACCGATGCTGTGTCTGCATTAGGAAAAAAGAGATTTAATAAAGATCTTGTCTCAGTTATTTTTCTTCCACCAATCTGAAAGAAGGGAAAAGGTGGGAGGCTATAGAGGGTTGGCAGTTGTTATTATGCTAGAATAGATATGGACAGATTGGGTGGATAGATGGATGAGTGGACAGATAGATTGAGAGGTTGATGTGAGGATAGCGAGGCTGGAAGACTTGGCGCTTCTGTGAAGGATGAGGGAAAGACAGAGGGATAGAAAGATGGATAGAGGAAGAAAGGCAGAAAAGAGCGAAGGAGCGAGGAAAAGTGAGAGAAGAAAGGCAGAAAGACTTCACAGTGTGTCTGACGGGCAGGCCTGAGGGACATGCACACACAGTCAGTGCTGTATGTTTGTGCGCAGATTGCCTGGCTTTGTGGAGGTGTCTGATCAACAGCAGCTGCAGGCCAAACTTGCAAAGCACGTACAGTAACAAATGCTGTTAACTCCACCTCTGCTTCGTGCCCACCCTTAATCGCTACCCTCCATCACTTCCATTCTAACACCTCATCCCCATTTCTCTCCTATGCCGCCATTACCACCTCCCTTATCGCAGTGTGCATTAAATCACCTCCATTTGTTTATTTGAATGTGTGCAATGAGAGCCATCCGTTTGAGCTTGTTCCCCATCATCCTGTTTGGACCTTGGCTGGGACTCTGGTGGCTGAAAAACGGCAGCAGTTGGACGTACTTGTGGGAGGAGATTTGAATACCAATTATAGCTGGTGTGTGCAAGTGCGCGTGTGCATATGCACACACACACAAACACTCAGTGAAGCCATGCATAAATCAATGTCGCTGTGAGTCACAGAAGGGAGGTTTGGCGTGTAAACACAAGCATCAAGGGAAATGCAGTACCCACAAAAAATAAAAATATGGACACATACTATATGATCACTCAAATAAATGCAGGAACGCATATAAACATCCACACACGTCTTGCCTATAGACAGCTTACCTGTTTTGAACATAGTTATAGTACTGATTATGCAAGAGTTTGTCTGAACTCAAGTGCAGATTTTGATGCTTGTCAGGCACAGTTTACATCATACCAGAGTTAACGTTGCCTTTTTACTTTCTTCCACATTACACTGGGCTTGCTATTTCAGCATCTTTGTTTTTTAATGTGCTGAAAATGTCTTCACCGTAAGCCAAGGTTTATCCTTTGATCCAAACCTTGGAGCATAATTCTCCCCCTAAATAAGATAAACTTCTTGGCAATTTAATTATGAAGACCTAGACCTCCCTTCTTTGCTCTCTGCCCTGCCATCTGCTGGTTCAAGGTGAATATCTAAAGCCCAGTGCACAATCAGATTTCAGCGTTGAATTCTTTCCCCCCTCAGATTCCCTGCCTTTTGTAGGTCGAAATAATTGGACAACCTGAACTTGGCAGACTATGCCTGTCAACAGAGAAGAAGCTGAAAGAAGCTTTTTTTAAGGAAAAATATGCTGCCTGTTGCTGCAGCGCGTGGCCATGTTTGATCAACCAGTGCATTCTTAAAGGGTCCTGACAGGGTGGCCCACTATCTCAGCTGAACAACTGGCTCAACATAAGCTCCATAAACAAATTGGACTGTATCGCTTTTTGGGATAGTCACAACTGAAAGAGTTACAGAGCTCAGTGTGGGCTGCTTTTATTCTCCCTTGGGCTTTCATGGGTCCATTACTCAGAAGCAGAGGTTTCGAGGTTCACCATTTAGTACAGGTGATGTATTTTACAGTAATTATCTCCTAATCTGCCCTCCAGTCTTCTGTGCAATCCATAATTCATTTGTTTTGATCTGCGGTTGCTTCACACAATAAATACATTTCCGTAACTTCTTCCAGTATTATATACCAGGTTCCAAAAGGATTTTGTTTTCACTTGAATAGAAATAAAAGGACCTAGGAAGGAGCAAGTTGCTCTATACCCCTGCAGGGACACGTCATATGACTAAGCGTTCCCTTTTTCAGCCTGTTTTCAGCGCTTGTTTTCACTCTGCTGCGTCCTCATGAACAAGTTCATGCAAACAGAATACATGAAGCACAATGATTGAAAGGGGCACACAAAGACACCAATTGGTAATTGGATCCTTATATCTCATTTGACCATTTGTTTAATCGTCCATTAGTGAAACTTTCTGTCAATCTAATCAGGCCAGCACTAATGTAGAAACACTCTTTATGGCTGCCACCTCATCTCCTTCCCATTACTATTCCCCAGACAGTGCAGCTTGTGATTATCATAATGGTGATCTATGTCGTCCTTACGTGTCGCTCTTTGAGAACAACTGGCGTTTCACCAACTTTGCAGCTGAAGTTTTTAATGCTGACTCGGATGCCAAGGACGTCTCCTCCATTTGCTGGCATTCGAAGCCTGCCAATCAATCTGGTACTCTTAACTCTCTGATCTGACTGGCCCAATGCAAAAGTAGAACGCCTCTTTGGGTCCAGCTGCCCATGCTGCGACCTCGTGTCCCCTGAGCCAGCAGCTTTTCTCCAGATGCTGAACCCTCTCGATGTGTATTTGTCTTTGCCATGGAGCTGTGACTGTGTCACAAAAAGTGATTGCCTTTGTGTAGCTTTTTGGGACTACTGACAAAGGCAGTTGCTATGTATCCTTTCTGCTGAGCACAAGGTGTGATTATGTCAACGGAAGCTAACCCTGAATTGCAGACAGGTAAAAGAGACAAAGTTGAAAGAGACAGTCCTCTGACTTAAAAAAACTTTGAACCACTAATGCCATTGGGGGTACATTCCTTGCTATTGGTGACATGGTTTCCATGACTAAGAGTAAACGTTTATGCCTCCTGCCTGGCCCTGGGCTTGTTTAACACCCTTCCTTGCTGCTGTGACACCTGTTTCGGCAGCTCCCGCAGGGCGCAGCGCTAACGTGGCCAGACAGCAGCCTCTGGTAATGCCAGTAACCAAGGTGATTATCCCCACTCAGGCACTGCAACAGAGCCCTCACTAGCTGTGATTGGATGAGAGAGCCTTATTTAGCTGAAGAGGGCAAGTGCCTAAAATTGAAGAGTTGGAAACTGTGTACTCTGGCAGTGCTGAGGCTAATACACATCCCGTCTGGAAGACTTGATGTAGAGACAAGAGGAGGAGAGGATGGCTGGTAATTAGGTGCTCGCGTCGGGGTAAGGAGGATCAGAAATGAACTTAAACCTAGGTGAAACTGTCAGGCTGGGCACAAATGTTGCCAACAAGACCCCATTTCCCTTTGCTTTTGGGAGGTCTGTGTGTCCAGTGGAGGCTAGCTGATGAAGAGTGACCAGCCTTAGCTGGGGCACTGAGGGACTGATGGGGTCACAGAGGGAGAGTGAAAGGGTTACGGGGAGAGAAGGAGAGATGGCTGGCTGCACAGTGTATAAAAGAATGAAGGAAGACCGCAAGGAGGGGGGAGGGAAAGCGCCAGGGGCTTGCGTCACAGACCACTGGAGCAGGGAGGAACAGAGCAGAGGAGAAAGTCAGGCAGAGAGAAGTCCAACAAACGAGTGAATGATTGCGGGATTTCAGCTCTAAAATGGAAGGGCGTGTTTAAAAAAAAAAGGACAAGGGAGAGAGGGAGAGAAAGCAATCCCTGCGGTGCAGTATGACTGATTTATGGGGCCAAAAAAGTGAGGAAGGAGGGAAGAGAGAGATTAGGAAGGTGGGGCCAAAGCAGAAAAGTAGAGGGTGCTGATGTGAGAAGAGGATGTGGGTAAGGAGAAGGAGGAGGGGGAAGAGGAGAATCAGAGAGATGGATGGCAATATACCGAGAAAAGAGAGCGCGGGCAGGCACTGTGTAGGTGACCACACCTGAGAGGCAAAGTGTCATGATCGATGAGGTCACAGCATGCACATGCACTGTCACACCCACATGCACACAAAAACGCAGGCAAACAAGTATTGAAATTGTTTCCCAGCAGCTCGTGGACAGTCCACCCACTTTCAGCAAAGCTACATGGCGCTTCGGCTTGGAGAATTAAACACCCACACACGCACAGGGCTATTCATCTGTCTGCCATTTAGAATCCTTCTTCATATCATTGCCATTAATAGGTTTGCTTTGATGAGATTGTCGGATGCTGAAAATTGCCAAGTAGCACACTATCTACTGGGAAATCAGATGGAGATTTTCAGAAGACGGTCACAACAATGCCGGAGAGGTCTCGGATGAGTTTTCTATCTTAGAAAACTCGCAAAATGTCTCTCCCATGAGTGGCAAATTCATTCGCGCTAAGACCATGTCTGACAGAGATAAAGTGATAGAGTCAGATACAGTGGTTACAGAAACCTCAGGAGTGGCATTTCTGTTCCTTTATTTCAAACATCATCAAAGCTTCATCATGTTAATGAATGTTTAATGCTTTCTGAAAGCATTAAAAGTTGTATAGAAAGAGGGTTGTTTGCTTTAAAAATGTATTTAGCAAGCAAACAGTTTTCATAGATTATCTTTCTGCAAAAGCACACATTGCAGTTTACTGTATCCACTTTAAAAACCAAATGCTATCATTCAACAAAACACCAGTGATAACAGCAGCTGCCGATAGATCAAAGTCAGACTGCTCAGCTCTGTTCTGCACAGAAGCCAAATGATAGTTGATAAAGGTACTGAAGAAAAAAAGCCTCAACCGTAGTTACCGCTATACTTTCAGAATCACCTCCCAATTCTCTGCACTTCTTGTCTCTGTCTGTCTGCTCTTCTCTTCATCTCCTTCTACAGCCTAAGACAAGAGCCTCCACATCAGGAGTAGTAGGCTTTGATCCACTTCATTAGCAACCCGTAAACAACCATTAATTAGAGGCAATTAATTAGCAGCACATGAAAACAATCCTCAAAAAGTTGGCTGCTCTCAATATCCCCAAGTGCTCGTAGGAAGGAAAGAGTGTGAAAGAGATGGACACAAAGAAGAAAGAAAAAGAAAGAAACTTAAGGGGAAAGAGCCTGCGGTCATGCTTAATGTGCTGGTGCTTGATTTACCGCAATGATTTGCCAGGCTCTTTTGAGATTCATAAGGTCATCAATTCATGCTCTGCTTTCAGCAGGGCAAAACAATAGTGAGGCAATGCAGCCGTCTGCACTGAAGTAAAGAGAAAAGAAAAGAAGCTGAGCCAAATTGGATTGGTGCTACGATTGTTTCTGCAAAGACTGTTAGAGCTGGCATGGCCACTTAAAAAGTGGCCAGGCACCAATGACCTTGAGGAAAGCTCTGGTTGATTCTCTCCCAGGATTCATTTCCTCTCGAGCGGCTGAAGGGGCGTTTAAGTGCATGACTGCTGATTCACCTTATGCTTGTTAACAGGTACAACCCCTCTCCCCTCATCTCCCATTAAGCATCACCAGTAGATTGAAGCGGTGCTTGACTTGACACAGACATGTTCTTTCTGTTTGATGAATAGTTTTATCATTGAACACACAAGAACCATGGCTCTCCTTTCTGGCCATTGTAGAAGTGGAAGAGAGAAACAGGCTTACAGGCAATGATACTGAATGAGCTTGACACAGGCCTAGGGCACTGGGCACAGTTGCAGAGAAACAGTGGTTCATAGCAACTGCCACCCACTGGGCAGTACTGGTGAATTGAGCTGTGAAGCAGCTTGCAGGGGCCAGTGGGGTTCTGTGGATGGTACCAAAGTCATTTTTAGCTTTTGTGATCCACGTACCCGTGAACAGCAAGAGGTTTTTGTGTCTGCAATATGCCGTAGATCCTACAGTCTGGAAGGCACCACAGAACACACAGCACGGCACTGTTGCCTCCTGACTGCATATACAGTAACTTACTTTATTGCTTGAGAAACTAATAAAAGGAAGCTGTAGGGAGGAATGTGCTTTCATTCTTGATTATTTTTTCTCTTCCCAAAGGCCATGAGGGCTACCATCTCTCCTCCGTTTATCAGAGCAGCTTTATCTGTTTTAGTCTCCAAGATTCCAGTTGCTATGCAGTACATAGTACAAAATGACCTTTATGGACACACACACACTCACCCACACATGTGTGTATATATATATACATACATATATACATATATGTATATATATATATATGTATGTATATATGTATACCAAATGACTGTCTGATTTGTTTTGATACCCACATTGTTGTGTTCGCCTTCTAAAGGTGGCACGCAGCTTCACACAGCCCCTTCTTTCATTACCAACACTGAGCAACAGTTTATGATAAACTTCGTAAGATCATTAAAACTCCAGTTTCAGCCACGTTAAAGTATTTAATAGCTATCATAAATGTTAACAGACTGTCACATATGTTAATGTTACCTGTTTAACTATTAGCAGTTACCTAATAGCCACATTAGCCGTTTGTTATTGTTAAGGTAGCAACTAGTGGCTGTGGCTAAAAACAAAAAGATAATGTTATTGCTGGAGTTAGGCACTAAAAATCGGTCCTGCCTGTCTGTAACATTAATAGATTTTATTAATTTAACAGGATAACACAATAATTGATGAAAGAAAAGTGTTATTTTTCTCTTAAAGTCTGAGATTGAAGCAGGAAAAAGTAAGGATCAACTAGACAGAAACACGGATGGCCTATTTTATCAACTCTGTTTGATCAGCAACAAAAATATAGTACAACTTCACCAGAAGCATAGTACTAACTCAGAAAACCTTAAAATATTGTTGCCTTTATAGTTATTTTTGCCTAATCATGTTTGTCATTTATAAATGGCACGTTGTGGAAAATGCCTAGTCATGCCCATTATGCCTAGTTGCCTGTTTTTTTTTCTAAACTTGTCATGTAATATATATACCAATGTGTTGTGTTTTTGTGGAAAATATTGCAATTCTCACAGGAATGTAGCAGGGAGAATTTTATAGTTTGATCCAGGAGTTGAAGTTGTATCGCGACCATTTGAGCTTTTGTTGGCAGATTTGGAATCACATCTGAGAAGATATAGAAATAATTTTTGAGAGCCGATTAACCTGGAGCAGCGTCTAGCTGTGTGTCTGAGATAAACTAGTGGGTTTTTAAATGTTTGTTTTTACTGTTTGTACATTCAGTACTGGTGTACGTGTTGCGCCACCAGCCTACATTTTACCAAATGCAGAAGTCTGATTGGTCAGATCTATTGAGTTGAATCCAAACAATCAAACTTTGTTAGAAAAAATAAATGCTGCAAATTTGTGCAGCAAAATTTCACTATCAGTGGAATGGCTGGATCAAGAATAGGTGAGTCCGAAATATACTTTAAACATACAAATATAACAGAAATATATAGTGTTTGGTGTGTAAAGGACTTAACCGTTATGCTACTATAGTTTTGCACTATGTTAGACAACTTAACAATCGGTTTGTCATTGTCATTGTTTGTATTGTTCTAATTTTTTATCTAAAAAAACGTGCTTCTTATTTTTTTTCCTAGTGGTTTTGAAATGTTATTTTGTATTGTCCTGGGTATCAGTATCAAGTTTGAAATTCTAACATTGTAACTACCCTACTATCTATTTCAACAACTTCCTGATTTTTAAAGATTAAATAAATTTCTTAATAATTGAAAACAGCCATGAATTTCAGCCATCTGATTCTATGTGCTAGTCAGAGAAGTTACACAAAAGCAAACTATGCCCTTAAAACAATCATAAAGCCCTAGCTTTAGGGCACAGACTATAACATTAATTAGCTTTGTATTATTTATACATTATAATAAGTCAGACATTATCATACATTTGCCACTGAGCAATTAAACACCAAAAGGTGTGTGTGTGTGTGTGTGTGTGTGTGTGTGCAATCACAAATTTTAGTTTGCGACAGCACTACTTGTATATGCAATTATAACTGATGCTTATTTATCATGGAGATCGATTTTAAGTTGCGGTGAGGAAAGCAATTTATGAGCTTATGGGGGAAATGAAAAACAAACATAAACCACTCGTAATTAAAAAGCAGGTTGATCCCAAATGATGACTGACTTGTAAATCAGTGGTTAAGTTGCAGAAATGTGCACAAATTTGAAGCAAAGCAGAGAGACAGGTTGGCAAGTTGACTCATGCACTTGCGCTAATTTACACACCTAAATTTGCATATGCACAAATATAAACATTGCAAGCACTCCAGAGAGCTTTTGGAGTTTTCAGACTTCCTTACTGCAGTGGGGGTTTTTTTTGTGCTGTGCTTTTTAAATGCCATTCCTGTCCTCCTTTTTCTAAGCTTCTAGAGTATTGCAGACAAATAGAGGGACACACCTGGTGATTGTGTTTTAAATGCACATTCACTGTCTTTTTAGCTTTGTTGTTATGCATGTAGCACTCTTTGTCTGCCTTTTGTTCTCAAGCAAAACCAGTTTTTTCCCCACTTGATTGCTATACTTATTCTCTCTCCACCTTTTCATGCCGTGTTCTTCTTTTTCTGGCTGCCTTCCTTTTATCCTTCATTCCCAATTCTCCCACAGTGTGAAGCTGGTTTAAGGGCCTCAACACTGACTTGCTGTCTTTTTGTTTGTACTCACCATGATCGCTAAAAACCTCTTTTATCCCTCCTTGTGCTCCTATCGTTCTGTGCCTAACCTTGTTGATGCTTAAATGCCCATGCCTATGCCCACACACACACCCGCCAGTTCTGTGATCCAGGTGCATGTGTCCGCATGCATCTGCTCCAACTGTTACTTAGAGTTTCCAGTGAGAGGGAGACTCAATGATAGTTGGAAAGACAGACTTGGTGAAGGGGAAAGGGGACTTTTTGTTGCCAGGACTGCTTGCTGATGGATACTTTGGCAGTTTCTCCTGCCTCCCTGCTGCTTCCACCCCATTCCTGCCTCCTCTTGCTATCTACCTCTTGTACTGTAGCCGCGGGCAGGCGAGCCCAGGTGTGGAGGGATAGACAGTGAAAGGGAAAAGGAGAGAGAGAGGGAGAGAGAGAGAGAGACACGATTGACAGGGCCCAGGTGGTCAGCACAAATGCCTGTGTTTTTGCTTTCTCATTCTCATTTGCATGTACAAAATGTTTTTTTCCTTCCATCTGAGTCTTTATTTTTCCTCACCCTCCTTCCATTTACACACGCCGCATCAATTCATTTCCAATATTATTTTTGACTTCTCCGCACCTCTTCTCACCCTCAGTTCCAATTTCTCTTGATAAGTTCAATTCCAGCTTCCTTTCTTTTTTAACTTTCTGTTTTCTTTTTATACTCAATTGGAGTTTGTTTTCTTTTTTCCCCTTATCTCCAGATTTACCTTCTCTTGCCATCTCTTTTGCTCTGGGCTTGCTGAAGTGTGCATTTTACTTATACGCTGCACAGCAGTATTCTGAAGGTGGAAGCTCATTTTTGTACATGCCCTTCAGAGACCGTGCAGTCCCTCCAACCATCTCCATTCATCTCCCACCCACCTTCTCTTCCTCCCAAGACAGTTTTCAACTAACCCCCTTCTCTCTTTCTCTCTCTCTCTGTCTCTGTCTCTGGCCTTTCTTTTATTTCTCCCAAAGCATAAACACCAAAAGAGAGTCGAGCCCCTTCATATTTAATTCCCTCATCTACATCCTACCAATTTCCATCTTTCACAGGCAGACTTTTATGCAGGCCTCATTACTTTTGTCTTTCCTCCCCTGCTTTGTCCATCTGTCTTATCTGACCTATGTGGCCCTCATCCATTACATATTCACCTCTCCTACCTGACCTGTTCTTGACATAGTGGTCGTTTTACAGTTTTGTGTGCTCTTATGCATGTATTTGCCTGAAAGAGGCTAAGTAGTATTCTGCTCACACATGCAGGCACATACACATGCATCATTGTCCTAGCAATCTTGTCATGCCAAACACACCCCAAGTGGTTGAGCCTGGCACATGAAAAAATGAGCATAAAAAGTATGCGCACTTAGAAATATATTTTGTGTACTTTTTTTTTTAATTCACTGCACACTTTCCTTTCAGATATCTGTAGATAGCTCCCCTGAATTATATAGGAGCCACATACATATATATTACACTAAGATACCACTCACCCTCAAATCGCTGCACACATATTTGCGTGCAGTCACAGACACACATAAGTAGATGCTCGCACACAGACACACAGGAAAACAGCAGTCAGGTTCCCTCAGAATTTCTGAATTGAGTTATGTAGCCTGTCAGTCAACTCCCAGCTCCCACACGTAACATACACACACAATGGGTTTCATCCACGCACACATCTGCCTGTCTGACTGCATATTTCGCATGGGGAGGGACTCAATTACTGCGAAGGTGAAAGAAGCAATAAACATGGCACAGATACAGTGAAGCTCGCTCAGCGGCACTGCAGTCAATCACAGAGCCAGGTAGGTAGCCGCCGCCACTTTGCTCATCCAGTTGTAAAGTTCTAGCATTGGCCAGAGGTGGTGGATGGATAGAGGGAGTCAGAGAGAGGGAGGTGGTGTGGGGGTGCAAAATGCTGCCATCTGACCCACCTGAAAATTATGTGGCTGTAACCGGCTTACATGCCCCTGCCGCTGAGACGACAGAGAGCTGGGATGGATGGAGGGTGGGAGGCAGTGGGAGATGATAACAACATCCTACCTTCATTTCAGCCCTCATGCACACACATATTCTTGTTTATGTACGCTACCACAAGCACACAAACAAACACAGTCCCTAGCATCACCGGTACTGTAGCTTAGCTACACGATTTTGTCACCCTCCCACACTAGAGGACTAACAGCACATTCACACAAAATAATGCATCATTTGCACAGATTGCATCTGTTCTCGTTTCCCTTTGTGTGTGTGGGTTTTGTGTGAGGCTGATGTAACAAACACCTTTCCTGGTACTCTATAACTGCTCTTACCGCCACTATAATGACAGCTGAGGTTTAATATAATTTGCACATATGACTCCTAACCATAATTACAACAAGACAAGAGCAGCCATATATTCATGATGCTGCTGATGTTTTCTAACTGACGGTCAAAAGAAAATGTTTAATTTTAAAGATCCGCTGTGTTTTTGACCTTGCTGTGAATTAAGCTTTTTCTGATCTATTGAACAATAGATAATTCTTTTACAACTTGATCATACTCTTACCTCATTTTTTAATATCATGTTTAATAATTTAATTGAAGAGAGCTTTGAAAAAGTAACCTTCAGTTTTACCAATGCAAGATGGAAAACAGGTCGGAAACCCAAAAAATATGATTAACTTTGTGCAGAACAACTTCAGCCTACTGCACTTACTGTGGTAGTGCATGCGTACATCATCTATAACTACAACCAATGTAGCTGAGCTGTAGTGTGCAGCTGTTTATTGACAGATTGTTTCAGGTGCATTCACTTTAGACTTCCTCTCTAAATAATGAAGCTTGGCTTGACTTGTTGGCTTGTGTACTTCTATGTGCCAGCAACATGTGTTTGTTTCTCCTTGGTAAGGACCAAATTATCATTACCAAAAAGAATTTGGCCAGAAAAAAAAAGAAAAATAAGATTCACTTTGGATTTATCCTCTGAATATGAGTCCCTGGTTTCAGATATATGTTAGGTAGCAGACTGGTGGGTTAGTATTTCTGATCATTTTTTCAGCCTTGGGCATGTTCACAAAGTGACAGTTAGTGGGTTACACCTGGCAGGCTAGCTGAAAAATAACATAGAAAGAGCTAGACAGATGACAAAATTCTACTCCATCTCAGCTGTAACAGGGACCCTGTCTGGCACAGTTGACTCTTTTTTTTTACCTGAGTGTCAAAGAATGTAGAAAAGCTCTTTAAATATTGAAATCCTGCAGGTATTGTGATTTGCTTGCAGTGCAGTCTGGCTAAACAGTTAGACTGCATGGCTGTATGATCCAACAAAGCACACGGTGGCTCTCAGAGAATCTAACAGACTTTCACATACTTGTAAATAGTGATGTTCTGCCATACCCCCTCCCACACATACATGTAGAGTGCATGCACAATTCTGAAACAGCTCCTCTGCATTCCCACGCACATATAGAGATTCAAGGCAACAGATGGGGCTTATGTATTTGTGCTACTTACATGTACCTTACACAAATGCAAACAGATAAATAAGCACTGTTTTGAACTCGTGCGCACTTCACACTGTGACAGCTCAGTAGTTGCATTAACAGCATTGCACAAAGCTAGACTTGATAACTACAGCTGAGATGGAAAGAGGGAGCAACTGCCTACTGAGAATCTTAACAGTTCCAGCAGTTTTCTCACTTACCTCGGATACCTTTCGATCCTATCTGTCTCCCTCCATCTTTTATTCATTTCTGTTCCCCTCAGCACATCCGCATTTCTCCCTGCCTCATCCTCTGTCTCAGTCTCTCTCCACGCTGTCCGTCTCTGGATTTACCACGAAGGCCTGCCTTTTGGCGGCTCTTCTGCCTTTTCGGTTGCCCTGCTCGTCTCTCCCATTCTGCCTTTTTCCTCTTGCTCCTTCTGGCTTCCCTTTCTTTCCATCATAGTCTGCTTCGTCAGCTCTTATCCTTGGTCCTGATATCTTCTTTCTTTCGCTCACTTTGCCCTTTCTTTCAGAAGTTTGAGTTGGAGGTAAAGTCTAGAAGACAGGGTGAAAAAAAAGTATGAAAAGATTGATGTCAGAAATATACTCAAGGAGAGACCCATACTGTATATCGTAAACATGCATCTGCCACTTTTGGATTCATCTTATTAATAGATTGCATGAGGTTGTGACACTCTTGTTATTGCTTTGTGTTATAAATAAAAAGAGTTACAGAATGGAAGGGGTAGAATCAATAAGCAGCCTTAAAGGGAAATTAAACAAGGAGAGAAGGGGACGGGGCACAGGGACAAGCTCGGTTCAGATCAGACATTGTTATTAGTTGCTGCTGCCCTTTAATGAGAGTTATTTAACGGGCCAGAAAACAGCCATGCACAGCAACCAGCACACTGAGGCTTTATTTGCAGCTCCATATACAAACCAAAGTCTGCCAAAACTTCTTTATTTAAGACTGTGAACAATCAAGGTACCGGGAAAAAAAACCCCCAAATCATTCATCTTGGCCAGACCCACCCCATCACTTCTCACAGTAAACTTGTGAGAAGGAAATGGGCGGTGGCCTCTTACAGGAAATGCATTCATTCTAGGACAATAAAGGGCTGATTGGAAAGAGTGGACGACTGTTCAGAACAGTGTGTGGAAAAGCTCAACAAGAGGCAGAGAGCGAGCGTGTGATGGTATTACACACCTGATGTCTTCACTCAAAGGTAGCACTGATTTTCTTCGCACCGTTGCTTACCCCTCAACATCGTCTCAGAGCTGCTGTGATAGAACATTGTTTTTTACGCTACTGGAGTTGAGGAGAGTTCTAGGAAATCATCTTTGCTTAACTGCTGCACTCAGCCTGCAGTGCAAATATAGAGCTATTCATAGACCGGTATGATTACAGCATGGATTTTAGAGACACTTTGGCAATGTCATATTTACATTTAAATATTGTCTGGATCAGTGTGTGACACTCTTCAATTATGTGATTTGCCTCCCCTGTGTAAACATGGCTCAGCGGTATAATGCGATTCACTGTAATAAAGACATCTAAAGACAAAGGTGGATGAAGGAGATTGATGGAGCAAAGCAGTCGAAGAACATCACTTGCATGGTGTTCAGCCCACGTTATCCTTACCAACTTTCCTTTCATTTTTTTTCTCCTCTGCTCTCATTGCCAGCACTTCACAGCTGTATACCTGCACACAGAGAAAAATATACTCTGTAACTCTGGGTGATCTTCCTCAAAGATGTTTAACAATGTTTATATATGACTTAACAGAAGCACATTTATTCTATAAACCAGCAAAATGACCAGGGTACTACATATGCCTACAGCTTACTGCAGATATATTTATAATAGTGAATGTTTCATCAGACAGGAAAATATAGAGATGGCACATACAAAAACAGCTACTTCAGTATTTACACCTTGCTAGTACAAGGTTAGACTCCCTTTTGCCTTCAGAACGGCTGTTATTGTTCCTGACATAGATTCAACAAGGTGCTAGAAACATTTCTCAGAGATTTTGGCCCATATTGACATGATAGCATCACACAGATGTTGCAGATTTGCCAGCTGCATATCTACAATGCAGCCGACCATAACACCAGCCTCACCAGACTGAAACACTGATATAAGGCAGAATGGATCCATGCTTTTATGTTGTTTATGTCAAATTTAGAACCTAGCATCAGAATATTGCATGGAGATATCGAGACTCATCAGACAAGGCGATGCTTTCTCAATCTTCTGTTGTCCAATTTTTAATTAGAAACACAAACTAAACACTTTCATTGATTGTTCCTTTTGTTGTTTGCACGATTCGTCTTGATTAATTACTTAGTACTATTTGCTGCTTTGCAACAGAAAAGGTCGCAAATGTTTTGAAATTATCACTCAGTCGTTTTTATAATGATTTGTAAAAGATTTTAGCCAGCAGACACGTTCATTACATTCGCAGAAAAGCTCAGTCGCATTTGATTAAAAACCATTTCGCTAACTGAAACAATAGAAACCCTGCACTGCACATTCGCATTCAAGCTGGAGATAGATTACACTAGGGAAATGGTGCTATTCTGTAAGACAGATTTGTGGACTTTAGTTTCATTAAAATAATGAAACAAATCTTTGGGCTTCAACTTTCATTTCAATGAGTTATTATTTACAGTTCAGAAATATTATGTTTCATGGTACACTCGTAACAGAAGCATCTCGCATAACATGTAAAATGTGTAATAATAAAAAACAACCGTCTGTTCTCAGTTGTAAAAGTATTTTATCAAGCACATCTTGATAGTTTTTGTTCCCATGCAAGTGTCAGCTCAGGCCATCTAAAAACACGCATTCTTTTCTAGAGAAAGCTCGCAAGCCCTGTCAGAACTGATGGATAAGCCTCTAGGTGTTTACAGGTGTAGGTGAGCACAGTGTTAAATTCCTAGATATATCAAACCCAGAAGTCTTTGAATAAAAGCAGAAACCTGAGTGAGTGTGGGATTTGGTGCAAAAACAAACCTGTAATGACTGTCCATCAATTATGGATGTTAACAAATTCCTTACTGGACTCAAACCAAAACATTTTGATACTCAATCTGAGGACAGCTCTACAGCAGCCATTTTTAACCCTCAGCCATAAAAGCTGATAGGGTGCTGTGGGACACCACCCTGTCAGGTGGACGGGTGGCATGGACACTCAAGTTTGTGAATGCAATAACCTGAGAACGAGGTGATGTAGGGGTTTCAAACTGATACCATAGGTGTAGCTACTAAAAATCACGGACGGTTCAGAATATCAGTGACCTCAACCTCAACGTCAAGGTCAGAGGTCGAGTTTTCTTAAATTCTAGAGAATGCGATAAAGACATTTTAATCTTTCATATGATATCCTGTATGTTCTTATGCATACTATTGTGACTTTACTGAATAATTTGCATGGACATAATGCAAGTTAACCTATCCAGTAAGCCAGTAATTAAAAACATCAGGTTAGTGCACCTGCCTATTAATGGTATTTAGAGATTTGTTGAGAATCTGTTAGGATCGACTGCATGAAGTGCTGGAAAGATTAGAGCTCCAAATAAATTGTCGCCTAAAGCCCAGATTCTCTCTTTGATGTTATCTTTTTCTTGCCAGATTGCATTTTCACACTCAGCTCAATGCACTCATGAAGGTCTTTGCGAACATGATGTTAAGCATGTGTGTGTGGGGGGCGGATGCTGAGACAGTCAGTCGAAATGAAATGGACAGAAAATGTATCAACAGTCATTTTAGATATTGATTAAACTTTTACAGGTGTACCACTGTGGTCCCATGTTTCATTCCTGTAAAGTTGGAAGACTCACAAGAGACTGATAAAAGAAAAATCAAAGCAACAGAGGCAGAAATGAACGGACAATTACTCCAAGTTTGTAACAGAGGCTGTCTGTTTGCTGCAATAACCCTGATGGCATCACTGTGGCATCACCTGGACTAATTTTCTAAGACAAAGTTCCTCCACAGTGCCACAAGCCCTTATGCACGTGGTTCCACAGGCTGCTATCTGTGACGAGCATGCTGTCCTTTATGTTTATAAAAGAATATAAATTTACTGGACTATCTGAGAGTTTATTTTACATGGAGACGCAGTGGCGCAATGAAAACACAATAACCACTTCCTTTTTCTTGGTATACTAGTCCTTATCAGTGTGGATCTCAAACTTTGACTATTCGACTCACCAATTACCCATTTTATTAGAAGTTAAAATGCATCAGTTATCACACAGAGCTGTTAATACACCATCATTATGCGACACCTGAAGTTCACAGCACAAAGGCAGGAAGATTATGTGATTTTTGCAATAAATCAGATTAGATATTTTTGCCAGTGCATCTTTACTTTTGCTTTTTCATTTGAGTGTATTAATGTATTTCAAGAGGCCTGTGTGTGGGTGGGTGTGTATGTGGCTTATTATCTGTGTGTGCATGGCTAGACTTGTGTTTGTTGCTCTTTCTGTTTTGAAAGAGTACAAAGAGCCCGCAGCGGGAGTGAAAGCTCAGCCTTTAGCACTATAGGCCTCTGATGGAGAGATTAGCAGGGAGAGCTGTGAAATAAAGAGTGTTAATTAAAAGCGGAGTGAGGGTGTGGGAAAGTCAGGTACTGGAGATAACATGGAGTCAAAGAGTTGAATAAAAAATTATTTACCTGCCCACACATACACATGCACACACTCGCGCACAGACCCATTTTAACCCAAGAAGATGGAGGTTGAGGAATAAAATGAGCAAGTTAGTGATGTGGAAAGTGCAAGAAAGGGAGCATTGCTGAGTAGGTGGCAATGGGAATAAGGGATTAATTGAATGTGATTTTAATCCTGTTGTTTGTGTTCGCCTGTTGTATACGTTCTATACTTAATTTTAAAAGACGGGCTGGTGTCTACCTTCTTGTGCTTTTTTCCAGGAGGTCAAGTAAGGTGAAAAAGAAAAGTTGAAAAAGTGAAATGCATCAGGCCTATGATGGCAGATTAAGAAGAGGAAGTAAAGTATATGCCCTGCTTTTTCATGTCTGGAGCAGAGTAAATGGAAGGAGATAACATTTGAGTCAGGCATCCGAAATGATTACGGTCTCTTACCATCACATAATTCAAGAGGGGAATAATGTTTGTCTGTGTGTCTAAATGGGAAGGAGAGAGAGGGTGAGGAGAAAGGAAGGAGACAAAGTGCCACCTCATAAAAACAGTTTTAACCTAAAAAGTTTGCAGTTATGTGATTGGGAGGTGCTGGAGAAAGTGGAAGAGGTGGAAAGGGCAGCGAGAGGGAAAGCACTAAAAGAGAGAGGCAGCGAGCAAAAAGGATTAATCGAAACTGATTTGAATCCCACCGGCGATATTTGACTGAGTTATATGTTAGGGGTGCAAGAGGTCGGGAATTTAGGGAGAGAGGGGGGCAGGGATGGAGTGGAGTGAGGTGAGGTGAGGAGAGGAGAGGGAGGTAAGGGTGGGTGTGGGGTTTACTTCTGTAAATCATTTTAATGACTCCTCTCCTCTGCATTAGGGGGAAGCCAGAAGGCCAAACAAACAGTGTGTAATTAGAGCAGGCGAATGGGAAATAGAGAAGGCGAGAGAGTTGGGGCAAGGGAAAGTCATTTGGTAAAGTAAAGGATTGGAACAGGAGACCTTTGGACAATAATGGTTATGGCTCTCATTATATGGTGCCGCTGTTAAGAAATGAGACCTGACAAGGTCTGTGAAACTAGAGGATGATGAAGCTGCGGGCAGATGTGGTACAGTAGTGACGTCAGCTTGTGCTGAGATGCTGACGATGATGCTGATACTGTAAGATGGCATATTTCTGGGCGGATGGTGAATAAGATACACGTATAATGATGATTACGGTGGTTGGAACTGTGATTACATTATTGGAGTTTAAGATAAATGTGATGACAGTAGCATGGCTGCCAGTGCTGTCAGTTTGTCTAATTATCCATCCATCCAATTTCTATACCCACGTATCCTGTGTAGGGGCACAAAAGGGCTGGAGCTACTCCAAGCATGCATTAGGTTAGAGATGAGAGGTATATCACAGTGTAAACACTAACAGTACAGAGAAACACTCACATTAAGATCGTTAAGAGTGCTAACTTCATCTGAACTGCACGTCTCTGGATTTCTGGAGAGAGATGGAGCTGCTGTGCTCTGATAATTAGATCTGCTTAAAGCTACATTTAAAATAGCTGTTCCACATTATAACGTGTCTGAGAATTCAGCTTGCTCTTTATGTTCGCTGCAAACTGTGCATTACTCCGAGATGCAGCAATTTATGCAATTTTATAGAGTACTTAAATGGGCTATTGATTTTATTTTGTTCACATATGAAATGCTGGGACAAACAAATATTTAACAAATTATTTTAGTGGTTTTATATTGGATGTTGATTTTTAAAAATATCTCGTACTTTAAAGGTTAGGGTTGCGTTTTTTCTCAAAGCTATTTAATTTTATTATGCGGGTTGGAAGACTTATTTGTTGGGCTCACTCTTTGTCCTTATCATGCTGTGAATGAATGGACCCCTTCATAATGTGATTAAAGTGTAAGAAAACGGGGACAAAATCTATTTCTGTCTAAAATGGATGCTGAATCTCAGATAAATCTGAGACTTCAGCAGTTGGAGTTGAGCAAATCAAGTGACTAATCAAGTTGCAGTCTTTTTAGTACATTTGCTAGTTGGGGTTTACTGGACAGTGTTTCATAGCAAGACAAAGAAGTTATTTTTATGTTTTTTTTTCTTTATTAGGCAGCTGATGGTGGAAGTGAGAGATTCAAATCAGGGATGTTGCACTTCATGGTCAGTGCCTTAAACCCCATAAGCCTCCAGGGTTCTCCAGAAGGAATTTTACACTAAAGAGGCTGTAACTGTGAAAGATGACCACATGATTTGTGTAACTCAAACTTCTGTTCAGTAATGTTTATTTTACAATAGATGTCACTTATTCTTTAATGATGGAAGCTTTTCACAGCCAGTAGTATATGTATAGAAAGAATTATTAATCTGTTTAATACAAGCTAACCATCAGCATATAAATATTTTTTTAAGCATTAATTATCGCATATGACAACATATGCATGTGCTAATTGGCTAAATTACGGTTACAGCCTTGATGTAAAGAGCAAACAGAGTCTCTTTAAAGCCACAGTATAGTTGTAGTAATGAGCAGTCATAGTTTTGTGAATTACAGTCGTGTGGGCAGTTGTAATGACATGAAGAAATTCAGTGCATTTGCATTTTGGGTCAGTACCTATATACAAAGGTTTCTAACATACTGGTAGTGGTGGGCGTTGTTTTTTTTGTGTTTTTTTTTTAAGATCCACAGTGTTTACAGTAATAATGGTGACAATGAACTGTTACATTTGCTGTCGTCAATAATTTAACAGGACCTCAGGAATTGCCCTCTGTTGTTCTCGTGTGACCTCCTTCTCACACTTACAGCAATCCATAATTCATGTGGTGTGTAGTGGCTCCTGGATGGTGATACTGCGATGCTATCTGCCGCACACAGACGAGTGTTTGTTTTGCTGGAGAGCTGCATACAAATGAATGCAGGCGGAAAGGAAAACCATATAAGCTTATCTAATGTGCAATGGATAGTGGCTCTGCAGTGAATGGAGGGAACGATGAACACAAGGATAAAAAGGTGGAGAAGTGTTGCATTGTGCACTCAACTAATGCATGGGTGTACAGTATGCGCTGTATGTGAGTGTATGATCTGTTTAACGGTGAGTAGAAGATGAGGGGATTGAATGCAGAGAAACTAGACGAGGAGGAAGAACCTGATTAGGAGTGTTTGTGTTTCCTTGTCCTATTAACTGTAGGCATGTTTGTGAGTGATTACTTTCTGACCTGTCGCCTCTGGCTTTGTTTTTTACATAGACCCTCTCATTTACACCGCACACATACCAAACACACACATACAAAGTCTTCTAAATCCAGTGCATAAATCCAGCCAAGGGCCACAGGGCAGGCAGGAAAAGCACCTCAGAGACACAGAATCTCTCTCTTCCTCCCTCTTTTTTCACTCTCTGATCTCTCCCTCCCTCAATTTTTCTCCTTTTCCTTCTCTCCCTCCTTCCTAAATCCTCATCTCCATATTCATAGACAGAGGGGCTCTTTAAGACGACCGCTATCTGAAATGGGCCGGCAGCACCTCTTGTTTGTGGCTCTCCAAATGGAGAAAAGCCATTTCCTTTTCCTGTCAAGCATGGAGGTAGACTAGTTTGTGCTAGTATGTGTTTGTGCATGCACGTCTAAGATGTGCACTTGTGTTTGGATGAAAAGCAACGTTGTCAAGCAGTTTCACAATGTTATTGGCTGAGAGCAGGCCAAGTGTTGGAAGCTCGACCTTACTTCCACTTTTAAAATCACACTTCCCATAAAACCCGCAAATTGCTGGAAGAACTGGGGAAATGCAGAAATGTCCCATCAAAGGGGGAGGGGGGGATCAAAAAGAGAAATGAAAAACGGAAGTTGAAAATGTTTGCAATTTTTAAACACTGCATGACTGCTCACTTTAATACAAATCTGTGGGCTGTAATTTGTTTAAATTCTAAAAGGTTAAAACCTCATACTTTATACAACTCTGCAAAACATGATTGCTGGTCTCTTGCCAAGTAATGGACTGTTTGCATAGACTGAATAATATGTTACCAGACTTGTTGTTTATTATGGATGGAAGTGAATTACAAAACCATACTCAACAAACTTAATAACAATAATAATAAAAGAAAAGAAAATGCAAAAACTCTTTTCCAGCAAGTGAGCTTTAAAAGCCTCAAACACAGAAGCTGTTTGAATTTGATTTTTGGAGTGTATTTATCTGTACAAACATTTATGTGTGGGTCACACATAAATGTAATACCATATGTATTCATTAAATTCTGGATATATTCCCCCATCCATGACGCTTGATTACCATTGTGCATAACTGCATTGGTAACATTAATACATCAATGTCATGTAACACTGATATCCCAGCACATTTATTCTGCTGTGGAACAATGCATCATTGAAATTTCAAATTCAGAGTGAACATATGAACAATAGAGAGCAGTGCAATGCAGTTTTAATGCCGGAGGGATGAGAGGAGGCAGAAGAAGGAGGTGAAAACAACAGGTGGGTGTGGAAGGAGGGGGTTAAGCTGTGCAAGTTGAGGAGTGGTGAAGAGTTTTCTTTGCTTGCTCTTACCTTCTCCCATGTGTTTTATTTCTTTCTCATCTTTAATGTATCTGTGATGCAACTGAGGGCAATAGCTGCTTGGAAATTCATTGAATCATCAACAGAAAAAAAAAAAAAGGTCTGATGAAGGAGGTGACGAAGGGTGGCTTTGGCTCCCACTCGCAATTTTTTCACTTCCCTTTCTTGCTTTGTCTCTACCTCCTACCTTGTGCAGATTGAGTCCACTTCTGTAGGATCAAAGGCATGATGTTGCATTAGTGGAACG
The DNA here is from genome assembly GCF_001858045.2 of Oreochromis niloticus. Lineage (NCBI taxonomy): Eukaryota > Metazoa > Chordata > Actinopteri > Cichliformes > Cichlidae > Oreochromis > Oreochromis niloticus. The sequence goes on along the minus strand of NC_031976.2, from coordinate 25,993,945 downwards.
TCACAGGTTATCTCATGTCTTGCGATCCGAGAAACACTTGCGTGTTTGGCTCAGAGTCAGGCTGCTACCTCACGGAGTCAAATGTTCGAAGCTTTTGCCTCTTAAATCCTAAATCCTACTGAGCTTTGAGTAGAACATGGGTGGCTTTATGCTGGAGTAGAATCTGAAGGATGCGTTGTAATGTAGAGACAAACACAGAAGGATTGAAGATTTTACTGTGCTTTAAAGAATTCACTATATTTGTGAGTAATTAGCATGTATGGTTTTAGATCAAAGGGGATCAGATTATTTATTGTCACATCTGTTCGTATTCTGTTCCTGGGAACAAGCGAGTGAAAACCAAGTGTTACTGGTGATTGCAACTCAAAGAATTTGCTCAAGAAAATTAATGTAATGTCTTGTGTCTTGGTGAAAAATTCAATGTAATGTCTGGTTCCCAACATGAAAGGCTTGTACTTTGCATACCCAGTACCCCAAATCCTGTCCTGACCTCCATCACACCTACAAAATTAGAATATCAGTGAATGTAATCCACGCGGCGATTTTGCAGACTTTGAAAAAGCATTTGGCAAAGAAAATGAGTTCTTCAAGGTTGCATGATTGAACTGCTCGAAGTATGTCCAGTTAATCAAATGCAAATAAAAGCTATGGCATTTTAATCTGTCAATATTTTAGTGTGTAAGAAAAAAGGTTTAAGGTTCTTCTGGACAGAGTAATGGAGGTGTTATCCATCATCAAAGTTTCGCTTCCAACCTCAGTGACTAATACATGCCTGTGTGAGACACTGATTGGCAAATACAAAGCATTAATGACACACATGTCACTCACAGCCTACTACCCCTTTTCTGAGCAGTGTGCAAGGGTTTGATTGCAACTGTTGTTAAAAATGGTATCAGCAGGTGGATAATAAGGTGGCTTTAGCTGGCTCTGATTTGCAGTGCGGTTTTTTAAAGCCTTTGCACATGTTAAGGTGAGTCTGCCTTTCCACAGTCTGTACTTAAAAGTCCTTTAAAACCAGTTCTGTGTCATCACAAACTCTCATAAGACATAAACGAGGAAATGTGAGAACTCTCCCAGGTGACTAAAAACAGAAACGTAAAACGTGTGTGAAGCACGCACCCGCACAAACACCGTACATTTATCCTCATTTACTCCTCCTGCCTTCCCTCCTACTGCCTCTCCAGTCACTAATCCTTTTTTCAGCATTCTCTGTGGGCTGATTTCCCCCCTACTTGCATCACTTTTTCTCCTTTCTCCCCATTCTTTTCATTTTTCACTTTTCCCCTGTTTATTTCTCCTGCCTTGTTCCCTTTTCTTCACAATCCCTCCCTGCCTGCCTCCTGTCTTTTCTCCTTCCACCTGCTCTCATTTCTCTCCCTGGCTCATTTTCTCCTTCTCCCCCTGTCTCTTAGTGTATCGCTGCAGACTCTTGTAGTCAATTATCCCTTCTGTTAATGAGCAGATAAATCTAATTGCTCTCTCCTTCAGTGCCTGACGGCGTCTCTCTTCTCTGCCTTTCTAAGCCTGCGGTATGAGGAACATTGTCTCAACCCATCATTTTTCAACCCTTCCTTCATACAGTGGCGCCATTCCTCTTGTGGTTTCTTGGTCTTTAAAATGATTAAAATAGATCTTTCTGTTGGTTAACTACCTGCTTCTTCCATGCCATCCCTGGCTTTTTCTTTCCAATGACTGTACCTTTTCTTTCACCTGTCTCCTAACTGTTTGTACTTCAGCTGACTCTTAACCTTCACCTAGACTGCACTTCTCTTCTTCTCTGCATTTCAGTACAGCCATTGGTGTTAGGCAATGGTGGCCATTGTTGTTGATAGTGACAGATGGTCGTTGGTTTTTCAACTTCCACAGTCTAGTTCTTTGTCTATCTTTAAACTGTTTTTACAGTGTTCCACACTTTGTGGTCACAGACTGAGAAATGGCCATTTTGATAGGTACATCTTGCTGGTACCAGATTGAATGGCTATGGAGGCTATCTGAGTAGAGTGAACGCTATGGTCATAAAGGAATGGACATGGTCAGCAACAATGTTCAGTTGGTATGAAATATCTTTCACACCATTACACCACCGCCAGCCTGAACTGTTGTTGCAGGACAGGATGGATGTATTCTTTCCTGTTCTGTGGTCTAAAAATTTTTAGAACACCACCCAATGTGAAGTTTATGCCACAGCTGCCCTAAATGAACAGTTTTCTGATGTATTGGTGATACTGAGAATTTACTGTTTTACAAAAAAGCTGAAAAAAATAGGAAAGCACATTGTTATTTTTAACATGCCAAATTACAGATCACAAACAAAACTAATAATGAAGCTGTCATCGTTGCTTCTTGTGCTCACTTCATTTTGTTGCTTTATTTCTTCAGTGTGCAGTGAGCAGTGCTACAGTTTTCCTGCTACAGTCACAATAGGGTGTAAACTGATGTGTCAACACTTCATAATGCATGTGAATTCTTGGCAGACAGGCGTCTTATTGACATAATTGATGTTGCTGGATGGCAGGGTGACTGTAATAACTGACATTAAGCAGTAGCAGCATAAAGCATGGGATGAGTTCACTGTGTCATGCAGGGGTCAGCATGAAGTATCATTTGTTCTTGCTGCGATTGCAAATGCAGTAGTTCCCAAACAAGAAGGATGGGTTTGCATTCAGGTTCTGCAACAAAGGCAAGTTAAAACAGTAAGACAGTGTCACAGCTGTTGTTACTCAATCCTAAAGGTAAACTATTAAACACAGTGTATTTCAGTCAGTATGACAAAATGTTTTGTCAGTTTGGATTTGCCAATGTCATGCAATATGTTTGTAAACTATATTCCCAGGAAAAGAGTGGCTTTCCAAAAATATGAGAAATATGAAGCTGAGGGATTTCAGACTTGAATGTGTGGTTTGCTGTTCTACCCACTGAAATTACATTGACGAAAAAAGGATCCCCACCAGCACACCCTCACCCCCACTCCTCTTAGTAACTGCTACAGATGATCAAGCTTTAACTTCCAAAAACTTACAACTGTCATGTAGTTTATATGTGTTCCACAGCAAATTGATGCCATAAGACTTTTATGCATTTCTGAGGCGATTGTGAGGTATCCAAATTTATTCTGTGCATGCAGATAATTAGTCCTGGTGGTTTAATTAATATAAATAAATTGCAAGTATTTTTCATACCAAGGTGTTCAGAAAGTAATAAACACAAAAGGAAAAACAGACAAACAAAAACAACAGTACAACACACTGAAGCATAGGTGGGATTATTTCTTGCATGGATATTGTCCGTGCATATATTTACATCAAAGGTTTCCGCTGCCTGCAACCCAAACACTGATGCATTAAAATAGGTAGCACACGCAGTGGGACATGTAAAGATAAAACACTTCCTGAGCACAAATATACATGAAACCACTGCAGTAGAAAATTCACAGAAAATTTTGAACATGCTCTGTATGTACACAGTGGGATGCATAAAATTAAGAAAAGAATGTAAGAACATCACAGGCAAACGTACAGATACACAGCACGGCCAGAGGGAACGCAAACGGGAGCACGATGAGCAATCATATGGTGCTTTCAAACTGAGCTACATTTATGTACTCATGAAGCATGTCTGTGCATTTAATGTGTCTGAAATGAAATGCTATTTCAAAACCTATCATATAAGAAACTTTTTATCTACACAAATATTTATGTGTAAGTGTGCTTGTGAAACTACATGAGCGCTATACTTGCTTGGCAGGTCAGTTTAAGTTCATTTCCACCTCATCTACCTCAAGCTCATCGTGCCCCGCTGAGCCCAATCAGTGTCCTCTGAGACAACTTATGTCTACAGCAGTACCCTGAGAGCCAGAGCTCGGTGATGAACGGAAACATCCTCAGTGCAAATGCACACCTGCATTCATTCAGACACACACACACGTGCACAGATAAAAAACATGCAACTCAGACGGGCTTGAGTCTCCCAGTTGGGCAAGCTCTTTTCTCATCACTGCAGAACCCTGTGGGAAGTGAGAAGAGTGGGATAAGGATGGCTGGGTAATGATAAAAGAGGTAGTTAAGGCATAATTTGGAGCCGCACCTTTTTAGTGGCGCTGCTGTCATCAAAAAAAGCTCCCATCAAGAGCCAGCCAGTCTTGGCCACCCCACACACAGCACAGGTCAATAGCAATGGCTCTGGCAGCCTAAATCAAAGATGGTCATTCTTTCAGAGTGGGTGGTCATGCTGGTGGAGCTGCCATCCCGGGCTTTGAGACTCATTTGCCACCTGCTGGCACATTAAATGCCAAATTAGAAGGCCTGTTGTTTCATCAGAAGCCTGCAAGTGTGACGTTTGCTCAGTAATGAAGAAAAATTGGCCCTGATTACAGACAAAAATCAAAGCCCTTAGGTGATTCTTTTCAGGGTGGTAAAGAGGCATGACAATCTTAAATGATAATTTATGTTTCTTGTCTGAAATATTCCTTGGACTAAGAGTAAAGCTGTGGATGAATTGCAAAATTGGTTTGACATACCTGCAGATCTCTGAGGTATACCTTCTGTCTAACAAGCACTTTACTCTATTATTCCAACTTTCTTTGCATTGTCACTTTGTTGATAACGACTTACTATCATTATTTTCTGTTTCTTTAAGAAAATACCAGTGTGTTTTTCTTCTAAACTATCCAGCTTTTCATATGACAGTTTATTTAGTTTATGGTTGCTATGGTTATATTTTCAAGGAGACGGATGCAGCAGTGATTTGCTTAATCGTGGGCTAGATCTCCTGTGGTGTCCTTATTTCTATAGAACCACCATTCATTTTACATTTTACACAGATTTAAAAAATAAAATTGTGAATTACATTTAATGAACCTTCATTTAAAACATATTTTTGTGGCCAAATAAATAAATAAATTGAAAGATCTCATCTACATTTTGTACTGAAAGACTCAAAAGCAGTTTAGAAAACGACAGGGAGAATAAGATTAGCTTTAAATAACTGTGGGTTGAGTATAATCACAATTTTTACTTGTAAATACTAAAAGCTAAATGATGACTTTTTGTATTGCACAACATACAAATGACGAGTTCTAGATTTTAACTGAATTTTATTTAGATTTTTATTTAAAGGTACTTTGTATTGTAGTTAAAAACCCAGTAACAGAGAAAACCCCAACAAACAGACAACCCCACATGAGCAAGTACATGGCGACAGTGGGAAGGAAAAACACCTCTGGTGACACCAGGCTCATAGAGGTTGGAGGTGAGGGCAGGAAGACAGGAAAAAAAAGACACTGTGGAAGAGAGCCATACATTAATATTTACTAAATTCAACGTGGTGGTCACATTTTTTTTAAAGACTTTGTCTTGTTTTACATTTTATAGAGTTTTGTTCTTGTTACTTTTGATTCCCAGTTATTATTTGGTTCCCTTTTATTTATTGCTCCTCCTCTCCTCCTTCGGATATGTCATTCTGTCATCTGAGTTCTGCACATCAGGTCATCTTCTGGATTGGTTCTTAGTATGCATATTTTTAGTGTTTTCTCTCTGTTAGGTTCTCATTTTTGTTTCTTTCATTTCCTGTTTTGCTTTACTAGTGAGTTGTCTTTTGTGTCTGGTGTTTTGTTTTCCTTTCTCCTCCCTTGAGTGTCTGATTGTATTTAATTGTCCCTCGTCATCCAGCTGCAGCTAAAACAATGTGATACCTTCGGTTTTTGACATATACCACTATTTTTGTGAATAATGTCAAACAAAACCATGGTTCAGGTGGAAAAAACCAACTGACATAGCCTCAGTGGTGACCACTGTGATTCTCATCACTTCCTCACAGGGCACATTTCATTTTTTCCTTTCTATTGGAAAGCCGTCAGATGTGATTGATTCCATTGGAAGATACACCTGGATAATATTGATCACTTGCCCTGCCTTGAGCAACAATCCCTCCACTAACGGTGAGATGAAATCTGCCGCAAACAGCTCAAAGCCAATTTTATCCAAGCCAAGTCCTGTTTGTCTTGTGAGAAACAAGGAGCAGCAGATCTGACAACAGGAACCTTTAGGGGTCTCAAAGGAGAGGTGGTTTTATAGATTTCTAGATTTTAATATTGATAACTAAGGCTGGAAAAAATAAAAGTTTAGTTAAGTTTAATATCTGATGTGGATGTTATATTTTGGTGTTACCTAAGACTTCCTTGCAACACTCTATATTGTACTTAAATTGCAGCTCTAGATTGTAGCCTTACTTTTTTTCAGGTGGAAGCGTGTGATAGGCTATCATTATGAGATGACAGTGCTGCTGGACATTCATGTAAATATGATTTCTAAATAGTTGCTTTTGGCAAAAAGGGTGACGTTCAGTTCAAAGACTGGCATTTCAGGTGCAGTTACTGCAGTGAGCTGCATTTGAGTTAAGTGGCTTTGATTATTGCCAGGTGTATTCACTATGTTCCTATATTGAAGGTTGACTTTGATTTCAAATTCCCATCATAGCAGCCGATCCATTCTGGCAGCAGTTGTGAGAAAACAATTCATTATATTTCCAGCTATTCTTAGTTTCAGCTTTTACTTTTATGGGATATGATGAAATATAGCAGATCATGAAATATAATGAAAAGGTTTGATCTGTGCGAACCAAAAAGCAGAGTAGCTCATGCACAACAAAGCCTGTGAAATGAATTTAGAAGGAGGAAAATGAGGCACTTGAGGAGTGGAGAAGAGCTGATTAATGGTAGGGAACAAGTGTGATTGATTATATGATGAAGTTAATCTTTATTTCCCTCCCACTCTCCCCCAGCCCTCCCATTTTCAAATAAGTGCCCCCCTTTGCTGACCTCAACACCCACACAAACGTTTGAAGCTTTTTTCTTTCTTTTTTTTTTTTAACACTAATTTCACAGAAGGATCTGTGATTATCTCCAATCGCTGCACTTCAAATCAAGTGCAGTTCACCATGTGCAGCTGATCGGCGCAGAGATGCACAGCTGTATCTTTTCCTTTTAGCCCCAAATCAGCGTTGCTCCCGTTATACCCCCAAAAGCAAGCATAAGTGAAAAGCACATTTTCAAAAATACTGCTTAACTGAAAGGAGAAACTACTGGTGTAGTTTCTTTGGAATTAAAAGCTGGGATTTATTATTAAAAACAGAGAAAATGAGTTCTGAGAATGAAACATCTCACTAAGTGATGAAGTAAATATTGAAAATTTAGTATCGATCAATAACCCCATTATGAAGCCCTGCAGAAATATACAAAGACTTGCTGAATTTTTTCAGCCTTTAAACTCCAGCTATTGAGCGAAGAAGATTTACAACCAGGGGATGGCAGATTATAGATAGCATAATGCACTTCCTACTTGACATACGAATTGAAGGTTCTGCAGATGGAACTCCAACTGACAGAAAATTATATATTCACTCTGTGTATAAGTTGGTGGTCTAGCCTGTGTTCAAAGACAACTTATCTGTGGTGCAATCTTGTAATAACCACAGGCAAATAATGCATTATGTAGGAAGGATTTTTTTCTTTTTGCAAAGGGTACGTAGAAGAAGTAACGGGAACTAGTTGTTTCATTGAAACCGTTTAGTTTCATTACCTATAATGGATATTCTTTTGTATCCATTCAAAGAATTTCTCCTTATACAGAAAATTGAGAGAACATAGTTTGTCAGAATTAGATTGAGTGTTTTCTTATTGTCAGACTTTCAATACACTGTTTTCAGGACGCATTTTAATGTTAATGTCAGTAACTGTAATCTTACACTTTGTTTTCCTGCAAGTGAATTACACTCAAAATACAGATTTAGATAAGACAGACTCTGTAAACAGAACTACAGAAAGTTTACAAAAAGAACAATTATATAATTATTTTAGATAATGTCTTTTTTTTAATTATAAACTTGATGTCAGCATGTAATTATCAAATATCAGAGATTTCATCAGTAGCAGTTATTACTCGTCAAAATGAAGGCAAAAAAAATGTTGGTTAATGAGTCAGTGCAAGTCCCTAGACAGCTTCAGAGCTCTGACTGCAAACAGAGCATCTTGACACCATACTCACAGACTTATGTGGCCCTACATCATTTTTTCCCCTCCTGCATGCTTTATTCAGCTCTGACTGATCGTGAAGACACATTTCCTACTCCGTGTCTCCTCTGTGTGGCTGCATTGTGCTTTCTGAGGGTGCGAGCTTGCAAAGTGTCAGGAGATTTTTGTTCTGAAAACCAAGTATTCTTTGAAATACCTTAAGTGAGATATGCTTTATTTCAGCAAATAAAAAACACACTGTATAAAACAGTAACAGAACTGTGGCTGTAACATTACTAAGAAAGGAAAGTAATAAAAGTTAAGGCGCTTATAAAGCAACAAACTTCAAAGTAATGGACCAAAAGAGCCAAAAGACAAAGCCACTATCAATGTGGGTGGAAGAAACTAAATAACAACAAAATCTGACCAAGAACAAATGGAGGGAATTTACACTATACAGTTTTTTCCCCCACAAACCCTCAAAAAACTTCACATTTCTATGTTACGTAAACAAAACATTTCATTCTTCTTTCATTCCCTGTGAATGAATTAAAACAACTGATTCAGATTCTCACCAGAAAAATTCACCAATAAGACACACAGCAGCTGATCGACACCTGTGAGGCTGCCTGAACCGAAAGAGTACAGTTTTGCTAAAGGACATAGTCTCTCTAATCAACAGATCATCACCATCGATAAACACTGCGTCAATATTAAAAGGATTCTAAAAATGTGTTAATTTGTTTTGTTTTTCAAAATTGATAAAGCGTGATAGTCTGACTTAAAGAACAGTTTTTCTTACAGTGCACTGGTTGTTTCAAATCTGTACTTATCTGGAAACTCAGTGCTGTCAGTTATCAAAGTCATTGCCCGAAATGAACATTTGAAAAAGGAAGCTTTATCCCTCTGAATAAAATGAATACACTGCATTTACATTGATGGATTGCAGCTGCAGATTGACAAGATTGTCTGTCAGCAGGATGTTTGATGGCGTTCCAGCTCCTCTGTATTCCCAGGAGACTGAATCACACACACAGATTCGCACAAACATGCTTCAAAACATAAAGAATAGTTTAAAACTGCACCGCATCAAATTACAGCGTTGTTGGGTCAAACAACAGCGAGAAAAATGGTGGCGATAAACAGAAAACGAAAACTCAATAACCCCTCTGTTTTCCTTCTGGTTGCATTTTCCTCTCGTGTTCATCTTTTGAAGTCAAAACTTTTCAATGACTCTAAAGTTGTCTTCAGGCATTCGAAGCCACACAAGACACACACACGCACACACACACACAACGTGGTTTCTGACTGCCGTGAACCTTAGCTGAATTACAGAGGCTGTTAAGACTGTTAGTCTCCTGTTTCAAGTTGGCGATAGATGCTCCTGCACTGCTTATAAGCAAAGCCGGGCTATGACAGGTAATCACTATTACTCGCGCGTTTCCATTTGAGTTACTGATCACAGCATAAAAGCCCATAGCTCTGATTTGTGCATACTATAAAACTCGGGGAGTGAAATGAAAGAGAAAGTGAAGTGGGATGTGGGAATGGTGTTGAGAAGGGTGGAAAGACAGAGAGATATAAGTGTTAGAGGAGGTGTGATAATGAAAGAATGGAAGCATGGATATATGGAGGTGGAAGGAAGGGGTATCTGAAAACTATTCTCAAATGGAGATGTGGAGATTGGACAGGAGGGTGAGAGACCGGAAGAATGACAAGTGTGTGGGCCAATCAATAAGATCCTGTCAGGCAGATGGCAAATTGGAGAGTGGCGTGACACTGAGACAAATTGACACAATCAGATCTACGAAGATGAACAGTCATTGGAGCGTATGTGTGTGTGTTCGTGTGCGCGAGCACGTGCATGTATGTGTGTGGGACATATAGCAGACAAATAGCCAAATCACCACACACATGGACAGATAAAGAAAGTGGGCGCGGGACAGACAGGAGAAGATGATGTGAGAAATGGGAATAGAAAAGTAGAAAAAGACAGACAGCAGTCATAGCTGAAAAAGGAAATGAGAGCAGAGCGAGAAAGCGAAGGTGTGTGGCTGAGAAGGAGTGCATATACCATAACCTTAAATCTGTCAGCGCTGAGACCAATATTCTCTTCCTCCGTCCTTGTGTCACTCACACATTCCCTTTCCATCTCAGGCTTGCACGCATCCCTCTTTGCAATTGCGCATTAATTTTTCAGTGTCAATCTGGCTTGTGCCCTTAGCCCTGTACTATCTTTCTCACTCTCAGCTTTTCTCATTTCTTTGCCATTTTTTTCCCAGTTCCCATATTTTTCCCTGCCTCAGTATTTTGTTCCTCCGGATTTGTTTTCTTGTTTTTGCTGCATGCCTTTGGTTAATGTGTGTTTGTGTTCGTGTGTCTGGGCGCCTGTTTGTACCCATTCAGCTTTAGTTTATTCAGTCAGCACCATTTGTCTCTTTTGTTTGTTTGTGAGCTAGAGATAGATAAATATAATTAGACAAATGAAATAGCGTCTTCCCTGTTTTATCTCCCTTTGCTCTCCCTCTGGTGGGCATAATCCATCTCTGGCTCCTTCTTTCGTCGCCCCTTTTACCCTTCCCTGTCTTCTCCCCCTTGTTTCTCTCCCCCTCCTTCCTCGTCACTTCCTCCTTCCCTCTTCCTTTCCTCTGTCTCTTGCCCTAAAGTATTTTCATTTGGGCTGTGAAAGTTGCTGTTTGAATAGGCATATTTGTCCTGCTTAATAGCATACCACCTCGCTCACTATGTGATTTAGCTCCTTGGCCTTATCTCGTGCAAACACAACCACTTCTCACTGTATCTGGAGGCTTCTCTCTCTTTCTTTGCCTGCTTTTTTTCCCTTTCCCCCTCTTGCGTGGTTCTCTCTTTCCGCCTACATCTCTGGCCATTGCAACGCCCCACAGCTTTATCGAAATAATGTTAAAAGCGACAACCATGCGTTTTGTATGACTAGATATGATAACTTTAGCATTTTGTCATTACACTAGTATAGACAGCAGTTCAACCTTTATCTAATGAGCAGCAGGTAGCTGGCTTTATGAACTTTCTTGTGCCATTAAAAAGCCCTGCGGCCTTGAGTTTTTGATTTCTTCAACCTTAGGCTGTAAAATGGCATATTTCATGTATACAAAGAGGATAAATGAGCAAGCAGTTGAGGATTTGCAGTACTGCTTCAATAGTTACCACAAATTTAGAATTCATTTTTCCTCTAATGGGACATTTTGCATTAATCTGAGCTCATTTGACAGTTTTTCTTACAATGCGGCGTGTTTTACTATGACCTTTAGGGAAAATGTAGGTGAGAAACAATAAAATTCTGCCACGACCTGCTGAAATCATCTCCAAGGTTACAGTGTGTCAACCGCACCAGTGGAGCTACTTGCAGTTCAATACCAGAAGACTGCGTTTTCACTGGGGAGCTTCCTGCTGTGGCTGAGTGTAACAGTGAATGTGAATGAATATAAGTTTCACTGAGAAAGAAAATCCATGGCTCCGTAGTTTTTACAAGTTATGTTTAGAAACACGTGCAGCTAGTTTTCCTGTTACATATCTGCTGCACTTGCCAGTATGCCTTTTCCTAAAATAACTGACTTTATTTTGTGGTTTTCTACTGGCTTTAATTAAAGGCAATATAAACACAGATAAGCCTAGAAACAAATTGTGAATTTCTTTTGTATAATACGCCTCTAGCTTTACAGATGTCAACAAAGACCCTACATTACATTTTCCACAGCACTGATTAGGAATATCTGCAGTATGTGTAGTTTGTCTCATCTTAAATGTCAGCGGTTTTGCAACAGGATGCTCTTTCTGTGTCACAAATATCAAAGAGGCAAACATGGAGCCATTCCTCAGGAGAGCAACGATTCCAAAACCCAATTACATTGTCCTTCCAAACCATCAGTCAGGCATCGCGTGCATCTGCACGAACTGGGGGAACAAACCAGAGTGTTGTTCTGTAGACTGAAAGAACATACTGCATATTTTTTTTCTTTAATGGGGTTTCATGAACTACAAAGAATGAAAATTCATTTAGAGCTTCTTTTGTTGTTTGTTTTCAACATTTTCCAAATACGTCCGAGGGACCTTTCCCATTCCTTCAGTTTAATACATTTTGTTACGAGGCAGTGATGTCGTCTATCGGCGGGAATTTATAGACCGCAGACATGCACCACAAGACCCGTACATTGTAAAGAAATTGTAATGCATGCCCACACATGGACTCATAAACACATGTGGCCAAATGTACACTCACAAACTCACACAGTGTGACCCTCATGCAAGTGAACACACATTCGCAGTTTCAAGCGGCACACAAATAAACACTTATCCTTGTAGAATTCTTATGTAAGGAGATTTACGTAATCAAAGTCTGAGACTGTGGCTCTACTGTCCGTCTTTGTCCGGTCTGTGGATCGACAGCACTGGGAATTGCAGCTGCATTGTAGCTTTGAAAAGGCAGTGACAAGTGGGACCTGACCTCCTTTAGCCTAATTGGACTGATCCTGGTTGAAAGTGTGAGCACAAGTGATATCATGTGCCATTGTCTTTTCAAGTCCCTTTTTGTACTCGAGGTTAAGTTTTCACTTTCTTTTCACTTTTGTTTTCTTTGGACCATTCAGAGTGAAAAAAGTCGTTAATACGTTTCATGTCCTTTCATGGTTTTTTTTGTTTGTTTTTTTTAAATCAGTGCCAGACATTTCCTGGCATATCCTGTTTTAGAAGCCAGAAATCCCCTAGCTCCCCAAGCTAAAAAAAAAACCAAAAAAAAAAAAAAAAAAAACTAGCATAATTTTAGTAAAATAAAAGTCTTTTCCATACAAAAATCCTATTTATTGAACTTATTTCTCAGTCTACAGATTTCTGCTGGTCATCTACGCCTCACCTTCAGTATGTGACAACAGTAAAAGTGACATAAAGACTGCAAGAGTAGGAAAAAAAGGATTTTTTGATAATGATAATAATTGACATAGTGTCGGGTCATCCAAGTCCTTCACATCTTATGACTGACCATGGCATTTAAAAGTCTTGCTGTGAAAACCACAAATCTGTGAAATGATATATGTTTAATTTGAGCACTTGCAATGAATAAGAAAAATGTATCACTAAAGCACAGTCTGTAACAGTATATTAAACAGCACTGACAGCAGTTATTCAGTCAGACTGAAGTTAAATAGCTTACCTGTAACCTACACAAATGGATCAAAGCAAATAAAGCCGTATGAATAAACCACTTGCATGTGCACATAGTCTAATAGAAAGGGCTTGGCTGAAGCATTTAGAGGTCAGGGATAGTGCTCGAGGTTGAAAAAGAAATCAAAAGGATGTTGTGACAGAGATGACAATAAAAGACAGTCACCTAATGACTGCCGCATATGGGTGTGTGTGAGAGGCCTTAATGTTTTTATGGGATAAGGCACACCTACTATCTCAGCTCTTAACTGCTGTCAGTGATTCCTAATTCAAATCCACAATTCACCATTTCCCAGAATCACGTATTTGCATGTCCGTGACACTGTGCTGCAGGTACACTGTGTGTGGGTGTCTATGTTTGGCACCGAGCTCTTTCTCTATATGCCAGCTCGCCACTGTGATTTTTCGCGGGGACAAGGCTAGGTCATGTTTGTACTTGTTAGTTTCGGGTAGCAGGCTGTGAGTGTGTGCCAAGGTGTGACTCTGGGTAATTTAGTATGTGAGCCTGTCTCTCTTATTGACAACCTGTTCCTGTGTCTCTGTCATTACGCACTGTATGTTTGTCTCCGTTTATGCCACAGCTGGTTGTATTTGAAAACGGTTTTATAAATATCGGTGACATTTAAATCATCCGCCATAACTGATCATGACGTAATCAGTCATAGGCTACCAACTAAATTCCTGTTGTTTCTAATTATATATTTCAACACGTCTTGTGCGCCTTTGGCAGCAGTGTAACGCTTTTGATTGTTCCGTATGCCATTGCTGAATGTTAAGGAGTGAAATTGCAGTATCTGACTTGATGAAAAAGCTTAGAGATGCACATATATTTTGTTTAGACGCTGAGCTGAAACGGTGTAAAAGATTGATTTAAACGATGTGCAACACTGTCAACAGTGGAGTCCAATCAGTCCTTCGGTGTCTGACAAACAGCCTTTTGGGCTCATACTGTAGGTCGCTCTGGCATATATTCAAATCTGCAATAATTGATGTTTTTCTGACTCAGTACCCGCTGTGTAAGATGAAGTATTATATGAATTCAATCAAGTAAAAACAAAAATTACAATAAATGTGTAGTAGTTGCTAGACATCCAGACCAGAAAGATCATCCTGGCATACCTAGGGATTTTTATTTTCTGTCCACAACAAGTGGAAATTGTAGATGTAGTGAGAATAATTTGGGAATGGAGAAGTGAATCTGTTCCACTCACATTAGAAGCTACGCTGTGTTATTGCATTAACAGATGAGATGACCCTCCAGTGGGAGTGAATATGCATCTGGACATCCCCTGATTTATACTCATACATGCATTAAGAAGGAGAATCTAGCAGTTCTGGAGAAGACGCATCATGATTCTTAACCATTATGGAGCTAAAGGGAGAGAAGCACTGGCAGCTCTTCTTGGTGCAAAGATGCACTGTCACATCTGGAAGTTGCTATCGTCCATCCTTTGGTGATAGGCCAGTGGCTTTGGGTCTGGCTCCAAAAAGGTTAAGCCTGCTCCCCTGGCTGGTATGCACTATCCAAAGAGCAAGAATTTTTTTCTAATATAGACAGCATTTTCAAGTCTTTTCAAATGGGCGTGGATATACCACACTGTGTCCTCGACCTTTTTTCCTGATATTGGTAGATAAGAAACTAGCTCTGCCTAGCATTATGTTGAATGTCACTACCATCTAATCTGTTATCAAGTTTTTCGGCAAGATATCCTTTTTTGTGTATCCCTTGTTTAAGTGCTTTTTTTTTTAAGGAGTCAGGCGAATAAGACCTGTTGTGTGCTCTTTGGCACCTCAGTGTGATTCACTCCTGATGCTGCACACTGTGGTAAAACAATTGTTCAAGCTGATAGCAGAAATCTTTCCCAAGATGCTGTCTCTAAAAAACAGTGCTCCTTTTAGAACCGATTTCAGTGAGTGAGTGACTTTTGTGTGTTATCACTTTCGTCATCTTGTTTTTCTGTCAAGGGAGACAGGACTTTTTCTACTTTACAGACAAATTGCTCTTTTACATCTAAGAGTAAGATCAGCTCTTTCAGACCGAGGCTTCTCTCTCTGGAGACTCCTTTCCCCTTGTTTCGTAACGGTGAAGTAGGAGGAATCCTCGCACCGTATGTTCTGTTCATCACGCTTTGCTGTATGTAGCTAGTTATCAGCCACACAGAGCAAATGTCCGCACACTACAGAAGATATTCACAAGGTTTGCTCCTGTCAAAACAGCATTGTAGTCACTGGCTAGATGATGCTATCACACAAGCCTTCATGACTGTGGGAGTAGAGCCTCTGCAGGATGGAGGTGCCTTAGCCTTAATCTCAACCATAGGCCTCCTCAAAGGAGGCAGTTGGAGGAGGCACTGGCAGAACTGCACATCTTGGGTCTCACTGTGCCCTTTTATTCTTTCCTGTCTTTGCAATCTGTCTGAGTCTTCGGACACTAACCCAGTTTTAACAATTCAAGACAGTCTATGATTTATTGTCAGATCTGGCACTTTTATGCACATGCTTGAAATCTCATCATGGGTTAATGAGAATCATAGGATGTAACACCTCACTCGCCTGGTACGACAGGTTAGCTGTGTAACAGGGGTCTAATTTTCACTCTGTTTTTTGCCACACACTAACTGACGTGGTAAATGAGCATGCTGTAACTCATTCCTGTATACTTTGCAGGCCTTTTTCACAGGAGGATTTTTAACGTGTTATTGTAGAGTAATTAATAATTGCACCGTTCCATTTAAAGGGATCAGGGAGGAGGGCCGAATGAAAAGCTTAAATACACTACCAGGATGGTGCTGAAGTTATAAGGTGGCTGTCATTTATGAAGCAGTGGATGGAGTGCAACTGTAATAAAGAGAAAGAGAAGGAGAGTTAGAGGCCAAGATCCACAAAGGCCATTAGTGTCTCTAGTGACTGATTTATTGATATCAGTTAATAAAAGGAACAAAATAAAAGTTTTACTTTGTGGTGTTAGTTTAGGTATTGTCCCGGTGAGCCAGTGGTTAGTTGTTTAGAGCTTCAGACTGCAAGGAAGCTACCAGCAAATCGCATCAACAAAAACTTTATATGGGCTCTGAAATCCAAGGTTTATCTGTGTTAGCGACCCTCTCTTTGAGTAGATGACAATAGGCAAAGAACAGAAGAAAGGATGTCAGCTATTCTGAGTGGCGTGTCCTCCACTTCAGTGTTGAAGGGAACCACTGCAACTCTGTTCATAGTGCTTAACAAACAATACCATTTTCTACAACTTTTAGAAAGAAAATTGCTGTTGGAAATTGAAGTCTTAGAGTTTTAGGAAGATAAAGTAAAGTGGGTGATGCAGTAATTGGAATGTGCTTCTCATACCACCAAGTTTCTGTAAGTTTTAACATGAATTTTCTTGTTTTCTTTTTGACACACTTCTTTAATGAATTCCATCTGTTAGTGCTCAACTGCTGCCTGTCAGACACCCCCCCCTTCCCTTCCCATCTTCCCAGCTTCCTGTCTCTCTGTTACTATCCCTATCCAATAAATGCATAAATATTCAATAAATAAAAAAAATAAATAAATGAAGTAAAACTTATTTAAAATGACTGATTAACTCCCCAAACTGATCACTAGAGACGTTACTGGCTTCATGTTACCTCTGTTCTCTTGGCTGTTGGTGTCCTCTGTCTCTCAGCAGCACTGCAGTCGCCCACAGTTGTCACACAGCTGTTGACTCCACATACTCTGCTCCTCCATCCTCAACACTGTCTTAGTAATTTTCACTTTTTTTATATTTAAGCCTTTTGGTTTTAGAGTTTTTTTCTTTCTGAACATTTCTTTAATAAAGCTTAATATTATTTGAACATCTTTAGAGGTTGAATTAACACTGTTTACAGCTGGGGTAATTTTTCCTTATCAGCTTTTTTTCTTTTTTATAAATAATTATTATTCTTGCTGAATTCTTCCAAGACACAAAACATTTTCCTCCAGGGTAAAAAAGCTGAGCAGTTGTATGACTCCCCCAAGCTGCATGCCCCATGAGCTACTTCTATGTCAGCTGAAGAAAAAGCTGGCTTAGTGGAAGCAGAACTCAGGTCACGCAGGAACTACCTCCCACAGAGTCTAACCCAAAGGGGGTGCGTGCAGAGAAACAAGTTGAAAAACCTCTTAAGCAATCTGGTGCTGTGGCACATATTCAACATGATATAACTGGTCATCTGAGAAAAAGCTTTTAATACTCATAATTTTTAGATCTTTTTTTAGCTTTTAGTCTCCACCAACTTACAAAGGAAATATTGGCTCTCACCAATGCTAAAATGCTTCCACTGAATGCCAGTGTTTGCATGTTGTGTCTGAAAATTACAATGATTAGCTGGAATACTGCATCAAAACAATAATGCTGCAGACCTTAACACTGAAACACTTTGAGCTAAAATGCTAAACCGCTCAAGAATGCTCTGTACTTATATTGTGTAATTGTACCTGAGCAACCCTTCATAGATTAAGCATAATCCATTTTTCCATGATTAATATAAAAACTATAAATTCATAAATTTGTTGGAATTCATTTTTTTTCTTCTTTTATTATCTTTCTGCCATGTTATTGATTCAAAATGATGTATTCACTGATTATTTAAAGGATAATTTGAGGTTAATTGTAAATCTGGGCTAAATAACAATGAGCAGTAGACTTGCTGTGGACACTGGAATAATAAAATCCCAATTGTCTTTATGTTTTTACACAGAAAGTGTGAAAACACATCATGACACCTGACAGTGCTGTTTATTTGCAGTGCTGTATGCATGCTTGCTCAGTGTGTGTGTGTGTGTGTGTGTGTGTGTATGTGTGCTGCTTGTGGAGTGAATGAAAGAGTGAAATTTGGGTTTCTGTATCAGACTCTCTACTTGTATCAGTGCCAGAGGTGATGTCTTTCGTGTGAGATTTCTTGTGGACATGTGTTTATTTATATTGCTCTACATTTGTGTCAAAATGTCAAACAGGATTAATGTCACTAAGTTTGCAAATGTCTGGGGTGACTAAGTTAGGTCTTGAGTGTCAGAGATATGCTTTATCAAATGTCTGCTTGGATTAATGTCTTTATAGTATATTTTATAGTGTGTACGTAAGGCAACAATGTTATATTAGGCCTTGTGGCTTTTTTCATGAAGTGAAGTCGTTCACTTGTTGCATGTATGCACAGTGTAGAGTGGGACATGAGGCTGCTTTAGCAGGCTCAGAGCCATGCGTCTCCCTGCTGTTCATAAGACTGTCTCTCCGTCTGGCTGTGTGTCTCCCTGCTTGGCTAATAGGCTTTATGCTTGCTTGGATCACACTATCTGTGGGTGCTTGAAAGCCTGAGAATGCTTTAAATTGTCTAAGTGAAAATGTCCTCAATACAGTTAAGAGACTCTATTTTCCCTATGGAGTTTCTTAATGCAGAAAGAGTAAAAGAGAAAAAGACCAGTAGTGCAGTCAACATCTTTATAATTGTAACGGCATTACTAAAGCTGATTGCACTTACTGTTCCCTAACAATTCCCTGGTGCCCTTTTGTTTATATTGCTAATGTGCATTTCCAAATTATAATTTAGTTGTCCTATAAGAAAATAGGCTGCTTTTTGTTATCTTTGATTGGAATAATGTAAAAAAGAGTGGCATTAAATACATTTGCAGATAGATGGGAAGGAACAAATTCATGCAACCTTGATTGCATGTCTCCGTTTCCCTCTCTGTATATGTTTGGTCTGAGGGGATGAATAGATGGATGGACAGATGAATAGATAGCCTCTTCCTGTCTTTGTGGCCGTCTGTATGTCCAAATAGTTTTCAGGGCTTGCTGGCAGGCTGTCTGTCTGGCATTTGCCCAGAAACATTACTTCTCAGTCCCAGTTTCCTATGTGAATGTTTAATAAGGGCAGCCTGCATGCTAATAGGGCTGCTGTAATTACGTCTCCCTCTCCTTTCTTCCCATTTCTCAGACCACAGCCGCCCAATCCCAGTGGTATTGCCAGTGTTATTTTTAGATGGCAGTAGTGATAACTCTGTCACGTCACAAACATTTCCCGCACGGTAGCTTCCAGAGTCAACTCTAACCTTCACTTGTTCTCGCGTTTGGTCACCTTTTTCTTTTTGGTGTTCTCCCCCACTCTTTTTCCATATCACCAGCTCATTCCTCTTCTCTGCCCACTCTTTTCTAATCCCCTCTTTCCCTCTTTCATCTCCTCTGTGGAAAATGGGATATCAGCAAACATTCTGCCTTGCTCTCATTTCTCTTTTGCTTCCTTCACCACCCCCCCTTCCCACATCTATCCTCCTCTATACCCCTTGGCCACCCACATGTGCTTTCTCTTTTTTACCTTTCTCCTCTATTCATTCCTCACACCTTTTCTTGTGGCTCTGCAGCCCTCCATCCCATGTCCTCTGTAATGGCCCTAAGTTTTAGTGACTGCACGAATGTGTCAGCCTGAGCGATGGCCTTTTCCTTTCTCCCTCCATCTTTCTGGGTCCCTTTGATTTCACCCTATCTCTTATTTATCTTTCTTTTATTCTTTCTTCCTTGTAATTCTTTGCCTCAGAGGGTGAACCTCAATATCCTATTGGATTTATTTTTTTTAGTATGACATTCATGGCGTCAAAGCCTTTTATCACAGCACCACGTCTACTCCTACCTCTTGCTTGCATTCAGTCTCTCCTCTGTATGCACACCCTCTCAAAACTTCACCACACATATTGCACTGACAAAGGGGTAAAGCCAAGCACCTGTAATACCTCTAATTCAGATACTAAAGAACCAACTTTTCTTTTGGCTCTCAACTCACCTTTAATTTTTCTCTGCACTCCTTCTCTTACTCTTCATCCATGGCCTCCACTTTTAAATCCCTGTCTGTCTCTGTTATCTCCTCTTACGCTCTCTACTTTCTCTCAGCATGCGCTCAGATTCCATTTGGATTCCTGTCAAAATAAAGATATCCGTGTGTAATTCAAAAGTGGAATAATAGAAAAATGAAAGGCAAGCAGGCTGAATGAGTGAAAGAGGAGAAAAAAAAGGCTTGTTGGAAACTTGAGTAGGGCAAACTATCTTGTTCTTGTTCGCTGCCATTCTTTTACTCTTTCTTTCTTTCTCAGTTTCCTCTATTCTCTCTGTCTCCCTCCCTCTCTCTCTCACGTTATCCAGGCCTCCAGAGGGATCCACTTTAGAGCTGCATGAAAATCAATCACTCCCAGTGTCCCGTCCACCCCCCTTTCATCTTGTCGTGATGTTTTTTACAAAGTGTGTGTGTGTGTTTCAGGGGGTGGTGTGGGGGATTCTTTCAACCTTCTTTTGTGCTTCCCTTGTTCTTTTTGGGAGGCTCAATCCCATCCACTTAAAAAACAAATCACTTGGTATTTGCTTAAGGTGGAGGGGGCTGATAAAACAAAGCAAACCCAGTTTGGCCTCTCTGTGCGCCCCTGCGAACACTTGGCTCCATGATCTGCATAGTGATTGGCTCGTAAGACGGTGGGAGTCTAATTCAGGTTGTTCATGTTTTTCAGGTGTGTCCTTTTTAATTCTTAGAGTGGCTGCCTGGTCTGCAGGACCGGTAATCCAATAGGTTGCCCTGTTTAAAGGACTAAATTAACCCCGTCTTACCCCCAGTCTTCTTCTGTCTGCCTCGGTCTGTCTTATTCCCCCAAGCAGTGGTGAGAAGGGAGGGAGAAGAGACAGAGAGGGACAGACACACCATTTCAAACAAAGTTATTGTGTTGCAGAAGGGTTTGAGCACAAGTGTGAATGTGTGTGTGTTCCAGTGCCGATATCCTTGTGTGAGCCAGTCTGAGCTCGAAACCTTGGAAGCAAGGACGTCTCTGGCAAGTGAAAATGGTTTCATACAAAGTGAATTTTCAGCTCTCCACTTCAATACAGGGACGTTTTGTGATGAAGTACTGAAAATTTAAAAGTTACATTTAAAAAAAAGAGTGTTCTGTGAATAATGAATTGATACAATTAGATATTATGAAATGTTTCTTCTACACTCAGGTGAACCCTGTGATATTTCTTGTTTTTTTTCACCCATGTGCAGCGCGATTGGTGGAGCTTTCATGTAATGCCTGAAACTCATCAACTGGAAGCAAGCGAGCTACAGTGTCAAAACATGGCCAAGAGGAGCACCAATCCACTGATTAATAGATGGCCCGCTCTACCTTCTGAATTTTTTAAATGTCATTTTTCAATGATGTGAACATCATATGAAATTCAATTCTCCTCCACCTTAAAGGGTTTGAGGCAGAAATCTTACAGATGGATATTTCAAAACATAAACCCAGTAAACCCGAGGATATCTGCCACCAGGAGAAGTGAGAAAATATGTCTTTCTAATTTTGGAGAGTTGCTCTTTCAGAGGTCAACTCCACAGAGTTACTAATCAGAGCCTGTTTACAGGTCTTGAGAAGTAGTACTGTGTATGCAAAGAGAAGCTGATGGCGATTGAGGCTGAATGCAAAATTTTTTTTAAAAAAAACCTTGCAGGGCATTGCCAGAAACTAGTCATCTTTCCAGATTTCTATAGCCCGCTCTTACTTTTTCCTCAAGATTAGTGGCTCAGCAGGCTCAAATGTTTGACTGCACTGTCACTGGTCATTTTGCTTTGTGAGTAATATGTACCAAGATTTGACAAAGAATACAGAAAACAGTAACTCTAGTTTTACAATGAAGTTTTATGTAGGAGGTCGTTATTAGCTCAACAGAGTTGCATGTAGTGCTTAGTATGTGTCTAGCATGGCTCTAGATTAAGCCAAGTGATGCTAAAAATGGGTATGAATGAGTCTTAATAGTTCTGGGTGAGGGAACAATCAACGGTCAGGTTGTCGTATATTTAAAAATAAGATGGCAAGATGTTTTTGTGCACCACTCCAACACTAAAATGCACTCACAGAAATACATACAGGGACACAAAGGTTTTTTTCTTTTTTTTCTTTTTGGAAATGAAAGCGGAGGCAAAATAAAATACTCTATATGCTCCCATAAATGCCTGAAGCGATGGAAGATTTATTTGTAAGACGCAGTGCCAAACCCCCTGGAGCTTTCATCGTATTAAAATTGTTGTATTCACCAGTCCCACACACACACACACACACACATACGCACACACACACACACAAGGACACACTCCGTTTTGCATTCCATAAAAGAATCAGATTTTTCCCTGATTTTCCCAGGACTTTCTTTCTTTCTTCTTCCTTACTTTGCGGGCAGCTGAGGAGGTAGAGCGGGTCATCCACTCATCGGAAGAGTAGTGGTGAGATCCCCAGCAAAGTCTGTGATGGTATCCCACTGATGATGAAAACTGATGAACATAGATTAGAGATGAAATGAATCTGTTTGGATGTCATAAAAGTGAGCGTAAATAGGTGATCATGGTTTATACTGTAAACCTGTTTGAGTTACCAAAAAGTGCAATATATAAAAACAGTTCATTTAGTAGAATTACCACAACTGTAATCATCCTCATTTCCTCTTCCTACCCTTCCTGATGTCGTCATCTTTTTTTTCTTCTTTTCGTCGTCT
This sequence comes from Oreochromis niloticus, assembly GCF_001858045.2. Taxonomy (NCBI): domain Eukaryota; kingdom Metazoa; phylum Chordata; class Actinopteri; order Cichliformes; family Cichlidae; genus Oreochromis; species Oreochromis niloticus. Next base: position 25,971,242 of record NC_031976.2, on the reverse strand, counting down.
GTTCCCAGTAGTCATATCTAAAGTGTCCGCTGGGGATAGAGCGCTTTCATTAAAGTCATTATGCAATCGCCCATGCTCCCCCTTTCCCGAATCACTTTATCTTTCCTTTCCTGTGCCCTCTCCCTCCTTCCTTCTCTCTGTACTCTTCCTCACTACTGTCTGTCACATGCCGTAAGAAAAATACAGGAGATTAATATATTTTGTTCCTTCCCTGTTATTGCCATGGTGTATCTGGTTGATCTTACTAGCTTGCTTCAGTTTCTCATCTCTATTCCATCACGCTCATCTATCGCTCACCCTCCGTCTACCTTCACTTTTTATTTCTCTGATGCTTCTGTCTCTCTCTCTTTTGCTTCTCTCCTCACATTATAATCTCTCTATTTTCTCTGTTATCTACCTTTTCCTGCTGACACACGGCTTGCCTTCATAACATGGGATGTTACATGTAAATCCTTTACTATTCTCCACAGATTAATCCGCAACGCAGCATTCCCACCTCTGTTTTCTATCTGTTATCCATACCTCCTTTGATCTCACTATGAATTCCCTCTTTCTCGGGCTGTCTTTCTTCTCATTTTTACCCCCTGTACCTGTTACTTTGATTTTTTTTTTTTTTTGGGTTCGTCGTCATGTTCTGCTTCACTCTGTCCCTCATCTGTGCACCCCCCTCACTTTCAACTAACTTTGTTTCTTGTCATCTTTGAATCCCCCTTTTCCCTCCCCTGGTTTCTTTTCCTGTTTAAATTCCTCACTATCCACTCTGTCATTCTTTTAGTTTCTTCAGGCTTCTTCTACGCTTTCCCTTCATCTTCCTGTTAACCACCCACTCTCCCAAAAATCCATAAAAAGGCCTCTGAGTATATCAGAACTGGTTTTTGCTTCTTTTTTCTATTTTCTCATTCTTGCCTGACTTCTACCTTAACCCTTTCCCCATTATAACTGTATGTATACTGTGTGTATATATATATAAAATATATCATTGTGCCCTAGGGCTTGTCCCAAATCTAAATGGGGCCCGTGGGGAGCACACCTCCCAGCAGTCTAATATATTCAGGGCCCAACATGAATATTTCAAACAGTGCCTTGTTTCTGTTTATTTAATGACAGAGCTAATTCAAATGCCTCCACTGATTAAAAATTCATTTTATTTGTTAGATGCTTGCCTTTTATTTATTCCTGCCACTGCGTACATAAACAGCCGGAATGAGAGTGTGTGTGTGTGTGCATGTGTGTGTATGTGCATATGTTTGTGAGGCTATTTGTGGGGAGTGCAGACACATGGAGACAAGTGGAGGCTTGCTTTGTGCTTCTTGCAATCCCCTTTTGAGTGGGTAACATGTGTTGCGCAGAGTAAAAGAGCACATGTGCATGTGCTTGTACTCGTGCGTCTGTGTGTGAGTGTTTGCATGGCCTAATTTTCACATTGTTTAGATTTTTCCATCTTTCCTCCAGAGGCCTCACTATCACAGCAGAACAACTTCCTTCATCACAGAGAAAAAACACAGAAACCGAACCGCTCTAATGCATTCAGACCTCTTTGTTCCATCTTTCCTTGCCTTCTCATTTATTCGAATGATTGGTGCTGTTCCATCTTTTCAACCAGCTGTTTCTATATCGCCTATCCTTCCCTGTTGTCTCATGTTGCCTTTCATTTCTCCTGGTAGAACAAGTGCCTCTTTATTCCTCTTATTGATGTTCATATGCTTGTCCCAGTCATCGACAGTCATAACACTGATCTTTTGCTCTAAAGGTGCTGATCCTGATTAGTTGTGAAACCTGTCAAAGCTTTTTTTTTTATGGTCTATATTTTTTGTGAACAGCATGTATGTACCAAGGTGCACATGCATGTTCACCCCCACAAATTCCAAGTGACAACTGATCACAAGGTTTCTCCATCAACGCATGTCGTCCTTTAAGTCTTCTGTTCTTTATCTCTCTGCTGATTTCCCTTTTCTGAGTCTCCATGCGTACCTTCTCTCTGATCCTCCTCTTTGTGTCGTTTACACTCTCCATCTCCTCTTCTCCTCTCTATTCTCTTTCCTTTTGTACCTCTTCTACATGTCGGGAAAGAAATCTCTTTCATTTGATTTTTATTTCCCCCTTCCTTCCTCATCTAATCTCGTCACAAGGCGCTGGCAAGTGAGGAAAAGAAAAGGCGCGTGTGAAAAATGGGGTCTTTATTCATGTTGTTCCACCCTTTCTTCTTCGTATATGCCGCCTCTTTTGCCGGAAGGGTGAGTTTGTCGCACATATCTGAGAGAAAAAGAGTCGGGGAAAAAAAAAAAGCTCAGCGGAGGAGTGAGAGATGGTACAGAACAGCAGGGAACAAAAACAGGAGAGAGAGAGTCAGAAAGTGATTTTTTTTTTGAAGGGCTGTCAGGCCATGTCGAGTGAGAGAAAAGAAGGGACATGAGGAGAGAGGAAGAATGCGGAGGTGTCAGATCTGTTTATCTCCCTAAAGAAAGTGACAGTCGTTTACCAGCTAACAATCCATTCTTGCTACTGCACTTCTCTGAGTCCTTCTGTGTGTTATTCTGTCTTTCACTCTATTTTTCTCCCTCTCTCTCCCCTAGAGCGTGCTTTCAGAAGCGGCCTTGCCAATTTACTGTAACTCTCCATCATCTTTTTTCCCTTTTCCTCATTTTCCTTTTTCATCTCCCTGCATTTCCTTTCTCAATCAAATATACATGGGCTTTTGCAGGACGCCCTGTCTTTCTCTCTTTTCTCTCTCTTTCAAATATTCTCTGATGTTTTCTTCCACCACTGTCACAGCATTTTATCTTGACATTTCAAAACCAAGGCGCTCTCTCTCTCCAGGAAAAATGTCTCAATTGTACACATGATGTTGGGCTCATTCATGGGCTCGAGTGTGTGTGTGTGTGTGTGTTTGTTACCCTGCCTTTATTGAAGAATGTGTGTAGGCCATCTATTTCATGAAGTATTCTGGTGCCCTGAGGCGTCGCTCAGACACACACCATTCATATTGTCTGCGCTCTGTTGTCAACTTTTAACAACAGTCATTCTGTTGTCGCGTGAATGTCTCCATTTCTATGTGTGTTTACATGCGGACGCATCAATTTGGGATTGTTCATACGTGGACAAGGATTAATAATTGATTACGCTGGAAGTGCAGCCACTATTATCTCTAACCTGACATGTGATAGATGCTGTACTGGGGGGGGGCATTGTGTGTGTGTTGTTGTTTGTGTGTGTATGTGTGTGTATGTTTGCTCTCTCAAAGAGTAATTATCACTAGAAGGTTGCTGCCCTATTGGCAAATGCCAAATGTTTTGTTCTGCTCTGCTCCAGGTTAATTGGCTGATTGAAGTACAAGACTCCTACTAATGCTTTCTTGTGCTGTAATCTGTGTGAGAGAATGTAAGGTTTTATCCGTGTGACGGTGCCTCCCCCTGTGTTTGTTAGAAAAGAGCAATTTTTTATGCTTAAACCAAGACAAGCAGTGCAGGAGGCGATGATAAGGATAAATCCTGTTATTGTCATAGTTTCTGCTGGTTATGTTGACATTATTCTCAACAAAATTAACATCTGAGATCTGGGTCTATGCAAAAATGAGGTGTGATGCTGCAAATAACTAAAGTGGTGTAATGTTATGGTTTAACAAAGAATCAGTGAACTCAAATGCAGCATGGAAACAAAACACAAAGAGAATCTGGAGACGTGGACTAGATGGTGTGTCAGGTCAGAGCGAGACGCTGGAATTGGTGAGTGGGCTGGTAGGCAAAAAAAAGCAGGCAGGCAGGGTCTCACAAAGTCTAGCTGGCACACGAAGGAGGTCTGAAGCACAGAGAGAGGAAAATGTGGTAAACAGAGGCAGGTCAAAAATACAAGAGCTAGAGAAAATGCTCGGGGAGCCTGGTTTGTCTACCACAATAGTTGATGGACGATCTGGCAAAGAATGGGCGTAAAAGCTAAGGTGTTTACATACTGTAGGTTGGTGTTGTAGTTGATGTGAAACAAGTGTGCCAGCTGAAGGGTGAACCATGTCCAAGAGAGAAAAAAGGACTGGGAAATAGGTCTGTAACAAGCAGCAACCTTAAAGACAGAAAAAATGAAGCCAAAATGGAAATGCCCAAAACTCAGTTTTACTTAATAGCTGGAAAAGTGAGTCAGTCCACAGAGACCTCATCTTAAAATACACGTTTGAAGCAGAAATATACTATTTTTACAGCCTAGTACAAAACATGGCTGTGGTCTCTAAAGCTAATGTACCTCTTTCTGACAGCTGAATGGGTGATGAAATTTTATACAACTCATCCATTTAAATTGTATTCAAGATTTAAGTTATGCACAGTTGAGAGCATGGGCGCTTTGAGTTACAGGTGGGTGCAAATTTATCATGTTCTAAGTTGCACAAAAATGGATCCTAAGGATAATAGAAATGTAGTTTTAAGCCTGCTGTTTGGTAGCCAATATTAGCACATCTTACAGTATTACACTAAATTAGACTGGTGCCTTATTAAGCTAGGCAGTCAATGCTAGTGTTACTTGATGCTTACATAAGAGCTCTCGCCTCAAGTATAGTCACTTCATGTTTAAAAAAAACACACAAAAGGCAGCAGAAAACTTAGTTCTTTAGCAAATCCTGTACACAAACCAATGCCTGGCATGAGGTTATATTTAATATTTGGATCCTTTTTTTTTTTTCAAACCAAGATACTACCAGAACACTATAATAAACATATAAAATAAGGAGCAAGTTTTTGTATTTTGTAAAAACATGATTCAACACTTACTGACAAACAGCAGACAGGCTTTTAACACAATCACTCTGAGGGCCATTTGTTAAAGAGTACCTCAGCTGACCTGAACGCTGGATTCTCTATGGGCGATGTTATTCTGAAGCTGAAATGTCACTTATGCATGAAAAGAATGCATGAAAAGCTCTGGACATGTGTGCACATGAACATTGTGCGGATGTCTACGCTTTGTGTTGAGAAAGAAAGAAATTTTGATCAAGTGTAGCCTTTCAAGTTTGTGTGTGCGCACGTGTGTGTGTGTAGATCAGAGTGCTGGTTAAATGAGAGGGGTAATGCTATAGCTTTGTGAGAGCAACACGGGGCCTAACTCAGCATTAGTCCGACTGATCTCCATTTGTTCCACTCTTGTAGAGAGAGGCAGATAGAGAGTAAGGGAGAGAAAAAAGGGGTACGGAGAGATAGAGGGAGCGGGATGAATTACATAACCATTTGGGAGTTGGGATGAGGCAGAAAGGTTCGAAGAGAAGAGAAGCGATGAAGAGGGGCATGCTGGGAAAAAAGGGGAAAAATAATAATCTGTGACAAGTGAGCCAGCTAAATTTGAATGATGTATTAAGTCATTGTAACAAAAATCCTCATCCACTCAAAAACCCCGCTTATACACAGTGAAGCACAACTTCTTCTTTGTAAATTTATAACCTAGAACAAAAGTCAGGGATGCAAAATGACTTGTGTATATTACCTTATGTGGAACACAGAGAAGCCTTCGAAAACAAAGTCAGATTGTCCTGTTTTGTTTTTTTTTTCAAAATACTTCATCTTTTGTGGATCCAGGGCCAAAACAAAGAGAATGTGCATTTATAAATTTGGTCTAGTGAGCGGTTACTCTAAAAGAGGGAGGCAAGTAATTTTAAAGGAGAGAAAATGATAGTAAAGATAGATAGGGGAGAAGAGGACTCTAGAGCTTTCTCCCTTTTCTTTCCCCCACCATTGCAGTCCTTTGATCTGAGCTCATGCCAAATTTAGAGATGTGGTTTAGCCCTAACCTTTCGTCATCTCTCTCACTTTTCTCTCTCTCGTACATAGAAACACTCATTGAAAAGGCACTCTCTCTCTCTCTCTCTCTCTCTCTCCTACCCTGTGTTTCTCTCTCTCTTTCACACACACAGCACAAATCCATGCATTCACATGGCTTCATGCTGTTATAATTTGGATTCCGTGTGAGTGGGTGCATAACGATGACAGCTAGAGGACGGCATGAAAGAACTGCCACCCAGTCCTCAAACTGAGACAAGCTCATATACCCAAACCCAGCCTATCTGCTTAACCAGCACTGGATCACCTTATAACCAAGTCCCAAAAGTCTAACACTGATGCCTCAGGCCTTTTTTTCCCTTCTTCAGATGTAATTATCATTAACACTAGAAATCACTCCTGCTCCAACTCTGCCACTTTGAAAAAAATATTCATTTATTTTTCTTTTCAACATTCACAAGGCTCAGAGACTGTAATCTGTTTTCTGGAATGGAGACACGTTATGCACAGTCAAAAACCAAGAATGCATGAAAGGTGGTAATTAGAAATGGAAAAAAAAGTTCTGATGTTATCATCAAACCAAGGTTATCTCAGTAAGGAAAAAACAATTGGAAGCTGAAAAGCCTAAAGTTAAAAACAAACTAAAATATTTTAAAAATAAATATATGTAGAATTTTTTGGTCCATGATAAAAGGCTCTTCAAACGAAGGAAAGGAAAAAATGTTAAGAGGTTAAAAACACGTATCGCACTGATAATTTCTTTGACTGACCTTTTTAGCTTGTCAACAGGCTAAAACATAAATCCTAATTGTGCTGATGGCTGTCTTATGACTGAAGTATTCATATTTCATTTAGATTAAATACACTTACATATAAAATAAATGTAAACATTTTTCACGTGATGAGCCTGTTCACTTCACAGTTCACATACAAAACACACACACTTGATTCCAGTCCTTGTTGGACCGAAGAAGAAGCAGTGAAAACCTTTAAAAATCCATAGTTTTGTAAACATTTATCCTGTGAAGTAATTGTATTTATCATTACTAAAAAATCTCACATGATGTCACACCATTTGTTTGATAGCAGGACTTTTTTTTATTGATCTCATACCCCAGTCCCACATGCATTCTTTTAGAGCTGTTCTAAAAACACTGACATTTGTTGAGTTATTGGTCTTTGCGATAAATCTTTCACAGAAATCTAAACCATTTTTTTGATATGTACACAGAATATAGATTCAGTAGCTTTGCTACATAAAGATTAAATAAAATGAAATATGCTGGAAGCTATATAAATTAAATAAAGTGAAATAAAAAATAGAAAAGCTGTAGGATTTGAAAATTAAATTATATCCATATATTTCCCTCTACTTATCCAATTATGGTTCACAGGGAGTGGCTGGATCCCATCCCAGGGAGGTGCACCCAGGACAGGTTACTAGCCTGTCACTGGGGCTAACACTGGGAAGCAGGCGACCATTCACACTCACACTTACAATTTGAGTAGTTTACCTAACATGCATGTTTTTGAATTGTGAGAGAAATCCAGAGTGAACCACACACACATGCAAAATAAAAAGTCCCAAATGGGTGTTGGCTTTGAACCCAGGACCTTCTTGCTGTGAGGTGACAGTGCTAACCACTGTGGCACCCCTAGATGAAAATCCTGTTTTATAATGCTGTCTGTTGTACACACCTGGTCACATTTACTCTGGTTTGGGCCAGCGCCAAACCCTCTTTTGGCATTAAAAAATGATTTACTGAGGATTTACGAAGGAGGTGAAGTGATAAGTTTGGGAATGAAATGCTTAGACATTTATTTTTGGTGGCTGTATTGCATATTTGGAGGAGTATTTACAGGCATTTCCTTTGTAGTGCTGAATTTGGGGAGGAAAGTATTTAAATAACTCATACAGTGTGATTTACTAAAGTTTGCAGAAGGAAATTTGCTTCAAATCCTGTCATTATTAAACACAGGAAAAAAAAAGCATCTCTTGTTTTGCACTTGACTTGGCTGTGATAATGGCAGACCTGTGTGAAGTAGAAAAGAGAGAGTTTTCTCCATTCGTGTTAATCTATTTGGAATGCCAGAGAAAGGCGTCGCAACGTATCAGTTGGTCAGTCAGGTTATTCTTAATTTTATGGAGAAAATCAAAGATCATCTTGAAACCTCAACTAGACGGAATCACAAAATAAGCCAAAACCAGACAGCCTTTTCTGTCTGCCGTGGTTTGTGTAGTGCACATTTTTGTCCCTGGCCCTCAGGTTGCTGATGTCAAGAGCACATATAATATTTCCAAACAGCCAGGAGGCTCTTCAAAACGTGAAGCAGAGGTTTTTAGCCACAGAAGATTTCCCAAATGTCCTATGAGCAATTAGGAAACTCATGTTTAGTTGATTTCCCCATTTGAAGCCAAGCATGTGTTCTGCATGAGAAGGCAAACACACACTGCATAAATATCCGGGTAGTGTGTAAGCCCACCACGCTTATTTCCAGTGTCGTGGCTAAACACCCATGATCCGTTGATGATTCATTTATTGTCTGTAATAGCTGCCTTTTTCAAAAAAGTAAAGAATGAAGATTAAGTTCAAAATATTTTCACGATTTGTTTTCTTGCAGCAGGTAAACTTTAATGTATCGATAACTGCCTCACCGTCTCTATTTTACAAGTGACCATGCCAGCCCCTTCTAAGGTTTGATAGTCACATTAGTCCAGAGGTCACTCCTCCGAGGTCACCATCAGAGGAGTGCTATGATAGGCTGACATCAGTCCTCAAAGTGAAATTAAGTCCATATTCAGTGTATTCAGCCTGTTTCCCTGTTCTAAATCGAACCGGATGGGCACTTCTCCACAGCCTCAATAAGGCCTGCCACATTGCACTGTGCAATGGGATGCCTGTTATGATGGTGGAAGAGCCCAATGATGGATGTAGCCCTTGAACCAGTTCTGATCTCATGCAGGCTGTAGATGGATAAAAGACATGGGAACTGAATATTAATGATGATTATTATTTATTTTTTTGGTAAAATTTTCATATTGCGGCTTCATGCGAGCATACAGAAAGCTACATGTGATCTTTAACTTAATGACATTCAGTTTTCAGATTATGTTGAATGCTTCAGTACCATGGACAGCGAAGTTATATTTCCCACAGAGATGTCAGCGGGGTAAATTAGCCTCTGTTTTCTGCCAAACTGCTTCCGGGAAGTTAGGCAAGTTAGCGTGGGAGAAAAAAAAATCCTTGCAGTGGTAATGAAATGAACATGGGTAAGTCGGGTTACTGCCTGATGTGAACCTTTCTGCAAGAAAGAATCAACTGCAACATTTTTTTCACTAACCAAATATAGTAGATTAATGATTTATAAAAGGAGGCTACGCAGAAATAAGAGTGTTTTTGCTGTGCAGTTGTGCATGCTGGTGTCATTTAGACAAATGAAACCCAAGTATCAGGTTAGAATCAATCAATCAAAATTGTGCACAAGATTAAATGAAAATACAACCTTCAAAAATAAAAAAAAAGTTGCCAGATTCTTTATTAAATGAAACATTTTCTTTTGGACATGCCATTAAATTATGCCATCGTTTCCATCTCTTTAACATGACTCCCCCCCTCGCATTAATTTTTCTCACAATGTTGTTCCAGATTCATATAGATTGAACATTCAAAGTATTTTACTGTATTTGTTACATGTCTCCTCATCACTTATTGGAAAGTTGCTTTTCTCCCTTGCCCGTCCTTAGTCTACACTCCACTGCGTAAAACATATGCTGCACTGTAATATGTTTGTCACAGTACAAGTAACAATCTGTGCCTATGTGTTAGTTGATTGGCCTCATAATCATCATGTCTGGTTCTTTGCGACAGAGCTCTGATTTGTGCTGCGCTTGTTAGATTGTGCTTGTCATTACTGAAATGAGCAGGTGGGGTCGGCGTTCACAAATTGTACCCGCAAAACTTTACTTTACACAAACTTGTAAATCTTGTTTTGGTTAGAAATGAGGTTTACTAAGATGTCGTTCAAATAGCTGTTTCATATTACCCTTTTGTCAGTTAGACAAAATGAAAGAAACAATCTTGCTTGTGAAAATAGTAAAAAACTCACAAAGAGTTCAAATACACCATCAGGAAAACTTGTGACCTCTCACTCTAGAGGCCTTTTTTATCCTACTGAGATAAGGGTGCAGAGCCACAATGCTGATGCCTATTGCATTGGGACCTTAAGGCAATAGTGAGTGGTTGCCTGTTCCTAAGAATTAACTTGCCAATCATATCATATATACATTTATGCCTTCCTATATTGCAAAATTGAACAGACAAGTGGAAGAGGGTGGATGGATGGCTGGATGGATGGATGGTCTGACTGGGCCACTCCAGTCTGTGGAAACTATATCAGCATCTAAATTTTTATTTTTCCATTGTATTGAAGTCAGTGTTGACTGTGAAAATAAAACCAGCATTTGTAGTGAATAGAAGGTGATTTTTCTTCTTCCCAATTGGTTTTAGCTCATACAAATATCAATAGGGCTATGTCTATGTGGGGAATTAAGTCAACAGCTTTCTGTGCATAAATGAAACAACCTAAGGGCTTCAAACTGCTGGTGTGTCAGTACAAATCCTGGTCTATCAAGTAAGACAAGTAAGACCTAAAATGAAGATAAACCTGAAGCTGTCAGCAGAGTATCTATGTCAAATGCTTTCCCACCACTGTTTAACCTTCATATTTTCGTTGAAGGATGGTGCCTAGGTGGAGCATGGAGGAAGCAGGAAGCATGACACCTCACTCACTGAATATTTTGGATGATTATCTGTTCTGTTCTCACATGGGCTCAATTACATTGATTTCAACCAGGGAAACAGCAGGTTAAAATAACCAGCGCAGCTGATTCAGACATTTGCGTTCATATATACAGCGCCGCAGGGTAATGTCTAGAAAAGTTCAGGGTTGCAGTGCATGTGTGAAAACAGCTACAGTATATTACACTCGGCCTGACCTTGCTAATGGCATGCTTCCAATTTGAGTTGGTGGCCTACAGTGAAGGTGTATTAGGAGCGAAGCAGCAGCAGAACTAGAGTCTATTTCAGAATGAGCTTGCCGGTGGTGCACTGTCTGAGCCTGCGGGGTCGACCATTACCTGCGTTCACGGGGTTTTATTGAGAGATTTTGTGTGTGTTTGTGCCAAAGCAGATTGCACATGTGTTCATGCGATTTTGGGTGAGTGGTGAGTTGATGTGCAGTTTATTGTTTGTGTGTGTGCAGGTGCTGCTGCGGGGTTATGTGGCGTGTTATGGGAAACTGAAGGTTCAAGCAGCAGTTTTAGATGAATAATGAGCAGTTTTGGTGTGTTTGGGGACCACCATGTAGATTTTTACACATGGGTATGGGGACGTTGTGTGTTCTATCTTGTGGGCGATGTACCGTGTGTCATGTGTGCAGTGTTTTCTCTTGCTGTGACTGGTGAGAGGTCTGGAGAGGACAGAACAACAAAGAAGAGAGAGAGAAACAGCAGGTGAGGTCAGTTAGAAAGCTATGCTGGCCAGCACTTTCTAATGAGACTTGGAACCTGCCTTGCAGCAAGGAGGTTGGCAGGCATAGAAATGAGGTAGGATGGTGGGGAAAAGGGGTTAATTACGGAGGGAGATGTGAAGAAGGTTATTTTCCATAATCACCTTTGTTATATTATTCTTTTTTTTTGCATAATTTTCTGTGTGATGCCATGAAAATAAATTGATTTACAGTTGTGTGTGTGAACATCCTCATCTGTTATGATCACAGAGAACAAGTAGCAAGGGAGGGAAGAAGAAAAGGAGAGAAGAAGTCAGTAGGCTAGTTGCAGATGAGGGAGATGAAGGAAAAAAAATGGCTAAAGGCAAGACGTTGATTGAGACAGATGAGAAAAAAATTAAATGAAGAGAGAGAAAAAAAATACAGATGAAGAGGCATGTAAACAAGTATTGTCTTCAAGGCTTAAACAGATCTGGAGCAAAGACACAAGAGCTGGGAAGGAAAAGAAGGATTAAATAACGAAAGAGATTTGAGTGATGCCTGAAGTGGCGGAGAACGGGACTTTGGAAAAAAGAGGAGGAGCTGGAAGATTGGAAAGTGAGAGGAGAACAAGTTCAGAGTCTTAGTATCAAAACATCTCCCTCCGCCTGCCATTATATTTCTTTATAATGACTTTTCTCATTCAACCTCCAGTCTTATTATCGGTGCTATTCAGCCGGCCTGCCCACATGGGTCAAGTGATGTTGACCTGAATCCTAAGTACCTTGTAGCACCTTAGACCCATCTCTCTAAGTCATTCATTAACAACCACGACCAGAGCTCTGGGGTGGTGGCGAGTCGGTTGATTTCCTGAGCTCTATTTTCTGAGCTTTACTGTAGAGCATACAGAAAAGTAGCGCCAAGTTATTCTGAAAACACAAAACAGTTGTTGAAAGATGTTATACTTTGCAGAGTTACTGTAAATCACAGAGTTGATGAATGAGCGCTTTCAAGCAAGCGGGGTCAAACATCAGTTTAGACATTGATTGTTGGTACAATTGTGCTTTTTCATTTGCTGAGTGAGCACTCCTGAGCCAGCACAGTCAGCCAGTGGTTGTAGAGATCCAAGAAGTTCATGCTTAGAGATGTCTGGCAATCAAGTGGGCTCGAGATGCATATACGTGTAAATGTGCTGACTGAGACTGGATAAAGCATATTCACAGTCTAATTCCTCAGGGAATTAGACTGTGAATTGTTTGTGCAGAATTTGTGAAGAAAAATCTGTAATGAGTGATGGCAGCACAAAAGCCAGCATGGTTCAACTTTTGTCATCAGATCGCTTGGATTAGATAATGACATTAGGAGGTGTTAGGCCAAATTACAGCTCATATGCACTAATTAGCAGAATGCTACTATTACACAAAAATGTAAAGTGCTGATAAAAGCTCTGTGGATCGTGAGCCAAAACAAGAAGCCATCAGTTAAAATGTGTTTATATAAATAAGCTGAGAGAGATGTACACTCACACTACAAAGCAAAAGAATAAAATAATATCACAGTGTAATGAAGGGGATAATTGTAGTAATGATACGGTGTGTTTGTGCCCATGAAGCTGTTTACCTGACTGCATACTGAACACCGGCTTACTTTAAGTGTTCCCTGTAATTCTGTTTGCATTAAAGTGCCGTGCAAATTAAGGATAATTTGTAACCCCTTGCTACACGATGATGTAAATGCAAGCAAACATGTAGGGTGCTTAAAAAGTCGGTATTATTTTTTTAAAATTCAAATACAGTAGAAAGCCGTACAAATCCATTAAGAGGGGCTGAAGATTTGTACACTTGCTTTTCTTTTTTTAGCGATGCAAGCCGTCAAACCACCTCCTGCCTCCCTGTCTCCTCCATTAATTACAGCTTCCGTTCTCCTCTCCACCTCCCACCTCTCATCACTCCATCATTGGAAAGGGGTAAAAATATCACACCATAAGACCTCCTTACCAACGCCCCACCCCCCACCCCACTCCCCACCAACACCTTCATCCCATCTTTAAACAGTCACCCTCATTCTTTCTTCTTGCCACATTACCCCCTCCCTCCACTTACATCTGCCTTCCTCGCTCCGACATTATTGTCACATTCCTTTTTTTGCCTCTATCTTTCCATCTATCTACCCCTCCAGAATAGCCATCTCGCCATCTTTTTTCCTCTCTATTACGCTATTGGTTTTACCTTCTAGCTTCCCTCATCTCTCACTCTCCCTTCCTTTTTTCTGAGGCGCAGCCTGCTCTTTCTCTTTTTGTCGGTAGAATGAAAGATAAAGATCTTTAATTAATCAATCCACATACTGTTGCCGACAGTGTCTCGCAGTCCTATGTCTGTGGCTCTGCCGCTGTAAAAAAAAATGCCCTTTTTTAACCTTTTCTATAATTCATCTTTCCTCTAAGAATACAGCAGTATTATTATTATTTTTTTCTGATACGTTCCGAGGTCTGACCCTTTCGCACCTGGATGAGATTCTGCACAGGAATTATGATGAAAGTTTACCTTAATTTTTAACCTGAAGTATAAGAAAATAGTTGATGTCTTTTTTATGATGTCTTTTTTGTGTGACAGTTTAATTACAAGCACTTCAAATTCAGCTTTAGAATTTTTGGTCTATTGCGCATTTCTTTTTTTTCATGTCAGTTTGAGAAGCAACCATTAAAAGTCTTCTTTTTCCAGGAAATTCAACTCAGTAAAATTAACTCAGTGTCAAAATGAATGGGTCCTCATGGCTAGGTAAAAAAAATGCAAAACTGTATTGCAAGGGCTTTATCTTGTTCATTTTTGGTGCCTTTGTCCTGAAAGCCTAATCAGTAATTAGCTCCAAGCTGGCAACTGGTGTATACCAGGTTCCTAAAGTCAGACAATGGGAAAGTTTTGACGAAGAGCAGGTATGTTAGAAATGTTACAGCTACCAAGATGCAGTAAAGAGGTAAAACTGGAGTTCTGCAGTATGAAAGCGATTTCTGTAAATGTGGTTTTTAAATATGTTTTTTGGTCTAACGCCTGCCCTTTTTTGGTATGGATGTGCTTTTTTCCATCTTATGCACTGCGGTGTGAAACACCCTTATATTAACCTTTGATGTGCACTGAATCTGATCATATGCATCTGTGTATTCTGATTTGACTGACTTATGACACCTAGAATGAAAGCAATTTTGATGCAAATTGCAGCTGAGTCTGAGGATCTTTTCACTAGATGGGCCCACGTCCTCATTTTATTTTTGGCAGCATTTTTTAGTAGATAAAGGCGAATGGCTTAATCAAGAATTGAGCTGCGGTTTGGGGAAGGCCTCAAAGGGTACTGGTGGCGGCTCCTGGGCCTGGCAGATCCCCATGTGCTAATGAGAGTAGTAGTAGTAGTAGTAGTAGTAGAAGTAGAAGAAGTGAAAGTATTGAAAAAAGGGGAGAGAGGGTGGGGCACGAAAATGAGGATGAACAGCTTTTAGAACTGGGAGGTCATATATAGATAAGACCCAGAAGGGGCGTGTTCGGAGGTATGGTCCTGCTCCTAAAATTCAGATAATTTATCTCCAAAAAGAAATTCAGCTGCCTCTATGTCGCAGCTACAGCTGCAGCCCCAACTGCTGACAGTATTGATAAGCAGACCAAATCAGAGCTAACTTCCTGTTGTTCTTTGAACACCGACTGTCCGCATGCACCTGTCCGCTTAATCGTATGTAGCATCCTTTCCTCACGTCTCTCCATCTCAGCTCTCCCTCTCCCACGTCAGTTCTCCCCTTCCCTGCTGGCGAGCCAAGCTAGTTTGAAAACTACTGCTTTGTATTAAAAACTGGAGGGATGAATTTATGGATGCTTGGAAAGTTTTCTGCTTGGCACTCACTGCCTTCCCTTTCACTTTATTGCACCATACAAAAATCCTACTTGATGTGAAAAAAATTTGCCCTTTTTTTTTTTCGAAAGTTGTTGCGCCCAGAGCGAACAATGTGCCTGCCTTGCTCTGCTGGCTTCTTTCCATCAGATTATATTTGTTTTAAATTTTAGCAGTCTGGGCATATTCACTGTAAGTTACGCTGTACGAGAGCCTTGATCAGATGCCTAAAATGTAAATGTCAGCTTCTGTACAATGTCTCTTTCTCTGATTTATAGCTGCTGCACAACACCATATTGTTCCTTTCCTTGGCTGTTGTCATGCTTTCTTAGCCTTTCCCTTCATGCCTACTGTTCCTTGTGGTGAGAACAGAGCTGTCAACGAACACATACACATTCACACAGATGTGTGCACATTACACCATCACACATACAGACTCACTGTGAGCCATGATTGTCTTCTACAGACAATGAGAGCCAAGTGTGACCTCTTGCAGCATCCCTGTGTCTCACACTATCACTCTGTAATCCCTCATCTGTCCCTGTCCTCATCTACACCTGCTTCTCTTCACAGTCCTCCTCGCGCTGCTCATTCCTTACAGTTGTTTTCTTTGTTCACACCCTTGTCTTTGCTAATATGTTTCTTTTCTTTCTTCCTCCATTCTGTATCCCCTTAAATTTCAGTTTGATCTTTCCTCTTAAAAACCAAAAAGAAACAATATTGTTTTATCTCTGGTTTTTCTTTCAACAAACTAAGCTCTGAGCTCTTATCCCACCATCCAATCATCTTGACCTGTTAGCTAGATCACTATTGACCCTGGCGCTATCCCATGATCCTTTCATTTCCTTTCGTCTCATGCTGTCCTTTGCCAAATCTATTTTGGGCTGTCTGTTTACCTCTCCATTTGAATTAAATTTAAATGAATCAAAATTAGCCCTAATTACTCTTCCTATACTGGCAAGCATGGAAAATGACTTAATGTTACAAGGGCATACTTCACTTGTATAACAAAACTGCAAGACACTCGGGCGATATGTCTAACTGGATAAACACTAATTAAATAGTGTAATTAAAAGACAGTGCAAAGACGGAAAGAAGGTCATGCACAATTTAGCACAGCTTGCTACGCCACAAAACCCATTTGACAGGTTCGTTTGCAGTTTGTATGATTGACGTTGATACGTAGCTTTTTATTTTTTCCAACACTGACAAATTTTAGTTGATGGCTCAAGTTCAGAATAAGACAAAAAGATATAAAATTTTCTAGCGAGTAGCATATCTAAAAAACGTCTATTTTACAAGCAGGTATAGTTTGTGATAGTCTGTGTTGTGTTTTTCATTTTCTTGTTATCAAAAAAGCCTTGGGTGAAAAACAACTTCTCCATTAGATCACTAAAGCCCGGTCTTCAATAGCAGATGACTCTGATAAATTGTCATGAATTTGCAGCTATTCACTTTTTTTTCTCCCCCTGCAGACATTAAAATGATGGTTTGAATTTCGTTATTACCCATATAGATTCTTCTGCTGACACTGACATTAAATGATTGTATTCTCCAGAACAGCAATTAGATGAACTTTGCAGTGAGTGATGAGTGAGCGATAATGACTTTGAACATTACAGATTTCATACTTTTAGGATCATGTTATTTTAAATGAGTTGGAATGCAAATGTAACCCACGTGAACTTGTCTTACTCCGTAACACTGCATAGATATTTCCAAACTGTAATGTTGTGAGCTGACACGCAAAGTGCAGTGTCGCATAAATGCCTCACTCGCTGTACAAGTAGACTGCTTTAGACATCTGTCTGATATTCATGGAGACGTAGATTGTGTGTAACAGTAGAATAACCTTTGATCACTTCCCTCTCAAAAATACAAAGTGCCGAAAAGAGAGCTACGGCAGGGAAGAACTTTTGTTCCTTTAAATCTTGAGTCAGTGTCAATCAGCCACTCCTGTCTCAACTGCAGGAAATCGCTTTTCAGACTTAAGTATTTTTGAATGTCTTATTTCACCAACAGCTCAACAAAATATATTGGCTGCCACTGTATTAAACAATGAATGTCAAAATGAAGGCGTAGTGTATATTAAAAATGTGGACTTCATGTTTTATGCATCAATCTGATTAATTATCCCTTCTGAGAGTGTGACGTGTTGAAACTGATTTGGCAGCCAGGGACTGCACCACTTCTATTCCTCCTCACCGAGGAGGGGTCTGAGGGTTACAGAAAGAGAGTGAAATGAATGAGCTTGCAGTTACACATGAGAATCAAGTTTATTTTTCCATCATATTTGTAAGATAAAAATAAAATTGTCTCTTGTGTCTCTTTTTGTTTTCCTCTCTGTCTCACTCCATCTCTGCTGTGCTTTCCACCGTCTCTCATTTAGCTCTCTCATTCTCTCCCCCTCTGCAAGCGTGTCCACTATCTGTGGTGAGAGACAATTATTTAAAAGATTAATTGCAACCTACTGTACTGTGGTTACTGTCAGAGGCCCCACTGGACCATACGGGAAAAGAAAAAAAAGAAAAAAGGAGTGAGATAGGGAGTAAATGCAACGAGGGAGCTGTTAACAGACTGAGATTGAGAGCGAAGAAAGAAAATAAGAGGTAGCGTATATGAGATGAGAGAGAGGGGAATACAAAGGTGGGGGAAAAGACGCAGAGAGGGAGAGGAGAGAAAGTGGCAACGAGTGCGAGACGGGGACAGGGAGGAAGGTAGCGAGGGAGGGGTCGAGCGAGAGCCAGCACAGTAAATGGAATTTGAGGCTACTGTAGCGTTACTCTATCTCGATGGGAAACTAAGGATATAGGTGGATTCAACACTGTTGTGTGTGAGAGAGAGGCTATATGCTTTTTTGTGATAAGTTTGTGGGCCCCCGTGTGCAATTGCTTGCATGCACTTCTTTCATGTCAGCGTGTGTCCTGGTGGGAATAAGAGACTGCAGTATCGTTGTGCTTCTCTGAGGGGAGGTAGCACTGAGTAGCTCACAAATAAAGCTCGATGTAGGCACACACTGACAATCCCAGCATGGACGGCGTGAGCGTGTGAGCACCTGATGTACCACTCATTATGGAGACTAAGCCACGTTGCTCCTACCTTGATCTTATCGTGCTCTCAAATGAAAATAGGGCATTTTCCATTTCCTGACAAGATTTTTTTTTTTTCTAATTTAGCGTCGTGT